>NW_028321907.1:21292222-21615277 GCF_036245765.1 Copidosoma floridanum
TGAAAAGTGTTAGAAATACTTGGATGTAAAGTTTCTAACTGAAAACGTTTCACATTACACGTCAACACACTACGATGTTCCTTTTTGTAAGTTTCGGGAAAAGCCGAAACGGGGGGCTGGTAGTATTATATATGGCAGCTTCAAGTCTGTTTGGAATTTTTTTTGTTCATTTTAGTGTAAAGATGCATTTTTTTTACTTTGAAAGGAAAAGATAAGAAGTTTAAACTATAAAATAAAAGACTATACACTATAATTAGTGATGTGATTCTAATGCTTGTCGGTAAATTAGAAATTCATACGACCCATCGTATACGAGCGAATGTTGATACATCTAATT
Organism: Copidosoma floridanum; assembly: GCF_036245765.1. Lineage (NCBI taxonomy): Eukaryota > Metazoa > Arthropoda > Insecta > Hymenoptera > Encyrtidae > Copidosoma > Copidosoma floridanum. The sequence goes on from NW_028321907.1 coordinate 21,292,560, forward strand.
CATAATATCAAGAGGTGCATATGCATAGATGGCGGCACTTTCAATACAAGCTCTCCACATCCTTCATACATGCCTTTTTTTTTCATTATCCAATATACTTACTTTAAAACTCATAATATCAAACCACATTAATTCTTCTTCAAGAAAATTTTCTTAAGAAATAAATAAGAATGAGAAAAATATCCTCCCCGAATGCGAATCGAACACACAACCTCCTGTTTACTAGACAGTTGCTCTACCACTTGAGCTACCGAGGAGCTGTACATTCACTTGCTCCATAAGTTTAGATAAGTCTCTCAATCTTGATTTTCAGAGCTATCTTTTCACCAAAGCCCGATAAATTAGTAATGGGATTCTAATGCTTGTCGATAAATTAGAAATTCATACGACCAATCGTATACAAGTGAATATTGATACATCTAAATCATTGTATCAAGAGATGCATATGCCTAGATGGCGGCACTTTCAATACAAGCACTCCACATCCTTCATACATGCCTTTTTTTTTCAATATCCAATAAACTTACTTTAAAACTCATAATATCAAACCACATTAATTCTTCTTTAAGAAAATTAAAGAAAAAACTAGACAGTTGCTGAAGTGGTAGAGCGACTGTCTAGTAAACAGGAGTTTGTGTGTCCGATCCGCACTCGGGGAGGATATTTTTCTCATTCTTATTTATTTCTTAAAAAAGCTTTCTTGAAGAAGAATTAATGTCGTTTGATATTATGAGTTTTAAAGTAAGTGTATTGGATATTGAAAAAAAAGCATGTCTGGAAGATGTGGAGTGCTTGTATTGAAAGTGCCGCCATCTATGCATATGCACCTCTTGATTTGATACAATGATTTAGATTTTTCAATATTCGCTTGTATACCATTGGTCGTATGAAATCCTCTTTTATACATTGTAATGTTAAATCGAATATCTGTTACATGAACTAGAGTAGTAAACTGTGTACTTATATGTACGAGACAGCATGCAGGAATCTTCTCTTAACTCTTCTCTTAACTCTTTGATGAGTATCTCGCACTTGTTTCATCAATCAATAGGGTACACGTTCGCTTTTTACTGTCACTCTCTACATATAACCTATACACAAGTAATCTCAACTCTGGCATTTCCTACGAAGTCCCACTTCCGCACTTTCCTACTAGTCACCAGAGATTACTAGGGAGATTGCTGACTACCATGCTACGGAGTGTGCCCACTTTTTTCCAGTGGTTCGAGCGCCCCGCCGCGGCCAAGCGGCCGAACCAGGCGCACATTTTTTTTTTTATTTGAGAAGCACGGTAGGGGTATGAGAAGAGTGGATTCGCGTGGAAATGTCCATATAGGCGCACATTTTGGAGACGCGTGGAAGGGGTATACCGAATGTGCGCCTACGAGGAGAGGAGTAGAAATTTCGGCTGTATAGCTGTATAGCTGAGCGCACAGCCAAAGCAAGCCATGACACGAGTTTTTCTCTTTTGAGTCTTTTGACTCAGCAACCGAGTATATGCTATATATATTTAACTGACTTGCTGTCGCTCTGGCTTCAATGTTATCTATAAATCTTATTTAATTAAATCGCAGAACTAAATACTTATTAATTATATCCACAGACTATTGATTTCAATACATTATTTTTTAATTGTCCCGTACTCTTAACATTCCCAAATCCATTTATATTTTTAAAATAAAGCATTAACTATTTTTTAAGGTTTTCAGTACATATTTAACCTCTAATTTATTAATTTTACACATCCCAACTGCTGTGAACTATCAGACAAGCTCCGGAAGATATCCATGAACATATGTGAATTCGAAAAAAGTTTCGTGTGTCCTTCTGATAGCTGAGATGGGTAAGGCTTATGATACTGCGTGGATTGTTTTGCACTTAAGAATTCAAATCCACATCATCATAAATTTTTTTTTTTTTTTTGTAATTCCATTTATCATTTTGTCTTCATTTCTTTTATTTACGTTTCGTTAAAAAATATATATATATGTCGTCAACATTTTTTTTTTAATACATCAAAATAAATATTGTTACTTTGATACTTTTTGTTACCAAAATTATTCCATAATTTCATAACACTAAAATAAGTTTAAAGGATTTGAACATAAATTGTGCATTTTAAAACTTCTAAAAAATTATGAACATCCTATTAACTACAGAAAAAAGCAGGAGGCCGAAGAAAACTCATCATTTTATTACGATTATATCAAATATTATTATTACCAGTAAAGTACAACCTACATTCAATTATACGTGAATATTTATCTACATGCATATATTATATTTTTTGGCTAATATTTACATTCACTATAAGTACCTTATGGTAATTACATTGACAAAATTCTTACTACATATACGAACAAAAATTAAAAAAGATTCTTAAGTCTTTATAAATAGTGCGTACTTTAGATTATAAAATCATACAGAGACTGTATAAAGCTTTTTTCATTCAATACGTAACAAATTCAACCACTTGTAACTCGAAGTATAGATTTGAAAAAAAAGTTGTATTGTATATAAACAATTAACCTTTTTACCTACAATAAATTGTTATTGTAATTTTACAGAAATAGTTACCAAAATTTTTAGACTGCACGTAAACCATATACAGTTAACAAAAATTTTTTTTTCCTCTGTTTTTAAGGTGGAACTATATATATTTTTATAGATAAGTTACTATGAAAAATACTAGAATTTCACAATTTAAGGTGCACTTTGAATTCTCGCAATCGGTTAATTAATTTTACATTTTGTGCGACACACAATGATTTGTATAAATTTGTTCGATTGTTTATTGATAAGATAGACCATCAAAAAATACCTCTAGCCATACAACACAAGGCAGCTAATTTTTTTATGTAGTTATAGTAATATAGTCGTATTATCGATATCTTTAACCACGCGATTCAGGTTGCTTTTAATTAGGACGTTCGGTAGGGATATAATCCCTGTGATAAATCTTTTTGAAATTCCAACCAGACATTCTTATTGTTGTTACAATGAAGCTGTTAAAATTTCAAGAGGTTCGTCTGTTTCGTTCCCGAGGTACTGAATTTCAAAGTTCAGTCATTTTAACACGGTCACTTATGGGGAAACTTATAAAAACTAAGTTTTTAAAAAATTGGCGCAATAAATGTCTCCAATTTTTTATATGTCACAGATAATGTTATAAATTATATGTAAACGAAGTTTCACGACGATTGTCTCATTAGTTTATGACTAAAAAAATTACATAATAGTTCGACAAAAACGCAACGGCAACGTCGCAAGAAGCGGGAAATTTAAAATGTTCCAGGACGTCAATTAGTAAATATTTGAATATCATGGTAGATATTTATGTATTTCTGTATAAAATATAAGCTTACATATGTGTGTGAGTGTATGTACATAGATTCCACCCATACCCATAACAAAACAATGTATTATAATAACACATATTTATTTTTCTTATTATAATCATTAATTTGTAATTTTTGTACAATACAATTTTTTTACACAAGATAACAATATCACATGCTTGTAGTAATCGCAGAGGCTAGAGTCTGTCCTAATTCTTTAACATATCACTTTCAATGAGACTTTTCAAGTCACATAAGTATTCAAGAATTTTATTTACCTCAGCTACCAATATAATTGTGTGTACATGTATCTGTCACAAGTCTTTTTAATTATTTACTCATTTTTATTACATTGTTTTAACGAATAAAAATCAAATACTTACATCTTCAGCACAAATACATTACAAATATGCACGTACGCTGCCGTTACCGACGCAGCAGACAGTGCAGACACTGTAGAGTGCACACCACCTGATGTGTGTACATATGTGTGTACATGAACACTCACACATTGGAGATCCGTGCGGCGATGCCAAGTCTTCACTCATCGCTACTTTCCCCTTACCCCGCAAGTGGTTCCCCACCGCTATCTCTACCGAACGTCCTTAAAAAGCTCGCGAAACTCTCACGACGAGTAGCTTAACTTTAAAATTTTGAAAATGCCTTTTTTAAAGTTCTACGTATTAATTTTTGGGAAGTGTAGCTTAATTAATTTATCATAAAGAAGTATGCACTTACATACAGGAAACAATAGTTTGAATACTTTACGGTTTTAAGAAAAAAATGGAAAACTTAGATAAATATAATAATAGGTCGATTTTTTCAAAAAGCTGTAGATTTCTTATAGATTTTGCACTACAAATGTATATGTTGATACTATTTTAAGGGGGCTGTCGTGGTACAGTAAATTTCAAAATTGAATTTTCCTATTAAAAATGTCTTTGATGTGATTATTCTTAACAAAACAGGTAAATAATTTGAAAATTAGATCCATAGAACAGAAAAATGTCCAGGAAAGTAAACATGAACGTTAGAACAACAAAGTGGCCTTACTTTCGTCTGAGACTGTACTACTACATAGGTATTCTAGTAACGTTGTAACTGGACTTTAAACTGTTATATTTCAAAAACGGTGAAGCTAGGCCTCCCAATTTTAGCACACTTATTTTAACTATAATAAACCTAACATATTGATTTTTAAAAAGATTCTTAAGAAAATTTCAAGAGTTATGAGTAAGACCGTGCATTTTCCGAAAAGTCCTTCATAAAAGCATGTGTATAAGTGGCCAACTTTGCGATTTTATTTATCAAAAACGGTGAGGCTAGACTCTTTGAAATTTTAATATGCTTTTTCTAGAAATTTCTTAAGAAAATGTAATATCTCGACATCTTTCTTAACTCTCAATCGAAGTTTTTGCTAGCAGAAATAGACTCAGGCTTGGTTTCCATTAATACATGAATTTGTAGTTAAAAAAATTTTTTTTGGTTCTAACAATTCCTGACTCTAAATGATTCGTCAGGTTAGTATAATAGAGAGTTTATTAAGAGTAATAGGTAAGAAAAAACCTTTTTAAACTGAATATAGACAAGAGCCTTTAATTTTTATTTCTCCAATTTTACATTGGTACTACATTTATGTGTATATATACATATATGTGTGTGGGTGTGTGTGAGTGCGTTTATAAATAGTGACTTATGCGGACTTCACGTGCTTCTAACATATATACTGTAACATGGTAGAATTATGCGAACGTCTACATAATTTCACTTTTGTCCTCATCATAACATTCATGTGATTGTCTGCATAAGTAACTTCTTGATAAACATATATATATATGTATAAATAAAGCATCATAACATTATCGTAAATCATTAAGTATGATGGGGCTCTTACTGAGCAACTTAATGATTAATAAAGCATTACTTGATAACAGAAGCGCTTATCACCAATCAATATGGGGTATTTACTGGCCACCACAATTTTATTAGTCAGTAAGCAGTCTATAGTACCTGATATTTTGCACTTGTGTTATTAGTTAATGCTTGATTAATTCAATCATTGGCCAATGAGCACCCTGTGATATCTACTAATTGACGATAATGTTGTAAATAAATGCTTCAGTAATTGATCTATAAAAATATACACATTTCTACCACAAAATAGAAGTAAAAAAATTGGTTAAATAGGCGTTTACGTCTTTTTAATAAACTTCTCGTTTTGCTCTCCAGTACAGAATAAATGTGTGGATTTGTACAGAGGTACATGACCAACCGAGAGCTGGGCGAGGAGCAAATAAGAACTCAAAAATGTTGGTGAATAATCTTGAGCGACGTTTTGTTGGGCTTAATTGTACCAATCGACGCCGGCTTAATACACCTCAGTGCAAGTGTACCTCTGTATGAAAAGGCTTTTTTTTTAATTTAAGAAGACTTTCTTCTGCCCGAAAATCTAAAAAGGCTCTTTCTTGACTTCTACTCTGAAAAAACAAAATGATAAATTAAAAGTAAAAAAAAAAAAAAAAAAAAAAAAAAAAAAAAAAATTACGATAATGTGGATTTGAATCCTTAAGTGCAAAACAATCCACGAAGTGTCATAAGCCTTACCTATCTGAGCTATCAGAAGTACACATGAAACTTCTTTCGAATTCACATATGTTCATGGATATCTTCCGGAGCTTGTCTGATAGTTCACAGCAGTTGGGATGTGTAAAATTAATAAATTAGTGGTTAAAGCTGTACTGAAAACCTAAAAAAATAGTTAAAGCTATATAATTTTCAAAAACATAAATGAATTTGGGAATGTTAAGAGTATGGTAGAATTAAAAAATAATGTATTGAAACCAAAATTCTTTGCATATAATTAATGATCATTTAGTTCCACAATTTAATTAAATAAGATTTATACATAACATTGAAGCCAGAGCGAGAGCAAGTCAGTTAAATATACATAGCATGTACTCGGTTGCAGAGTCAAACGACTCAAAAGAGAAAGACCCGTGTCGTTGCTTGCTTTGGAAGGGCGCTCAGCTATATATCTACATAGCCGACATTTCCACTTTTCTCCTCGTAGGCCAGCGATGGGATATAGTTCCGGCCAGATTTGGGAATTCTCTAGGACCCAACCTCTCTGACGTGGGAAATCACTAGATCAAAAAAAAATTAGTACCAAAGGTGACGCGCGAGATTCAAATAAGGTCCAATAACACAAGCGCCTATCACCTGATGACCCGGGGCGCTTACTGGCCACTCTTTTAAATAAATAATTATTAATAAATAACACAAGCGCCTATCACCCAATGACCCGGGGCGCTTACTGGCCACTCTTTTAAATAAATTATTATTAGTAAATAACACAAGCGCCTGTCACCTAATAACCCGGGGCACTTACTGGCCACTCTTTTAAATAAATAATTATTAATAACACAAGCGCCTGCCACCTAATAACCCGGGGCGCTTACTGGCCACTCTTTTAAATAAACAATTATTAATAAATAACGCAAGCGCCTATCACCTGATGACCCGGGGCGCTTACTGGCCACTCTTTTAAATAAACAATTATTAATAAATAACACAAGCGCCTATCACCTGATGACCCGGGGCGCTTACTGGCCACTCTTTTAAATAAATAATTATTAATAACACAAGCGCCTATCACCCAATGACCCGGGGTGCTTACTGGCAACACTGTCAAATAAATAATTATTAATAAATAACACAAGCGCCTATCACCGTATCACCTGGGGCGCTAATTGCAAATCTAGTAAATAAATAATTATTCATAAGTATGTCAAGCACCTTTTTCCTGAGGATCCAGGACACTTGTTTGCAACACTATTAAATGATAAAAAGTTGATCGATAACATATTAAACATATCACAATTTTGATTGCCTATCTAGTACGACAAAGATCTTTTTAATTGGCGCTCTTGTAATTACTTGATAATTTATTATTTAATAGTAGCCAGTAAGTGCCCCGGGTCATTAGGTGATAGGTGCTTGTGTTATTAATAATTTCTTATTTAAAAGAGTGGCCAGTAAGCGCCCCGGGTTATTTGGTGATAGGCACTTGTGTTATTAATAATTATTTATTTAAAAGAGTGGCCAGTAAGCGCCCCGGATCATTGGGTGATAGGCGCTTGTGTTATTTACTAATAATTATTTATTTAAAAGAGTGGCCAGTAAGCGCCCCGGGTCATCAGGTGATAGGCGCTTGTGTTATTTACTAATAATAATTTATTTAACAGAGTTGCCAGTAAGCGCCCCGGGTCATTGGGTGATAGGCGCTTGTGTTATTAATAATTATTTATTTAAAAGAGTGGCCAGTAGGCGCCCCGGGTTAATAGGTGATAGGCGCTTGTGTTATTTATTAATAATTATTTATGTAAAAGAGTGGCCAGTAAGCGCCCCGGGTCATCAGGTGATGGATGCTTGTGTTATTGGACCTTATTTGAATCTCGCGCGTCACCTTTGGTACTAATTTTTTTTTGATCTAGTGATTTCCCACGTCAGAGAGGTCGGGTCCTAGAGAATTCCCAAATCTGGCCGGAACTATATCCCATCGCTGTCGTAGGCGCACATTCGGTATAACCCTTCCACGCGTCTCTAAGTATGCGCCTATACGGACATTTCCACGCGAATCCACTCCTCTTCTCGTAGGCGCATACCCCTACTGTGCTTCTCAAAAAAAAATAAAAAATTTGCCCCTAGTCCGGCCGCTTGGCCGCGGTGGGGCGCTCGAACCACTGGAAAAAATTGGGCACACTCCGTAGCATAGCAGTCAGCAATCTCCCTACTTATCTCTGCTAGTCACTAACCTCACCTTGCAGCACGCTACTATACTTCGAGACAAACCATTTTCAGGGTAGATCCCCTTGTCATGCCCTCGTGGTGTTGCCCAGTATCCTCGAACCTCTTGTAGCTGCAATCTCCAGCTGCACCACAGATGATGCCCTTCAAAGGTCACCATGAGCTGTTGGACAGGAGGTTAGACGATACCTCGATGGCGCACACGTACCTACAACATTCATGCCTTTTGAAGGCTCGCCAAGACGCCAAAGGGTCTGCTGGGGAGTGTGCCGCATGCGCAATACGTAATCACCCTTTCGCCACAAAACAAGCCGTAGTAGGAGAGTCCCCCTACCCAGACTCTTAACCTTAGCCCCACCCACTTCTCACAATTTGAATATGAAATATTGTATGTGTAATGTTTTAACGGTAGTTAAGTTAGTTATATCGGTAAGAAAATTAACAATAAGAATTGGACAAAAGTTTCTGTACAAATGAATAAAGTCATAACAATGACACTATCAAAATTTGAACGCATGAGGGTTTCTAGGAGCCGAGTAATTAATATTTATATTAAGCTAATTTTTATATGTAGGCTTGTTGGCTGTCGTCTTTTGAAGCGCTTCTACTGTATTTACCTCGCTTGTTATCAATAAATTTTAGTTGAAAATTTTATCAATGATGAAAAAAAATCGAATGATCGTATTTAATTTTATTAAATATCTTGAGAGTACTAGTGAGAGAAGAAATTAATTCTTAACCAAGGTAAAAATTACAAAAAGTTATGTTGTCACTGGAGAGTGAGAAAGACAGACGACATACCCAACTATAGAGCGCGTCGCATGGACAATAGTGAGGGATTGAACCTCTTTATCGTCAAAACAAAATTTTTACTAACACTTATTTCGTATGAACATGTGATGTGTTAAGATCAGGTCAGTAAAGTATAAACCAAAATATTTGTTGTTGATTAAGAAAATTCAAACCATACTGTCTTATAAGTATAGCATTAAATTAATATGATCATTTATCCCATTATTTCATTAATACTTATGATCAAAGTATGGTTAAATATTTCAAAATTACTCTTCAAAACGTCTTGATCTTTGGAAATTTCAAAAAAAATTGTTTGTCTGTTTGAAAAAGATTAAAATGAAAGTTTGTTGGAAAGTAGTTAAAGCCTTTTTTCTATTTAATGGTCATAAAGGACCCCGCACCAACCCAATGGGATTGTGGTTCCCAATGAAATGGTCTGAAACTTTAATATGTTATAGTTCTTTACTTTCTGAACAATAGTTACCATAGGCGCAAGACCTGAAAATGGGCAGTTTCTAAGAAAATAATTATTTAAGTCAGTGATTTTAGAAAAGGTTAGTGTGACAGGCAGCGCAATTCAGTATATATAATGTATATGAAAATATTATAGCCTTTTATTTTAAATATTCATTAAAGTTATGATATCACAGTAAAATTGTAATGTTACAAAATATACCTAGATTTAATTTAAAAAAATGAACACTTAGGTTTACAGTTACAAGAAGTTCTCGTGATACATTTGGAAATTAACTATCAGATTTTATATCGTACTGCAAATCATAAATCTGTTTTTGAATATCTTTAAGTTTCATTTCAAATCTAAATTTATCATCTTCAATATTCTTTTTCTCTTCGATCAAACCTCTTTTAGTTTCAATAATTTCTTCTTTTTTTATTTTTTCTGCAATAACTTTTATTTTTTCTCTAAAGCCTTTGATAACATCTTTTGAATCCATTTCTGTCTGAAAATATAAGTACCTATGTGAAAAACAGTAAGGAAAATTGAAAGTGTGCATGCATCTTTTGAACTTCTATCATCAATAAAGGCTTGAATTTAATGAAAACTTAAAAGCATTAGCAACTTCTTCATAAGTAGGGTTATGTGAATCTGTTTGTATTAAGTAATCGTACAGCAATCATCTCTGAGTCAATTGTGTGATTGAGATGGTGCAATAAAGTCAACTTGTGGTCAAACTTTTCAGTCAAAGTTTCCCATGCAGGAATCTTCGACAACCTTGACTTTAAACCACGAGTCGATTTTACAGTGTTAATCGCAAAGTTACGAGCTATCGAAGATCTTTGCCCGATAAACTTTGACAATGGTTTTTGAGTCAAGCTCGTTAACCAAATCAGCTGGGCTTTGCTAAAATCTTATTTGACAGTGTTTCTTTCAAAGATACACGCTATGGAAGATCTCTGTTTAGCAGAATACAGCCCTCTGCTGCCCTGTCGACTGCGTCTATGTGACGTCGCCGACTGATTTTTTACTTTAACGGATATGAGGGAAATTGCGATATGAATGAGCTATTTAATAAAAACCAAGGAGTTACGTTAAGATCAAAAGTTAATTTTAACTAGGACTGATACACAAATTTACAAATAAACTATTTAGACACTAAATTTCACGCGTGTTTCAAGAAAGAATCAAATTCACTCGACTTGAGATTCATGTAATTCACTGTCTTTATCGTATGACGGAGGAAGGGATGACATCAGGTGAAATAAAAAAGACGCTGTTTATGAGCCACAACAAAGATATATTTGTAACCCAAAGGAGAAAACTCTGAAGAGAAAACCCCCTGGACGAACGAAAAACCGATACAAAAAGAATATGCAATTTTGAGATACAAACAACTTCCTGGTGTGAACAAGACTCTGTGTGTGTATGTGTGTGAGGTATGTGTGAAGGATGAGTGAAGTGCGCGTCCGCACTGTTCTTGCTTTCGATCACCGTAACACGGTTCCGCTGACGCGGATTTTCGCCATGTTTGCTCGCAGCACGTCGATAAGAAAAGAACGGACACTGAGGATACTGAATAAAGGATATGAACGCGTGATATTAAACACGTAAACATGGTATACAAACTATATAAAGACTCGCTTCGCACGACGAAACAAAGAAATCTGAAAAAACCAGCAAGTACTCAAGATTGTAGTGAAAAAATTGTTAATCGTTCGATATAAACTGTAGCATCGGAATGACCGCGCCCCCACCGTATCTTCTTAATTTTTACGTCTCGGCCATTGGCGGCACCAACCCCTCTCCCCTCGATTTGTCTTGCGTCTCTCGAATGACGTCCACCAATTAGCGTGACGATACAGGACAATAATGTGAAACAATACCAACTGAATACGAATAAACACGAGCATGGAACGAATCCTTTACCGGGCGCTCGGAGTGCTGCGATACGTGTCCGTACTGCGAGGTTTCCTTCTCCGCCGCTCACGTTACGCCAGGTAGGGTCCCGTGGCCTTTTCGATTAGAACGGACCCACCAAAGTTTTTTTAATGTATTTTTGCCAACTGAACACAGTTATCGATGATGGGTCGCGATCCGGATGGACAATTTTTTTTTATCAACAAATTTTATAAACAAATAAAAATTTGTTTTCTATTCTTTAGCTCATTTTGAACAAAAAAGTTTGTACACACCATATGCCTAAACCCAATACCTTTCCCGTAAAAAATTCGACAACTTTCAAAAAATGCGTTTTTTGCTATTTTCAATAGCTTGCTACTTAAAGCCCGATTAATATTTTTCAACTCAACACCTCCCAAATTGTGAGCCAAACATAGTATTTAAAGAATACGTAAAGATCAATTGATTTTATTTGGTTGTTCTTATCCAGCGAGCTTGACGGTATGTGCCTTTTTAATGTGACCGCACGGCCTCGGCGCAATACAATATATTCTGGCATTAAATGTTTGTTATCTGGACAGCCATACATAGATTGTTTTTTATGTATTTTTGCCTGCTGAACATGATTATTGATGGTGGGTCGTAATATCGAAGGTGATCAATGTTTTTTTATTAACAAATTTTATAAACAAATTGCAAAAATGTAATTTTTTCTAAAAATAATGTTTTTTTTGCTTTTATTATATTTTTTTACTAAAAAGTTTTTAATTCTCCAGTTTATATAGGCGCTTATGGTAGTATATATATAGCTATGTAGTCAGTTTCTTGTTGTCAACAAATTAGCATTAACCAGTAATCAAAAGTTTTTGATCTTATTAATGTGTGCAAAATAAAATTTAAGAAAATATAACAGGACTACCCCAAAATACACTATCAGAGAACACACAAGAACGCATCGAACTGCACTCTGAACTGCATGCAGAAATACTCGCGCTCACTTGTTTAAATACAAGTTTAAACAAGTCTGAAATGCTACAGGGACTTCCCATCGTTTCGCGGGAAAACAACGAAAATTCAAAATTTAAATGTTTCAAAAATTGCATTGCAATTAAAATTTAACTTTGCTATCGAGTCAAGGGACACATTGATCAATTTACTTTACTAATTGATTGTATACGTAACACAAATAAATTGTTTTTGAACGATTTTTGTAAGACAAAAAGTTTGACGAAAGAAGGGGATAGTATTAAACGTTGGGTTGCCTTGCATTTTTCTACTTAGAGTTAAAAAGCATGAAGCTGCTAAGTTCACTGAACAAAAATAACAAACGAATAAAATTAATCAACTATAAGACATTCTTAAACCCCTGCATGAACTGGAGAATTCAAAACTTTTTAGTAAAAAATTATAATAAAAGCCCAACGTTGCAGCTGTGTGAAAAACAGAAAAAGTGAATTTTTTACAGTTCACGTTTTTTTGCGGAAATAGTATGGGCTTAACAGATGTACATGATACAAAACTTTTTGTTTAAAATAAGCTCGAGAAGTGGAAAAAACTTTATTTTTAGAAAAAATTACATTTTTGCAATTTGTTTATAAAATTTGTTAATAAAAAAACATTGATCACCTTCGATATTACGACCCACCATCAATAATCATGTTCAGCAGGCAAAAATACATAAAAAACAATCTATGTATGGCTGTCCAGATAACAAACATTTAATGCCAGAATATATTGTATTGCGCCGAGGCCGTACGGTCACATTAAAAAGGCACAGACCGTCAAGCTCGCTGGATAAGAACAACCAAATAAAATCAATTGATCTTTACGTATTCTTCAAATACTATGTTTGGCTCACAATTTAAGAGGTGTTGAGTTGAAAAACATTAATCGGGCTTTAAGTAGCAAGCTATTGAAAATAGCAAAAAACGCATTTATGAAAGTTGTCGAATTTTTTACGGGAAAAGTATTGGGTTTAGGCATATGGTGTAAACAAACTTTTTTGTTCAAAATGAGCTAAAGAATAGGAAAAAAAAATTTTTTTCCAAAAAAATGAACAGTTTTTATTTGTTTATAAAATTTGTCGATAAAAAAAAATTGTCCATCCGGATCGCGACCCACCATCGATAATCGTGTTGAGCAGGCAAAAATACATTGAAAAAACTTTGGAGGGTCCGTTCTAATTGAAAAGGCCACGGGACCCTACCTGGCGCCTAAACGCGGCCCGTACGTTTAAGTCGTTTTCAACTAAACAATCCCCGTGCGGGAAACCTCGACTTTAAACCACGAGTTGATTTTATTACAGCGTTTGACAATGGTTCTTGAGTAAAGCTCATCAACCATATCAGCTGGGTACTGCTAAAACTGACAATTTTACTGTAATTTATCTATTTTCGTGGATATTAAGCGTGAAAACGAGGTAAGAAGCGGTTCTGAAAGGATACCAAAGGCGTTTAATAATGTTACTGCCTATAGGGGTTGGAAAATGAGGTTAAACATAATAAAAACGGTTAACATTGATACATATTATAGTTGGACCTCCCAAAAACATGTTTAAAAAACGTCATCCGTTTTTAATAATATAAACAATTTTTTAACGATTTGTAATGAAAATGACGTGAAAAATCGAACTTTGAGCTCAAATTTATCATAAACTGTTCAGCAGAAACGATGACAGTATTTGTTGTGTTATCTACAAAAACAGCAATGAATTTTCCATCAAGTTTCGATCGGTTTCGTCGCAATTTTTTTTTCGATTGTAAAAAAAATCGGTACACGCTAATTACCCGTAGATTTGCGATGACGATTTTTTGGAACATTAGTTGGTAGGTGTACTAAAATGCTACCATATTTTCGTTCAGTTACTTGACGATTTTTTTCACGTTTTAACACCCCCCCCTCTCTATCTCCAATCCCTCCTATTTTGAGGTTAGGGTGCAATGACAAAAAAGTTTTCAAACTGCCTTTAGAACTTAAATACCAAGCGTTATCCGGTTTCTTCCTCGACACTAAAGTTACGCGTCATTGCTCTGAATACTGGTCGAGTATTGGGTCCTTTTTACCTTAGAGGCCGCTATAGCAAATACTATAATGATTCGCTGGGCTCTAGCCAACAATACTTCAAGTGTATACGAAGCAGCCACGATAACACAATGGTTTAGGTTGTGGTTCTTATACCTCGGGAGTTTGGTAACACAGGCTTCTAAGTTCAAGACCTGGCCCTTACTCACTTACTTACTTTCTCATGTGCGTATTACAACTGTGATTCGATGGTTCGGAAGCCACGTAAAATAAGGTCTCTATTGCTGTGAAAGCGATTAATGTAACGATTAAATCTTGAGGCGGTTTTTTAATATGTTAATGACGATAGCATACAGATGCAAAGTAACACAGCAATGCAAAACCTATTGGGCATAATTCTTAGAAATAGCTCTAGAATATATATATATATATATATATATATATATGTATATACAAAATTTACAAACATACGGGCTTGACGTGCCTTACCACGGATGAAAATGCTTTTTATACAATTGGCTGATATATCATCGAATACGTTTTGATAAGCTTCTTTTAAAAATAGTTGATGAACAACACTATTTTGGATACTTTTTGCATTAGTTTATCAATAATAACTTACTTCTCTTTTCGTATCTGTTCTTAATATGTATGAAAAAATACAGATTGTCATAATAGCTCCTGTTGCAAAAACGTACAGCGAAGTAAGTTATTAATAATAAACTAATACGAAAAGCTCTCAAGATTTGGAACAGATTAGTTTCTATAACAGTGTTGCTCATAAACCATTTTTAAAAGATGTGAATCAGAACGTGATTAGATAATTTATCGGCCGTCGTTATAGAAAATATTTTTTTCAGTGGAACGGCACGTCGAGCCCGTATTTTTGTAAATTTTTTCGTATTTTCTACTAAATATTCACACCTCTATTAAAAATTTCGCTGATTCAAATATTTTAGATGAATACTAAGCCAATTGTACCATTTATAATGCAAAAAGTGTAACACCATCATAATAAGTTAGATGTAAATGCTTAAGGAGGTTTGGGAGAAAAATTTGAAATGTTGAACTGTGCCGAACAAATGTGTGTTGTATTAAATCATATAAGGAATGCACATCAATTTTTCAGATTTTTTAGCTGGAAAACCTTAGAGAGAATAATTTTTCAATATTGACAGTTTAATACAGTCTCTTAAGAGAGAACAAGTTTAAGTTGTCTTTCAATTGAAATGAAGGTGCATTGTAAGTGTGAGAACAAAAAAAACCTTGTTATAGATACCTGAGTACAAAAGAAAGGTGCTTCACAAAAAAAATCAAGCCTTGCCATACATTTTTCAAATATAATCAACTAGCGCCCCCCCCTCCATCTCAGCTTCACCCGAGACTCACTAAATAAAACACCGTAGTGTGTTGACATGTAATGTGAAACGTTTTCAGTTAAAAATTTTACATCTATTTCTGACACTTCTCAGAACAAATATCTTCTTATTAAAAACATATTTGTTCGAAATCCATACAGTTTATTTGGTCAAGTAAAAAGCTGTAAAAAGTGTAAAAAATACAATTATGCTAAAAAGTACCGTGCATTCCTTATGCCATAAAATAATCGTTGGCCCTAAAAGGCCGTTAATTTGCAGTCTCTCCCGTATAATCTATGAACAGGGCTGTTTTTTAAAGCTCTCAATATTTAAATCTCCCAAAAAATATATGTATTAAAAAAAAAATTTTTTTCTATTATCTCACAACTTTATTATCAGAGCAACAAAGTCCTGGATATTCATATCTACATTTTTTATTACGAAAAAAATACAAATATATATTCTACCTATTAAAAAATCTGGAAGATTTAAGAGATTACTGTGAGGGTACTGATTAAAAAGCTGATCTCTCACGCAATGGATTCTTTAATTGTCAATTTTGACGCTGCTGTTTCAATCTCGATACATGTTCTGCGTCAGTTTCTTGACGCCCAAAATTGTATTCATTAGATGCACATAACGTTTTTCTTTTTATTCACCCTCTTACGACTTTTAGTATGGTTGAGACTTTTGTAAGCCCCAAAGGCTGTTTTTCGTCCACTCTATTATGATTTAAAACTCACATAAAATATGTTATTAAAACCAGTGGACAGTGGGTGTTTGGGTACTCAAGTAAGAAATTATACTTTTATAAAATTATACGGCAAATAATATTATTTTAAATATAAGTATTTGACTTCTTGCAACTTTTGGCATAGTTAAGACGTTTGTGAGCTCTAAAGACTATTTTTTTCAAATTTATTAGGTTGTAATGTAATTGTTGTCAAGGTAGTTCGACGTCCGATGACCCTGAAAAATACCGGTGAGCTTCTAAAGTAAACTCTTTTTAGACTGAAGTTTCCAGCAAACGTGATTGCCTCTATACCTCAGGGTGATCTTCTGTAGCCTGTTATTGTAGTACCAGACTGATCGGGAGGAAAACTACAACGTTTGAAGCTTTGGAACTAGTTGTAAAGATCTTTCACAACGTCTCCTGGTATAACGTCGAAGACGTTGGTGTCTAAAGCACCTTCTTTTTTTCCAGACTCAGTTAGTTTGGTGATCTAAGGTGAAGAGATTGGTTCGTTACACTTGCCCGTTGGCTCCAGTTTATTTTTCCTTCATAGCTTTTAGGTTCTCCCAGGCAGACCTTAAAGAGGATAGGTGGTTCCTGGTTGAATGCTTAGAGTCGAGAGGGTAAAATAGGGTCGTCAGTCACTGGGATTCCCAGCCTTGCGACGATCAACTCCGCTTGTGACATCTGCCATTGAATGACTGACTTGGTTTAATAGTGGCCGGCTTTACATAGTCTTTTAGTCGACAAATCGTTGCCGAAAATGGTAGTAAAAATGTATTTGTTGGCAAGGTAGTTTAAACTTAGGTATGGCCCTTAAAACAACCAAAGAGATTGATAGTTAAGTAGGGAACTTAAATAATTATAACGGCCCTAAAAAGGGCCAGTGGTCAAATTTTCAGTTACTTCTTATTTTTATTTTCGATGATTGAGAGCCAGCTACGGGTAGCTTGACTCTTATCCTTGGAGTCTCTGTGTACAGAGACCGTACATGAGGGAGGTACGAGAAGTATGAAAGAGCAGTGTCATCGGTATCCGGGATGCCCAGCTGCACAACTAACAGCTCTGTTCGTGGTATACTGCCGATAAACAATTACAATAGTCGACAACTCAATGGGGCATCTTATATTCACTCTTCACTATCTTTGATTGTGGGTGGCTTTAATTTTACCTCGATTTGACATAGCGGATCCTACTGAACTAAAGCGCAAAGCTAGCTTATTTTAGCAAAACTTTGAACTTATTTATCACTATTGTTATTAACTTTTCCAAGAAAAAAACTATGCAAAAACCATCTTAGAATTATCGAGAATTAGTATGTAAAATTTCAGCAAAATGCTTCAGTAGTTTTTGCGGTAAGCGATCACAACGGTTTTAGCGACTTTGCTTTATATATTAGTAAGACTAAGTACTGTCGTACAGTTTGAAGTTTGTCGAGTGCGAGATAAGATGCACGGTAGAGGGGGTAAATCTGCGTGGGCTGGAGGAACTTCCCGTTCTTCGCCTCTCTGAATGATACTCCCAAACCTCCTTAAAGTACTGTTTGCTGGAGCGCAGCAAATCGTCATATTATTCCCTATAGTCTGCGAATTCTTGAAATGGAATAATTTTCGCCGCAGCCTGATTTTGCCCATTTTTCACTTAATGGCCGTTAATGTCTTTAAGAGTTATCAAGATAATCATAAATTATCTTATTAAAATTGTGCTGATAAAAAAATGGAAATAAAAAAAAATTGAAAAAAAAAACTGTGGAAAGTGGGTACTTAGGTGCCCAAGTATGACGTTATACTTCTATGAAATCATATGGTAGACAAATATAGTTATGAGTATTAATATACCTTCTGTAAAACGATATTGTATACGAAAGTGGTGCATGAAAGTAAGCCAATACGACCCAACAGTGACCCAACATTGGCACCCATGACATTACTGCTCGCCAATACTGATCCGTAGTTGTATGGTTGTTGAAATGATCATATTGGTCCAAAACTTACCATGCATTCATGCAGTACTGGTTAAGTATTGCCAGCCGATGTAACTAAATAATTAATTACTGGATTAAGTTTTCACCACAAATGGTATTCATAACAGAGATAGCACTATTTCCTCTAATTTTTGTCATATTTTTTTTATCGCTTTTGTGCTGACGTTTTTGTAAATAAGTGTTGAATACGAATGCATTTTTCCAGTTTTACTTAAACAAAGTTAGGTTATTTTTTTCACTTTTCTTTCTTTTCGTTGTAAGACGAAGATTGCAATTCACAATCGTATTGAAGACCTACTGTAATGAATTCAATCGAATTATTTATTTAAATCACTGAAATATCTTTAAAAATATATGCTATATACTGAATTTTTATGTCCTGCACAGAGCGTGTGTTTAGACTACAGATACTTAGTTGAAAATAAATGACATATAGGACCTTTTGAGGTTGAAATCGTTATTTTTTCTCTAAGTATTGACTGAATATCGGCAACGTATATGGCCAATAATTGGTAGCTACTATTATTTGACAGACCCGGCTAACAGTCCTGGACCAATACAGTTTTGGAGAATTCGGTCCAATATGATCATTTTGACATTGGCGGGAGTATTGACCAATGCCTGGCATACAATTATCAGTTTGTCAGTACTTCACCGTAATTTGGCCGTATTGTCAGTCTTGGCAATTCTTTCATGGGTATTGTTGGAATGAGTATACCTATGTTAATTGAGTGCAGTTTCTATTATTATTGTAATGTTTCATAAATGAACGACTAAAAACAATATATTATGGCGCAGTATAACCTAAACAATATGTCAGCTGGCTAGTACAAGACTACGCACTTTCATCGAATCATCTGATAATTCCAAAAAATTTCATTCTACCTACACTGATTACATCTCTAACGTTACGCTAACATCTGCCACATACGCTCACACACTTATTTCTAGTGATTATTTAATACCCAAAATCTAATTGTGTACAAGAGGTTAAAAAAACTATCGTGTAGTACCGCTTTCTTCAATAAGGTAATATTACAAGCCAATGAATATCTCTTTAGGACGTTCATCACACATAGGTTTTTTTGACAGATATTATTCAAACATCAAACGTATATTCGAAATAGCATAAAAAATATTTTTTTTAAATTGCAGATCGTTTAACTATATACTTTTTTTATGTTTCATTAAAAAAAAATCTCAATTTTACATGCAAAATTTCAAAAAAATTACGTAAACATTTCATTTATATGATCTGTAGGAATCTCCTGTTTTTTTTTAGTATCAAAGATAATTTTAGATCAACTTATCAAATTTTTAAATATCTCTTTCAAATATCTTTCGGAACGATGAAAAATATTATCTGTTTAGTGACAGTAAGTCTTGGTTATGTTACAGGTTACAGGACATTATTGACCGTATGTCCCATGAAAGAATGCTCGTCTGGCCCAACACTGGTGTAACGTTCACAGCCGTTACTGACAGTAGTGCTCGCCAGCATAGTTCTAACGTTAGACCAATGCTGGAATGATAAGATCGGGCCAATATACAGACTACAGTGTCGTTCGAATATCGGGTCTTGTTACTTGGTCAATACTGACAAATGCACAAACCCAGTATTAATTTTTAGATTGTTAACCTATAATTATAGTCATTGGTAACGTTTATTAGCAAAAATTGTGAAACAATGAAATGCAAAAAAGTCAATTTAATCATTCATAGAGAACACAAAAAAACGTTTGATGATTTTTAAAAATTTTGTAAAAATTGTTTGAACAATATTTATTTATTGTTAAACTAAAAAGTAAATGATGAATAAATATTTATTCATACATAGGAAAGCTGCTCTGCCATAATATACTAATTTCTAAGTTGAAAGAAAAATCATTTCACTAAGAAAATTAGTTTGTTAAATGAATAATACGTTTATTAATGCAATTTATAATTAAACAAATTTAATTAACAAACAGTAAATGAATAAATACATTGAAAATTAGTTATAAACCGTACCATAACAAGAAGTAATCGATTTCTCATTACCGGGACCGCTCATAAGAGAGTAGATGAGAGACTTGGTTTGGGTGCTGGAGGTCAAGGGTTCAAAACAAACTGGAGAGTTTTTTTTTCAGAATTAATTAAAGAAAAATAAATGAAATTCAATAAAATTAAAAATGTGTGATGTGGTGTGGATGTGGGGTGCAAGCAGCCAGACCGTTTGGCTAGAAGGGGTATACCGAATGTGTGTACGCGGAGAGGAGTGGAAATGTTGACTATAGCTATATATCACAGCGCACAGCCGAAGCAAGCCATAACACGAGTTTTTCTCTTTTGACTGCAACCGAGTATATGCTATATATATTTAACTGATTTTTGCTTCCGCTCTTTTTTCTTTATTTTTCTCTTTTTTTATTTTGAAAAAAAATTTCAGCTATTTTTTTAAGGATGGCAGTACAGTTATAATCCCTAGTTTATTATTTTTCCTCATAATTGTTATGAACTGTAGGACAAGCTCCGAAGGTTATCAATAAATATAAGTGGCTTTCAGATTTCTAAGGGTCGAAGTTTCGATAGCTAAGTTGGTCGATGCTTATGCCGTCGCTCGAAATATTTTGCTTTCACGGGATCGATTCCAACTTTCTGCAGATTTCTATTTTTTTTTAATGCAGATCATCGTACTGGTTTACTTTCTTTTATTTATGTTTTATTTAAATTTATTAATAATGTTGCCAACTTTTTTTTTTTTTTGTTACGTTAAAATAAATATATTTTTTATACTAAATCTGTTCAATAATTTAGTAAGTTGATACTTCTCGTTGGCAAGGCCATTTTGCAATTTCATAATAACAAAATAAATTTGTGAAAATGTAAGTATAATTCATACATTTTAAAACTCACAAAAAATTATAAACATCTAATGTAAGAGTTAATAATTGATATTAAAAAAAAAAAAATTTGGCATGTTTCTAAGGCATAACGAATTTTTCAAAATATATTATTAATTTGTTGATAAAAAAATAAACTATAACTTATCACGGTGAAGCAGAATAATAAAGATTTTATTTTTTAAACTAAAGCGTTAAGAGCGGTGTTTTCTTGTGCTCCACTCCTCTCCTCGTAGACACACATTCGGTATACCCCTTCCACGTCTCTCCAAAATGTGCGCCTATATGATCATTTCCACGCGAATCCACTCCTCTTCTCGTAGTTGCACGCTGTTCGATACGAGAAGTAAGATGTGCGCCCAGTTGAACGGCTGGCCGCGGCGGGGCGCTCCGATCTGAAAAAAGTCGTCTCGCATCGTAGCATTGGCGTTAGCAATCTCTCTACTCATCTCTGATTATATAGCCTGTTATGGGCTGCAAACTTTGTTAATTATTTTTCGTAGTTTTGAAGCATTATGGTACTTAATGTGTAGATTTTCAGTGTTAAGAATTTGTATTAAGGTAGCTCCCTTGTTTACTGCTCTAGTCAAGTAGGAGAGTTTCACTTGTGTATTTATACGTATATACTTACATCAGTGTTGGTATTCTGCTACCGTCAGTTATTTATAATCATGAAGCTGATTTTCACGTCTTTCTTGGCAAATGTCTTTGGAAAATGCCTCATTACCAGAATTTTACATGACAGTATTGAGAAGAACAGAGATTTTTCTACAAGGACATCATAATTTGTCTGCTCAGGTTTTTTATTGTGAGTTGAGAAATGCCTGTAAAGCTGATATTTTGATGCTCTGCCATTTGAGCTTGTGTTAAACAATTCAACTTTGAGCTGAAATATTTCGAGATTTTGTTCGACCCTTGGGGTATGTACAAGGGAACCGTTGGATTCAGTGGATCAAAATCTATTGAATGAAACATATTTCATTCCGTTGGTTTTTGCAAGGGAGCTACCTTAAACAGAAAGCAATTTTTGTTACTTTATTTATTTACTTTTTTTTTTTACTATAAAATAATAGTTGTTATCTGTTTAAAACAAATTCTTGACACTTAAAATCGATACTTTAAGTATCAAATATGCATTTAAACTACAAAAAACAATTAACAAAGTTTGCAGCCCATAACAAGCAATGTAATCATATTATCCAGCATCGCCTCGTTCTTCCCATGCAGGTGGCACTATTTTAGATGACTACAAATAGCCAATACCCGGTAAATTACAATTTGTAAACGACACTATAACAACACATTTAACGAATCCAATAATAGCTTTTGATCGACAATATACATTATATATATTGTCGATCAACAGTTATTATTGGATTCGTTAAATGTGTTGTTGTAGTGTCATTTACAAATTGTAATATACCGGGTATTGGCTTTGTATAGTAATCTCATTATTCTCGCTTTCACACTCGCTCTTCTCTTTGCTTGTACCAGTGCCGTTCTCTTCTTCTCTCTCACATTAAATATAACGAAAAGACAAACACACGTACGCGGGCATCAATAACGAGTCTCAGGCATCGAAATTTGTATCGAGTCAAATTTTGGTGTTTTTGGTCCAACAAGAAAAATGAACCATATCATAGCCTATTATCTGCTTTAGAAACGTTATTCGTATGCACAACCTTATTTCCAGTATTTTCACAATAGTTTTAGAACTACTTATTCTTTCGACATTATTTTTAATTTTCTACTGTACTTACTTTAATAAAATCAAACTTATAACACTTTTTTGTCTCACTGAAGTATCTTTTATTCTATAAACAATTGTTATTACTGTAGATAATTATATTGAATCCACTGCGGCAAACGGACGAAATCATGCGGACCACTTTGCCGCAATATCAGTAATTATTATCCTACGAAACAGAGTAGCATTACAGATCTGTACTGGATTTTAACATCATAATACTTCAACTATTTCCTATGTGCGTGGATATTTCAAATTACTGCTGACCCCACAAAACGGTATTTAAAAAGCCTTAGTTAAAAAGTCCAAGAAAAAAAATCTGTTTTCTTAAACACGATTAGTTAACTTGCTTAAATCTGATCTAAAAAAAATTAGACTGCATGCAAAAATTTTCCATACATCTCGAAGTTTACGAAGAAGTTGTCAAGCTGAACACCACATTTTATTATCATGAAGGTCTTTTGACTAGTTTACAATTTGCATGTTTCATTTAGCGGATTTAGTCTCTACTGAATGCTTTGTATGTCTCGCGCTCGCATTTCGTTTCTATATATATTTAACTACGTTTACTATAAAAACATGTAGGGATTGAGAAAAAATACTTTTTTTGAATCTAAATTACTGTGCATCCAATCGAATACCAATCTTATTACTGCCACGTTTCAGGTATGATTGTCACGAGCCATCGGCGCGCAGCAATGCTAACCAACATTTTTGCTGAAGCGACTGATTGGCTACCGCAATATGAACAAGCTGCTTCTGACGCTGCTTGCGATGTTCTGCTGCTGCTGCTACGACCACAACGTTACGGAACCTCTAGTGCCTTCGAGGGTAGTGATATCAGGCGCCATATAAGCTAAAAAGGAACAATAAGAAGACGACAATGACAGGGTGAGGAACTGAAGATGATTCCACAGCTCTTCTACGTCGGCAGGGCTTCCACGACGACATGCATCCAAAGAAGCACAATGGATCAGACAACGAACCGCTAAATCGGCTACGTCACGATCAAGACGAGTTGCTGTTGCATAATCGTTTTTGCAAGACAAACCACATCATCGTACAGTGTTGTGATACGGGCTTATTGATGGTGTTTTATACGAACTTGATCATAAGGCCTCTAACAATTTAACACTGATAAGCGTATGTAAGAGACTTAGGGATAACTAACTTATAAATATAAATGCTAATGTTCTAGGCCCTGGTTTCACGAGGTAAACATATATAGTATTATGGGTCGCATAGAGTACGATTATACAAATATGTTAAAATAGATCATATCTGTACATAGAGAAAGATAACACACACACATTAATACATACGCTACGTACATGCCCATTTTATTTTTTCAATTGTCTCTATGTTTTGACTGTGAGTGATATTTTTTTCGATAATATACCATACTGTAATGAAAAGCGTGTTTATTATGTCTGCGTTTTTGTGTACATTATTTAAATAATTTTTGTTATATTTTGTTTTGTAATAGAAATGAACTAATATCCATTATTAAGCTACTAAGTGTATCTTAAATTACTTTCAAATACCAATTGAACGTTTTATTGAGAGATTGTTTTTTAATGATTATAAAATATGATCTATTTCTGCACAATTAGAAAAGCTGATCAATGGGCAGTGCCTGCGATATATAAATAACATCTTTCAAGAATTTAAGAAAATATGTTGTTACCGTATTTTTTTGCTATCATAGAAGGTTTTGTTTAGTAGATAAAAATAACAATTTACTGAAAGAACGGTAAGGTTCTTTTGAAAATATAGCATACCATTATTCGTTAATTTTTACGCGATAATATGTGTATTCTTAGATTTTATAGAAACTTTGAATTTCATATAACCTATTATGTATTTGAATTTCATTTTTTCTTCGTGATGATTCGTTACATTAGCTATCTTTTTCAAAATACTTTGGAGAAAAAAAACGTAGACTACCCACTCATTTTTTCTGTTCATTAAATAATAAATAATAACGACAAAAATGTCGATTCATCGACAAATACGCATGGCAAGAAAGATTTATATATCAGTAATAAGTTTTTCGTTCCAGTGGCTAGGAAATCAACGTATCCTTTTCAGCCGCAGGAACAGAAAAAAATTCAGCAAAAAGTAATATAGTAATTTTTAAAGTTTTACCGAATGGTGTATTTTTTATTTATTTATTTATTATTATTTTTTAATAACTTTGTAAAAAATATGAAAGACTACATTTTTTTATACCAAATCATTTTTTTCTTACTATTACTGTTTGATACATAAATTGATTTATGTGCAGTAGTAATAACGCATGCCTAGAAAAAAACGAAACGGTCGATACGGCTTTTTTTATACCACCAACAAAAAAAAGCTACACGCTACAAACAAATTTCTTTTAATTTTGTCTGAGCGAAAAATTTTATAATTTTTACCGTCATAGTACGGAAAAATTACCGTACAGTTTAGTAATCGTAGGACAGCTTACTACATCTAATCCTATTACCGAGCCAACACTAAATCTTACCGGGCCAAGCGGTAAAAATTATGTGTTGTTTTCATCATTATTTCGATAGTTTATTACTTAGTTATTTTTGTTTTATCGTGTTGAATGATTTCAGTATCGAATTACTGAATTAACACACACTATTTTATTCATGCAGTTGTATCTTTTATATTTGTATATGATAAGGGTGCAGTCCCATGGCGCGCAAAAGAGCGTGCAGGGTAGAATCGTATCCATGCGCTAATGTGTTAAGTCTATCCTGCTGCTGAATAGACCTATTCGCTGGATGCAGGCAGTTGGAGGGGGTAAGCGAAACGATCTAAGTGCTCACTGAGAGCATACTGAGAGCATTTAGTGGAGCTTGAGTGCCGAAGCCTGCAGACGACGCCATACATATAAATTTGTTAGGTAATTTCTAAACTGTCCTTACCAGAAAGTTTGCCCTCTCAGCTGTAGTCTGTCGTCTGCACATTTTGGCACCCGAGATTTATTTTTTCGACGCTGTACTAGAGACGCTGCATGCTATGCACGGTTCTATCCAGCACTCTCTATTGGGATTGACTCCATGGCACTAGCACCACTGTCCTGGGTTAATCTCCATAAAGTGGCGAGTTTCAAAAATAGAGAGAGAAGGCTCGTGACTATCAGCGCCATTAGCTTTTCTATTCTTACACATAAACACATTACACATTGCAGCGTTGGCCGCGATGGTGAAAAGTTTGAGCCCAGCCGCTTACTTCAAAGCACATCTCTGCCAGCCTCTGATTTCAGCGCCACCACCGACCAATCAATAAACTAAGGCCGTTGTACACTCGAGGCACTTTATATTTGTCGGAACAATGAAAAATTACCTGTTAAGTGACAATACGTCTTTGTTTTATTATAGGTTACAGGTTATCATTGACCGTATGTAGACCAATCGTTCCGACAGATATAAAGTGCCTCGAGTGTACATAGTAAACGCTGCAGACGACTGATTAGTAATTGTATACTCTTTTAACTATATCTGTATAGGTAGTAAACAAAGCAACGTAACTTTGGATACTGCATATTGCTTACTGTCTGCCTTAATTAATGATAAAATAAAATAATAACACAAGCGCCAATTCCCACAGAACCTAGAGCTTTCACTGGCTGCTTTAATTATTGATAACATAAAATAATAATGCAAGCGCCAATCCCCACACAACCCGTGGCTTTTACTGGCTGCTTTAATTGATGATAAAATAAAATAACAACACAAGCGACAATCCCCACACAACCCAGGGCGCTTACTGGTCGGTTACTTAACTTACTATGAATAAAATAATAATGCAAGCGCCAATCCCCACACAACCCGGGGCACTTTATAGCTGCTTTAATTATTGATAGAATAAAATAATAAAACAAGCGCCAATCCCCACACAACCTAGGGATTTTACTGGCTGCTTTAATTATTTATAAAATAAAATAACAACACAAGTGCCAATCCCCACACAACCTGGTGCTTTTACTGGCTGCTTTAATTATTGATAAAATAAAATAATAACACAAGCGCCAATCCCCACACAACCCGGGGCGCTTACTATTCGCTTACTTAATTTACTGTGAATAAAATAATAACACAAGTGCCAATTCCCACACAATCGGGGGAGCTCATTCGCTGCTTAAGTAATTAAAACTACCAGTAAGTGCCCGGGTTGTGTTAGGATTGGTGCTTGCATTATTATTTTATTAATCATAAGTAATTAAAACAACCAGTAAGCGCCCAGGGTTGTGTGGGGATTGGTGCTTGTGTTATTATTTTATTTTATCAATAATTAAAGCAGCCAGAAAGCGCCCCGGGTTGTGTGGGGATTGGCGCTTGCATTATTATTTTATTCATAGTAAGTTAAGTAACCGACCAGTAAGCGCCCCGGGTTATGTGAAGATTGGCGCTTGTGTTATTATTTTATTTTATCAATAATTAAAGCAGCCAGTGAAAGCCCCAGGTTGTGTAGATATCGGCGCTTGTGTTGTTATTTTATTTTGTCATTAATTATGGCAGCCAGCAAAAGCCCCGGGTTGTGTGGGGATTGGTGCTTGCATTATTATTTTATTTTATCAATAATTAAAGCAGCCAGTGAAAGCCCTAGGTTGTGTAGGGATTGACGCTTGTGTTATTATTTTATTTTATTAATTAAGGCAGACAGTAAGCAATATGCAGTATCCAAAGTTACGTTGCTTTGCTTACTACCTATTGGGATTATGCCTCTACCACGTGACCTCAGTATATATATGACTAATATAGAGGAGAAATAACACAGGTCTTATGGGAGGAATCTTGTTTTTATTTTTTTTTTCGCACTTAAAAAGATATTGAGCTTAAAAAGGTTGTTAATTCCATGTTACTGACATAAGAGAATTACGTAGTTATTTTTTTCGTTTGGTGAATTCGTTTATGAAGGTTAAAACAGCGTTTTGAACGTATACGGAGAGCCGTTTAACCCTACTTTGAGCTGTTTATTTCAGCTGTTGCTGCTGCTGCGCTACTGCTGCTGATGCTCAGAGATAAACAAACAGCTCAAAGTAGGGTTAAACGGCACTCCGTATACGTTCAAAACACTGTTTCAACCTTCATAAACAAATTCACCAAACGAAAAAAATAACTACGTAATTCTCATTATGTCAGTAACATGGAATTAACAACCTTTTTAAGCTCAATATCTTTTTAAGTGCGAAAAAAAAATAAAAACAAGATTCCTCCCATAAGACCTGTGTTATTTCTCCTCTATATTAGTCATATATATACTGAGGTCACGTGGTAGAGGCATAATCCTAATGCAGATATGGTTAAGAGAGTATATAATTACTAATCAGTCGTCTGCAGTGTTACTATGTACAACGGCCTTAGTTTATTGATTGGTCGGTGGTGGCGCTGAAATCAGAGGCTGGCAGAGATGTGCTTTTAAGTAAGTGACTGGGCTTAAACTTTTCACCATCGCGGCCAACGCTGACACATTGTGGCGGGGTTCCTAAGTTTTGAGAGAAGTCTCTGAAGGGCCGATCCCAATTGTGCTCCATGTGAAGGCAGCCTAACGGTGAAACCGAGAGCTTCTCTGAGATTTGTGTATTGATAAAACCCGGAAGTCATTTAAATATTGTGCTGTTTCTCACGGTTGTTTTTTTTTCTCAGCACATCTTCAATTCGTGTGAAAAGTGTGATTGAGATTACAGATGCTTTTAGACTAGATTTCTTGCCTTGCCTGGCTATGTTTTGAGGTTGTACTTGCTTTAAAAATGTTAACGTGACCTTAAAGTACTAAAGCTGAAAAACATACATGATATTATTTACCTGCATTCTGATAATCATAATGTCAACTCAGCCAAACATCTAATAACCCATAACACATTTACATATTAGTATATTACGCACCTAATGAGCGAGGTTAAGAATGTCGCAGATTTCACGTAAGTAAACGCCCGAGGCGAGGCCAAGGGTGGTTAACGTGAAATCTAGGTCATTTCTTAACCTCCGAACGTGGTGCTTATACTATTTTTCGTACTTCTGTGGCCGTAAAACGGTTCATTACATTTGCGTGGTTCACTAATTTACGGCCGCAGGTACTTACAAAAAAATAATATTCAGCACATTAGCGAGATCATTTTTAAGGTGGCCTCCAAGTCAGGGCATCAGACAAAAAAAGCAGGAAAATTGGTGGTTTTTCATAACAATATGATATTCAGCTTAAGAATTGGAGAAAATCTCAGAAAGTTTCGGTTTCGCAACAAAATATTT
Source organism: Copidosoma floridanum (assembly GCF_036245765.1). Taxonomy (NCBI): domain Eukaryota; kingdom Metazoa; phylum Arthropoda; class Insecta; order Hymenoptera; family Encyrtidae; genus Copidosoma; species Copidosoma floridanum. Next base: position 21,321,831 of record NW_028321907.1, read on the forward strand.
TATACAAAAGTTATTTATCTAATACTATTACACGAGGATCAAGTACTAAAAAAAAATTATAAAATTATGTATATTGTTTACAGAAGCGAGCAAGCCGAAAAACAAAAAAATTTTAAATGCAAAAAAATACATGTTAAAAAATTCAAAATTAATTGAAAATCAAACATTTCATACACAATAGGTTTTTCATTGTACACTGAGTCTTATTGTAAAATTTAAAAATGGCGGTCTATTATAAAACTGTTAATTAAAAATTAAAATTAAAAGTTAGTTGTCGATTCTATACCCGTGACACATTTTGTACACAATTGAAAATTTTAAATTATAGTTCTAGAATATGCCGATAATTTGAAATTTTGCAATCTAAGTCTCATCGTGAAATTTAATAATGGTGGCCTATTGTAAAACTGTTAAATAAAAATTAAAATTAAAAGTTAGCTGTTGATTCTATGCCCATGATATATTTTACACACAATCAAAAATTTTAATTAACAGTTTTACAATAGGCCGCCATTTTTTAATCTTACAATCTGACATGGCGTACAATAAAAAACATACTAACGATGTCTATAAAATATTCGATTTTCATTAAATTCTGAATATTTTACTAAAACTACCATTCAGTGGTGGTGACACCGTCTTTTCACTATTCTCATGATATTATTATATCTTATATCTATAAACTGGCTTATATTAGTAACATAGGACCAGAAGTGATACGCTGTTCTACGATTACTGAAGTACAATGTCATTTTTATCTGTTTCGTTGCAGTCAAAAGTATGGAATATTTTGTTCAGTGGAACAGATACCTAGTTATCGAAATCTAATTTTAAAGTTTAAAACAAGTTTGCTGTGGATATAAAATGTACATAAAAGTGATATTTTAGACAGTTATTAAATTTATGCTCTTTCTTACTTAAAAATATAAAAATAAAATAAAACGTAGAGTTAGAGTGTTATTTGTCTCAAGAAAATGTATCACGACAAATACAACTATTCATGTGCATAATCCATTGATCGCACTTTATTATGCTATAGTATACTATTTACCAATCGTACAATTTGTACGTAATCGAAACTAAGCTTGATTTTTTTTAAATCGCTCGATCCACATAATTTAAATTTTTTTCTTGTGTTACAAAAAAATCAAGAATTTTCACACAAATCTTGACGCACTAACAGAATTTCGAAAAATCTCTTCTGTCTCAAAACTAATAGCAAAATGATAAGAAATGCCAGGAATACAGGAACCAGTCTCTAACAATCCAAAATCGAAAACAAGATCTCTATGCATTTCCATGGAAAAATTAAGGCACGAAAAAGTGAAAGAAGAGCAATCCGCTAGTACATTGTTTTGACTGCGTGAGTAACAGATGGGAAATTAAAAGGCTGTACAGTTTTATTCCATAAGAGTGTATAGAGCCAATCCCGTATACGCCTGCAAACTTTAAATGGCCAAGTACGTAATACGTCTAGCCCAATATTGTGAAAAGTATTTCTGATTTCTGTGATCGATTTTTTTTTCAAAAGGTTTATGCTGTACGTAAGCAAACATGTATACAAGTACTCAAAATAAGAAAACCTTACAAAAAAGTATCCCGTAAATGTGTAAATATAAATATTACGATAATCTACAAAGGAAGGTTATAGCAAAGACTGATTTTGTGGTAGACCACCCTTGTAAGATACAGGTTGGAAGAATAGATTCGTTAATTAATAAAGACTCAGGAGAAGAAGAGACAAAAAAACAACATAGTATCCAGGTACAGTTAATGAGTGTCTTCCTTAATAGGCAAATGAAAAACATGTAATATTTATTTTGACTGAAAAGTGTAAAAGAGAATATTGCTTACATTAAAACTTGATTAGCCAAGTAAACGTCATATTCTTTTAAAGTTGTATTCTTTTCGTGAATCCGTATTCGCTACGTGCACAATTTTGAAGCAGCGCCAATCAGGGTAAAACGAGAACTATTGACCTCGCATAGCAGAAGGCAACACTCGCGATACGTGCTATATATACAACTTTTGGTTTCGTTTTCGAAGTCAGAGCTTCTGCATCTTTGCAGGTTACGCCAGCTAATAGCTCTAAAAGATACACAGTATAAGATATATTTCATTGCATTTTAATCAAGATGTATCTATAAACATACATGAGTAAAATGTGTACTTCCTACTCATAATTTTAGTAAAAATTTAATCCTTAGAAATATTGTAGATGTATAAAAACACAGCTTTCTTATGTTAGTAATGTCTAGCAGTCTGCTAGCAGAAGACAAACATATCGTTTAGTTTCACGTATTAGCACAGGTATTAGCTGCGATCGTTTTTTCAGATCGTGCCCGTAGCGAATAGAATAAATATATATATATATATATATATATATATTTTTAATATTGAATGTAAAATAATGCAAGTAAATTCGCCTTACTATTATCAGCGCCAGCACCACTATCGGTCAGAAGCGTAAACATAGGTACCAGGATAAAACGTAAACAAGTATGAGATATAGGCATAGCAAAATAATGTTTTTTATAAATTTTAATAAAGTAAGGTAAATGTCCCTATTCGAGAAATGTATCCCTATTCATAGAATGTAAAAATTTATGTATTTATTATGCAACTTACTTGATAAAAAAAATTGTGGTTGTTGCACATTTTATTCATCCTTATGAATTCACAAACGAATTTCATTTTACATACAATAAATGACTAATTTCAAAGATAATTCCATAAAAAAAGGACACAGACAAACATAACCTATCTTTTGAACTGTACATATTATGGTATCTAACTTCAACGAGTAATTTATATAACTCTAGTGAACAAATACATGTCATAATTATTTCCGTTAAAAATAATAGTGTTATGCAAGTAAAAAAACTTTAATTATCTTAAAATATTATACTAAATTTACGTTTTAAAAAAAGTTTTATAAATAGGGTCATTAATGTAACACAATAGGTACAACGTTCATAATTATGTACATTTTGGTAATGTAGTCTTTTTATTAAACAAAGTATTTTAACAATGAAGAACCATATTTAAAAATTAAAATAATAATTGTAAATTTATATCACACTAAGAGAAAAATATAATAAAAATTACTGTGCTGGAATGGTAATCTGGTGTCATTCCCCCATCTAGAGACTTTTTACTTTGGCCAACCTAATTTTTACTATTCTGGACAGTAATTTTTATTGTACAAACAGTAAAAATCACTATACTTACAACAAAAATTACTGTTCTAAATACTAAAAATTATTGTTTCAATAGTAAAGTCTCTAAATAACCAAACACTACCAGATTGCCATTCTAGTACAGTCATTTTTATTATATCTTTCTTTCTGTGCATCAACAAAAATCAAAAATAGAATTAATTGGAAAACATGTCCAACCTTATGAAAAAGGAGAGCATGTGCAAAAAGCAAAGCACACACTTATGTCTGGTATCGTGAAGCAGAATGACACACTAAGTGGGAGTAGTCATTATGAGGAATAAAAAGTTGTGTGACATAAAGTACCGCTGCTACTGCGTTGCATCAGATCTGATACTCTTGGAAAGTGCCAGCAGTGCGTTGAGGTATTATTTTATATAACAAGGTTGAGATCAAACAACATTTGCAATTATTTTTGTTATAAATATTCAAATGTTATTAACTCACGCGTTCCTGTTACTTATTTTTAGAACCCTATTAATTGATATTGAACAAGCATCTTGCACTGATCTCAAACAGTAGTAAATAAAATGACATTTAATAAAATGTATGAATTTTGGCCTATTTCTCAATTTTGTTACTTTCGAAAGAAAGTTAATAATGTGGAGTACTTAAATCTTGACCAAGAACTAGATTTTTAAGTTTATTAATAAATGGCACATTTATTTAATAAGTATCATGATACAAATAATAACCAGACTGTTATTTTTAGGTATGGATAAAAACAGTCATGTTGAGCGGTCAAAAGTAAAAAATGGACACTACGTTACTTTTAATAAACGTATGTATCATATGTTAATACAGTTAATAATTACTTTTTTGGTCAAAATTTTAGTACTCTGCATCATCAACTTTCTTTTGAAACTAACAAAATTGAGAAATAGGCCAAAATTCATACATTTTATTTAATGTCATTTTATTTACTACTGTTTGACATCAGTGCAAGATGCTTTTTCTATGTCAATTGATGGGGTTCTAAAAATAAACAACAGGAACGCGTGAGTTGATAACATTTAAATATTTAGAACAAAAATAGTTGCAAATGTATCATCTTACCGTACAATAATACCGTAACGCAATGCTAGCATTTCAAGAGTATCTAATGCAACGCAGGAGCAGTGACACTTTATGTCACACAACTTTTTATTTCTCATAATAACTCCTCGTACTTAGTGTGACACACTGGTTAAGGCTGAGGACTGCAAGCTCAGAGCAAAAAATTAGATTATATATATATTTAAACTCTGCTTCATGATACCATACATAAGTGGGTGCTTTGCTTTTTACACGCACACTCCTTCTTCATACGGTCAGACATATGTTCCGACTAATTGTATTACATTATTAGAGTCTATAAAAAACATTATTTTGCTATGCCTACCTCATACTCGTTTACGTTTTATGTGGCACCTATGTTTACGCTTCTGACCGATAGTAGCGCTATAGTACTCATGCTATCATGTACTTGTAAATTTTTTTTTGTAAGTTGTATGTTATTGATGCGCATAATAATTGCTATGACAAAGGATAAATAAGCATTTTTCGTTTTTGTTAGCTTACATTGCGGTTATAATCATGTAGGTGTGTTTTAAAAAATGAAGTAAGACGTCAAATAGTAGAGTTTTAATGTAATATACTCTATTTATTCGTACAACTCCATCATTATTTTTATTTTAATACTATTATTATTATTATCATTGTTATTATAGTTATTATAATAATTATTATTATTATTACTATTATTACTATTATTATCATTGTTATTATAATTATTATGATAATAATTATTATTATTACTATTATTTTTATTATTATTATTATAAATACTTTTATTATTACTTTTATTATTGTCATTCTTGTTATTATTATTTCATAATAAAATTATTACATTTCAGATTGTTACAACTCATTTTGTGCTTCAATGACGATAATAACTTTTTTCATCACTGAGCTACATGTACATTTTTTGTTATTGCAACTATATTTTTGTTAAGCAATTTAAAGAAAAAAAGATGTATCCTTGCTTGGGCCACTTTTTACTTTGTAAATGATTTTCTGTGCCGAAGAAAAAAAAACATAAGTAGTAAAAAAAGCAATTGTGTGTGCAAATCGCTTTTACAAGATTTTAACGGGAAGAGGGAAAAATTTTCTTTTATAAGAAACAAAAACTCAAATAAATAGTTTATTAACGTTGTACAAAGTTAATTGTTTCGTATTACGAAACAGACAAAAAAGAATTTACTACAAACACTGAGTTTAAACAGTGTGAAAAGATACATAAATTTTTTACTGTCCGTTTACTTTTTTTCCTTGAATTAGTGTACTACTTCTTATGTCAATAATCTCATAAACTCAGTATCTCTGACATGGAACGCTTATACTGTATTGTGGTCGAGAATTTTAATAGCTGAATGGTAGAAGCGAAAAAGGTATGACATGTTGTTTTGCTTCCAAATTTTACTTAACTATAAAGCTTTTGTAGAAATTACCTAACACTTTTTGTAACGGTGAAAATATATGTTTTAGAAGTTCAAACAAGATAATATTTAGAATAAAACTTCACTATAAAGCTCAAATGATACGTAATAAACTAAAATTGCATAATATGATCGAGTATGTGAGGACACGAAAGAGGGACGAGTAGAACTGACTTTTTTTCGCTCTCACAGGCTCAGATTAATTCTGTTTGAACTAGTCTATTCTATATAAGAAGAAAACTACTTATTGTTTGTAAGTAACCACATGGAATTAAAACCATGGTGTAATTTGAGACAAAAATCCATATGAAAACTGAGTCAAATCACAACGTAAACTATACAAAAACCACATTTATTCATGTGATTTTTTATGTAGTTTTCTTATGTGTTTTTTTTCAACAGGTGTAATTCAAGCTTCTTAAGTAAACTTTCTTTTCAAAATGCTGTTGTTTTTGCTTTCTAAATACATAATTTTACTATTCCAAACATTTTTTGCTTCAAAATGTCTTATATGTGTGTAACGTTTATAACAGTCCAGGCACTAGAGGGGTATTCGTAGTCTTTTGAGGTTTATATCCTTATCAAGGATTTTTTTATGGAGTTTTATCGCCTGAATTAAATTTTGAAGGTGGAACCTTAAGAAACCACGCAAAAAAAATTACTAACAATTTTTATTAAAAAGTTTTTAAATTACGTTTTTGTAATTAAAAAATTTTTTTTCTCATTTATTGGCACATTTTCAGCAAAAAACCAATTAATATGTACACACCTAAACCTCATAGATTTAAAGTAAAAAATTCACTAAATTTTTAAAAACGCTTTTTTAAAATTTCAACAGCGTGTCACACATTTACTATTATTTTTTTGACATTCTACAAAAGCTCAAAATATTCGTCAAACATCGTACTTAAATAATACATAAAACATTTCCAATCGAAACTACTAAAGTGGCTTTGGCGATTTTTATCGGCTTAATCAAATCCTCTGATATTCTAGAATTACGTTAATAAAGTATGCCAAATTCAATTGCAACAAGAAAATACTGGAGTCAACGACTTAATTTTTTCGCAAATCGCTACTGAAAATTCACCAATTTAACCCGACCACTTACTTTCTGTCTGCAGTTCTTACCTACTCTGCTACGAGCAGGCCCATCATATTGAGCACTCGAAGAGGGTCAAAATACAAATAGAAATTGTTTAACACGCTACTGAAATGTGAAGTAAACGTGTTTTTTAAAACCTTAAAAATTTCTTGCTCGAGTCCTATGCGGTTTAGATATATATACAATCTAATTGATTTTTTCTTTAAAATGTGCTAAAGAATAAGAAAAAAATTTTTACCTACTATAGGCGTTCTTTTAATACATGGACGTTTAGTGTGTCCTAAGTAGGATAAATAGAGTTCGCACTTGGTGCGCATCCAACCATGGCAAGCACAAGGAGTCCCTCGGGCCCTGCTTTGCAGGTCCTTTGAGCTTGGTGCTTGCCCTGGCAGTATGCACCATAAGGGTGAGATTACATAGAGTCTGGCAGTCTGCAGACTGGCAGAATCGCGCTAAGTTTAAAATATGTTTCAATGTTTATATTTAAAACCTGTTACGTAAGCAAAGAAATAATTATCGTAATACATTTGCATTTCTGTATTAACTAATATTTATGAAAAAAAAGGCGACGAAAAACGTTTTGTCACAGTTACATATTGTTATACATACCAGGTTACATCAGTGACCCTATACTGACCAACTATGCGATTTTAACATAAATCTATAAAAAAAGTTATAAAATAATATTTGACACGTTTTATTGTAAATGAAATTGATTTTAACGAAGCCTTTATTCCGTTATGGCAATAATTACAATTTTTTCTTTATTTTAATAAATTATTCTGGGATGTTATAATTTAAACATAATTTAAACTTAGCGCAATTCTGCCAGTCTGCAGACTGCCAGACTCCATGTAATCTCACCCTAAGGTACGAAAACTACCATTTCAATCATAAGCGTAATTTTTAAATTTGTTTATAAAAATTGTTAGTAATTTTTTGCGTGGTCTTTCGAGGTTCCACCATCTAAATTCGAACTCAAAGGATAAAACTCTATTAAAAAATCTTTGGTAGAGCTATAGATTTCAAAAGGCTATGGAAACCTCACTGGCGCTTGTACCAGTCCGTTTTATAAGGTTACAACATACCTTTCTCGCTTTTGTCATTCAGAACATCCAGGTATTCTGTTGTAAGTACTATTATTGAAACCTTTTGCTAACTGATGGCTCTGTTGGTGGTACAATCAAGGCACTTTATATCTGTTGGAACGATGAAAAGTATTACCTCGTAAGTGACAGTAAGTCTTTGTAATATTAGAGGTTACAGGACATCATTGTCCGTGTGTAGACAAACTGTTCTAACTGATATACAATGCCTTGAGTGTACGTACCTAGAGCATAAATTCACTCCTCGTATCTACTATGAAATTTATGAAAGAATAGCGGAAAAACAACTGATTAGTGGAGTCCAACTCACATTTTATAATGAATAGGTATACACTGCAATCGTTGTTCGCTCTGTGCATAAACCAAAATCCATAAGTTTGGCGCTAGTGTTAACTAATACATGTATTTTAAATGCGAATTGGGTGTTGAAGTTCCAATTTTTGTCGATTGTGCACAGAGCGAATATAAGGTCAAATGTTATGTATACACACAGTTAAAAATATGCGTATTTAGTAAAACCTTTGAGTATGTATGAAATAATAACGCTCGAAAAAATGTTGTTTTTTTTTTTTTAAATTTGTGTATATATTACAGACATATGTTGATGTATACTCACCCATAAAGTAGTATTGAAAAAAAAGCATATATGGAGCACATCTTTAACCTTTTCGGCAATAACTGCAAATATGTAAACAAAATTTTTTATACTGTGTAAAAAGAGCATATAAAAATTTTAAGAATAATAACTATACATAAATAAAGAAACATTGAAAAAATGTTTTTCAGAATGTTCGTTTTATTTCTTCAAAAAAAAAAAAAAAAAAAAAAAAGGAGTTACATTACTAGATTGAGTTTAACAGACAAGAAAATATCAAGTCAAAACTGAATGTTACTTTCAGTAAGTAAAAGATGAATGGAAAAAGTTTCTTAAGGTAACTCCCTTGCGAAAAGCACCAAAACAAGACGTATACCATTAAATAGATTTTAATCCACCGAATCCAATGATATCTTTGTTTATACTTACAATCGGCTAAAATCTCGAGAAATTGTAACTTAAAGTTTCTATAATGAACATGGGGTCTTATAGAAGAGCATTAGACAATGAGTTACGCGTGCATTTATCTCAAAGAATGAAAATTGCACCGAAATAACACTATAACATACTTGTAGAAAAATCCATCTTCTTTCCAATGCCCTTGCGAAAAATGAGGGTAATCCGACGGTTTCTCGAGATATTTGCGAAGAAAAAGAGTAAAAATTAGTTTGACAGTTATGTACCAAGTATACTTCGTAGCGTTGTGGGATATATTACAGCCTCGTCGGTCGTCTGCTGCAGTCGGTCATGTTTGCCCGAGGTTATATGACAAGGGAGCTACCTTAAACTACATATTTTTTAACGGAATTGTTGTATTAATAAGTAAAGAAAAGTTTTAAGGAGAGGCTGACTTATTTATTTATAAAATATGTCAACAATAACTTTGATATACTGTTCAAAATATAAATAAAAGTGTAATTTAAAGATAGCATCGGAAGAACTAATAGTGGACTTATATATACATATATATATAGATTTTTTAAATAATATTAAATCGTTACCGTTCTGTTATGCGATTCGTAACATTTGCAATTGTAATTCAATACATTGTTTATTGAAAAAATTATTTCCGGTTTTGCACACTGACAGTCTTTCATGCTCAGGAAATGTAACTTTTCTCTCTCAATTTGCAACGGATTGCATTGAATTCGGGCTTGATTGATTCCTCAAAATGCCAGCTTGGGGGCTCTGCTCCTTATTTTGGATTTAAACAGCTAGATAATTAGATACTAACCATGATTTTTCACAGTAAAAAAGCTGGTAAAGTAGAAACTCTGGCCGATATACTGAATGCCCTTAAGGAACTTTTTAACAAAAGGGAGAGAAAGGGAGGTCCACCCTGCCTGCGTAGCTAGTCCTTCTTTATCACACACCGCCTCTTGCTTAAATTATTTAAAATTCACTGTAACATGCCTCAAAATTTTGTTGACTGAATTATTTAACACTAATTTATTCGTAGGTAGGTTTTTTCAATACCTTCGCATTTTTAAAAAAATGTTCTTCCTTGTAAATGTCAAAATTACCGTTACATCCATCAAGAGCCTATGTTTAGTACATAATTTTCATTTGTATAATTTCTCAAAAATGACCTATTATAACAAATGTTAAAAAAATTCATACAAGTTCTACGTAATCTAGATTATCTAGAAAACTCAATATCATTGTAATCTTTGCATTTTATAATGACTTCTGAACATTCTTAATTAAACGTTTTTTGCACCTGAGAATTTTTTACAATACAATCTTCTTTATCATGAATTTTGATTTATTGATTAATTTTTTTTTTTTTTTAATAAAAAATGTTCGTTGTTTTTAATTTTTTTCTGTCTCTTCATCTTCTAATATACTAAGTACGTCATCTACAACAGGAACGTCGACACTATACTTATCCTTTTTCTTTTTTCTTAATATTGGCATTGGTGAAGAACTAACTGTAACAGTGTAGACATGTATAAGCCACTTGATTAAACAACTAAAAAAATTTTTCATCATAGAATGTATACTTCCTGTATATGAATTGCACGTTACATAAATTGAAGAATAACTTGGATTCTTATCCATATAAGATTTTTACTGTTAATGAATCGATAAGTTTGGAGACTGTTAATAAAATCGATAAAGGCAAGAAAGTCAGAACAGTGACGGGAAATACTGATAAGTCTATCTGTTAGTTTTGACTGCTTTATTTAGTCGCAGGGGATTACAAAAGCTTTGCAACACTTTAAATAAAGGATAAGGCACAAGGGATAGTCGCTTCGGCGTGTAGTCGTCGTCCCCTTCTTCTCTCCTTCTCTCGCGTGGCGTGCGACTCTTCTCGCTGAGCCCTCGTTCACGAGTGAGTGCTACCGGCCGAGCGCGGTGACGCACGAGGTAGGAAGCCGGGAGAGAGCGCAGCGACCGACGTTGCATGGCAGAGCGCGGGTCCCCGCTCGGTTGGTAAGAAAACCCGAACATCCCGCCCGCCTCGATCCAAGAGCGAAACCCTAGTCACCGCCCGCCGAAGCGAGGGGAGTCCCTCGATCGTCGGTCGCAGGGAGGCTAGAGTCCGCAGGTGCCACAGGGAGACGCGCAAGCTTTACAATGGGCCGCACGTATTCGCCGGTGGCCGTCTTGACGGCAGCAGCACGGACTAGTCCATCGGATCCAGGGTGTATGCGGGTGATACGGCCCAGAGGCCAGCGTCCGCTGGACTGTAGCAGCGTAGGGTCAAGAAGAACCACCAGGTCCCCCACCGCGAAGTTCCGACGGACAGCGCTCCATTTCGGCCTCTGTTGGAGAGTATTTAGATACTCACGGCTCCAGCGCGTCCAGAATTGGGCGCGAACGGCCTTGACGAGCTCCCAGTGCGTGAGTGGGTCCCAATTCTCTGCAGCGGGGGTAGCTTCGATGATGGAATCGACGGGAGCCCCGATGAGGAAATGTCCAGGCGTGAGCACTTCGAGGTCAGAGGGATCGCCAGACAAGGGCGTCAACGGGCGGCTATTCAACACGGCCTCAATTCCAACGAGAACCGTAGAGAACTCTTCATACGTTAGATGACGAGAGCCGAGCACACGGCGTAGATGGCTCTTGGTCGACTTGACCGCGGCCTCCCAGAGTCCTCCAAAATGTGGCGCACCGGGAGGAATGAACTGCCAGGAAACCCCCTGGGAGGAAAGAGTCCCAGTGACTAGGTCCCAGTTAAATTCTGCGTCCTGCAACGCCTCGTGGAGCTCCAAATCAGCTTGACGGAAGCAGGTGGCGTTGTCACTCCAAAGCTCGGATGGTCGGCCTCGACGACTGGTGAAACGGGTGAGAGCACCCAAGAAGGTGGCCACGGAAAGGTCGCCGACAAGCTCCAGATGCACGGCTTTGGTGGTCATGCACACGAAGACAGCGATGTAGCCCTTTGTGGTCCGGATCCCCCGTCCCTTCGATGTAAGCACGGAGAAGGGCCCGGCGTAATCGACTCCGGTGCGATCAAAAGCGCGAAACGGCGTGACGCGAGACGCGGGCAGTGGAGCCATCAACTGGCTTGAAGAGTGCGCCTGTTACCGGGCACAGATGACGCACCCTCTAATGTGAGCTTTGATTCTGCGTGGCCCGTCGAGAATCCAGGCACGCCTGGAGACGTATGCGCTGGTAACGCGATATCCACCGTGGAGGGCGCGTGCGTGGGCCCAAGAGACCACGAGTCGAGCGAGCGGCGATGTTCCGCTGAGGAGGGGAGGGTGCTTCTCTTTGTAAGACAGCGATGAGTGATCGAGCCGCCTGCCAACACGCAGAACACCGTCGACATCGAGGAAGGTGGCAAGAGAGGTCAAAAGGCTCCGTTTCGGAAGACGTTCACGCTTCCGCAGGAGTGCCAACTCATCCCCAAACGTCATCAATTGACTCAACCGAACGCAGGCCAGAAAAGCGTCCTGAATCTCAGACGGCGTCAACGGCGAAAGCACAAAACGGGTGGGCATGCGCTGCAAGCGGTGTCACACCCATCGACGAACGCGCACGAGGAGGCCCAGTACAGCGCGCAAGCTCGAGAAGAGCTGCAGCAGGTCCGATTCAGGCGCGCGGAAGGCGCAGCAGAGTGAGAGCGTGGGCGTGGGCGGAGGCAGTGTCTCCTGGGGCCAAGACTTGTCGTCCTGGGCCAGCCACGTGGGGCCTCTCCACCACAGGGGCTGCTGTCGGAGGCCACTCATGTCGGCACTTCTGGTGGCTAAGTCGGCCGGATTCGATTGCGACGGCACGTATCGCCAGGCACTGGGTGGCAGGACCTCCTGGATCTGAGCGACGTAGTTGTCGACGAGCACGTTGTTGGCCGGCTGATCGGAGCGTATCCAGTGGAGCACAATTTGAGAGTCGCACCAAGCGTGGCAGTGCTCGATCGCGACTCCCAACTCGCTGGCTGCTGAGCGAAGAAACTTGGCGGCGATAAGGGCTGCTCGCAATTCTAGACGTGGGATGGTCATGCGAGCGGCGGGCTCGGTTATCGGCTTGAGCGCGCGGATGGGCGCAAGCTTAGTACGAGCGAGAAGTATGTGGCAGAGAGCGGGCCCATCTGAAGACCGCAGCCGCGAATATACAACAGCGGCCATAGCACGGCGACTGGCGTCAGAAAACACGTGCAGCTGGACATTTGACGACGGAGACATACCAATCCAACGAGGCAGAGAAAACCCGGAAATGGCCTGCAGCTCGGCGGTGAAAGCGGTCCAGCGGCGAGTCATGGAGGACGGTACGTTCTCGTCCCAGTCCAAGCGCGCGCACCACAGGTCTTGCAGTAAAAGCTTGGCGTTCAACACGATCGGGGCAAGACAACCGCACGGATCGAACAAGCCTGCGAGCGCGGCGAGCATGGATCTCTTTGTGGTTTGAGATTCGACAACGGGCGGCGTCAAATTGAAGAAATCCGAGGGCGGGTCCCAGCCTACGCCCAGTTCGCTGACGAGGCCTTCAACACTGAGCTGATCCCAAGTAGGACGGAGGCGGACGTCTTCGGGAAGGTCTTCGAGAAGCTCGGGCGTGCTGGCAACCCACTTTCGCAGAGGGAAACCGCCCGCTTGAAGAAGTCCGATCAGCTGGTCGCGCAGACGCTTGGCCGAGCCGATGTCATCAGCGCCGGAGAGGATGTCGTCAACGTAGCGATCGTTCATCACCACTGGGACGGCCTCGGGCCAGCGGCGGCCGTCATCCTCGCACAGCTGCTGTACGACCCGTAGTGACAGGTACGGGGAGCACGAGGCACCGTAGGTAACGGTGAGCAGTTGGTAGTGCGTAGGTGGCTGCTTTGGGTCGGAGCTCCACAGAATGCGCTGCAGGTCGACATCGCGTTCGTCAATCAGGATCTGGCGGAACATCATGCGAACGTCAGTACAGAACGCAATCTGGTGACGACGCCAACGCAGGAGCACACTGGGGAGAGCCGTCTAGAGCCGAGGACCAGCATGGAGCACGTCGTTTAGGCTATAGCCACTGGAAGTCGGGCTCGACGCGTTGAAAACAACGCGCAGTTTGCGACTTTGGTTACCGTGCTGCCAAATGCCGTGATGTTGGATATAGTGCACTGGTCGGTGCGATGCAGCGAGTTGGTCATCAGTAAGGGGCTTCATATGACCGAGGGCAATGTACTCTGCCATGAACCGGGCGTACTCAGAAGCCATCTCAGGAGTCCGCTGCAGCCGACGATGCAATGAGCGCAAGCCCGCGGTGGCGCCCTGCAGACTGTCACCAAGGAGGCGCACAGCGTCATGTTTCAGCGAAAGTCGCACAATGCAACGCCCGTCGTCAGCGCGATGATAATCGGCGAAGATTCGCTCGCATTCCACATCCTCAGGCACTCGGCGGCTGACATGTGGCACCTCCTCGATCTCCCAGAATCACTGGAGCTGCGCAGCCAGCTCTTGATCCCAGGGCGACTGAGTGTTCGTGTGCAGAGTTGTGCCTGCGATGAGGGCGTTGGAACCCAGGCTAGGGGCACGGCCGACGAGAGTCCAGCCAAGAGCCGTGCGCTGTCCGACGAGCTCGTCACGCTGGACGTAACCTGGTTCGATGAGGCGGTGGTAAACGTCGACTCCGAGCAGAATGTCTACACGGCGAGGTGTGCCAAACGCTGGATCGGCCAGAGGCTCAAGATCGAGCCACTGTCTCTTCACGGCTGGGTGCAAGGGGTCAGACGGAGAGGTGAGCCCGAGCCGCGGCAAGCAGAGCGCTGTCAGGTGGATTGGCGGTGCATGCTCTCCAGTTTCAAGGCGTAGATGCGCTCAGGTTCTCGAAGGGATGGTCAACCCTCCCCCAACCCCATGAATGCTCGCCTCGTTGACTTCTAGCTCTGCGCCGAGCTGCTGGGCCAACCGGATGGAGATGAGTGTAACCTCAGAGCACGCATCAAGGAGAGCTCGACCAGCGACTCGTCGGCCGGTGGGACCGGTTATCTGGACAAGAGCGGTCGGAAGTACGGCTAGTCAGGACGATGGAGGCCCCTGATGCTGTGAGTCGGTGGCGGACGGGCCCGCGGGGTCGACTTTTGGCTTCTTGGGCGAAGAGGGACGCTGGTCCGATTCAGGCTTGCGCCGATGGTTGCTCTCGTGCAGCAGACTGTGGTGGAACTCCCTGCACTGCTGGCAGACGGACCGTGAAGGGCAGAACTTTCCTGCGTGACCTGATCTCAGGCAGTTAAAACATAACTGCCCTTGATAGACCATGCGTCGCCGGGCCTGCGCGTCAAGGCCTTGAAATTGCGCGCAGTGACCCAGGTAGTGCGACTCTCTGCACGACGGGCATGGCGGCAGCGAGCCACTGGTGGCAAGGGCTCTAAAGTTTCGTCCAGGAAACGGGGGGGCCGGAGAGCGCATGCTGGCCGTGTTGGCTGAACGAGCAGGGCGAGAGGCCTCGACGGAGCTGAGCGCGCGGCACTGTCGGCGAAGGAAAGTCGTCAAGGCAGCAAAAGTGGCAACTTTCGCCGTGGTGTCCGTGCCAGCGCTCTCCAGTCGCTCGATCTCGTCCTCCCACGCGCGTCGGGTAGTCGGATCCATGCCAGTCATCCCTCAGGAGACAATCCAGTCGTCCCACTGAGACACAGGGCGACCCAGAGCTTCCAGCTGATCTCGATGTTTTCCCAGGGTGTCGAGGAGACCCTGAAGCCCTCGAGCTGACTCTTCCTTCAGAGACTTGATGTTACGGAGCGCCGTGATATGATCATGGATAAGAAGACGGCGGTGCTCGAAACGCGCTTCGAGTAAGGCCCAAGCCGTTGGGTAATTGGCACCGATGGTCTGAACGGTGTCGAAAGTGGCCTTGGCGTCTCCGTCCACCAAGGATTTCAAATAAAACAGCCTCTCCACGTCGGTGAGCTGTTTATCATCGTGGACGAGCGCGCGGAAGAGGTCCCGGAAACTTTCCCAAACCTCTCGCTTCCCCGAGAAGGAAGGGATGCTGATCTTGGGCAAGCGGGCTCCGTGTCTCGAGTTATGACGGTCCAGGTCGGCGCCGCCCGGGCCAGGGAGAGGCGTGAGGGTGTTTTTTGGGTTGTAGAGGCGTGATCGAGAGGCGATATAGTCCGACTCTGCCGTCGAGTACATCTGGTCAAGAAACTCCAGCTTCTCGGGCGGCGGTGACTCCAGGAGACTCACGTGATTGGCCTGGAACGTGTTCCAGTAACCGTCCAGCAGCTCGAGCCTTACTTCCACGAGACCTAGGCTCCAGTTCGGGGGGTCGATCTTCTCGACGTCCCGTGCGAACCGGCTAATGACGCCGGCGAGGGCGCTCTGGGAGCCGAGCAGGCTCGTCCAGTCGTCGTTCGACCTGAAAAAACAATCACTAGCTTGACGTTTGCACGAAGCATGTCTTGCCTCCGGGCCACGAGCGGCGGGGCCATGTCATCGCCAGACGCGACACAGCTGTCGACGCGCGGCGCATCGACGGCAGACAAAACAGATAGAAGGAGAGTGAAAGAGAAAGAGTGTGAGAGAGAACACGAAAAGGCGAGGATGCCAGAAGGGACGTGCGTAGACCACGCGCGTGCCAACGCACACGCAAGCTACACAAGCTTCGAAGCCTGTCCCTCGGCGTTGACCCCCCGCGCCAGCGAAGCGCAACAGCTCCGCCGCGCGAGGCGGACGCGCGCAACACGAGGCCAACATGGTGGCCGCGGCCGATGAGGACACCGCGAGCGCTTGATCGCGGCTAACAATGGCGGCCGCGAAAGCCTCGCTTTCGGACGTTCGAATGGCGTCGAACAAAGCGTCGCATCGACAGCCGTACGGCCTTATCTCTGCCGTGGCCGAGCACAGCTGCTGGACCGCGGGCTCTGTGGCGACCGCGGCAGCCACCGTGTGCACGCTGTTGATAACGCGAGTGCCAGCAAGGCAAGCGTTAATGGTGGCACTGTGTCGACCACGACGACCTCCATTACACAACATTTCTTTAAACTGTACTTATATTACAATGTGTAAGTCGAATCGCAGACTGTGACCACCCTAGCTGCGGCGTTGGCTGCTCTTCTCCTTGAAATCTGGCTCGAAGGACCAAATGTTAGTTTTGACTGCTTTATTTAGTCGCAGGGGATTACAAAAGCTTTTCAACACTTCAAATAAAGGATAAGGCACAAGGGATAGTCGCTTCGGCGTGTAGTCGTCGTCCCCTTCTTCTCTCCTTCTCTCGCGTGGCGTGCGACTCTTCTCGCTGAGCCCTCGTACACGAGTGAGTGCCACCAGCCGAGCACGGTGACGCACGAGATAGGAAGCCGGGAGAGAGCGCAGCGACCGACGTTGCATGGCAGGGCGCGGGTCCCTGCTCGGTTGGTAAGAAAACCCGAACACTATCGTTCCTGCACTCATTGTAATCAAGATCAAGATTTTACATGCTGCGTTGACTTTCGGCTTAGCAGCTTCTAACGGTCGGCCTTTCATTTAAGCTATTTTTTAAAGCTATTCAAGGTAAATAATACTTAAAAACGAAACAAATCAATAATTGAAAAAATACACTTTGAGGCTGATATATTTACGTGTTACTGCACAAGCGTATCAAAGTTTCTAGTCTCTTATAAATCATATGAGCAGTAAATGTAGATGCAATTATTGAAGTGCGCGAAAAATTTAATGTGTTATTTATGTTAGTTACCGATAAAAAAAATAACAATAACAAGAACATAAACAATTAATAACAGCACTTCCACTTTCTCTGCTTGGGAAGTCCGAGGCATCTAAAACGGACCGCACGCCACTTTTGCCGTTACTCTTTTGAGTCAAAAAATGGGAGGCAAAGTAGACCAACTTTTTTTTAAATTATTAAATAATTTTCAAGAATATTTATAAAATATTAAAAAACTTTGGCAACATGGAAATTGCTGGTTATTCATACTAATTTTCATGGATAAAACAGCCATTTTCAAATTTTTCTGAAATTCAATAATCAATATTTCAAAAAGTGTTAACTTCATGAAAAAGTTGCCAGAGACTCGTTTTGTTTATAGTTCCAAAAATAGTAAAAAAACTTTTACATTAAGAATAAACAATTTTTGGACAAACTTTTGGACCAGGCAAAATGAAAATTTGTTTTCTTACTAATATATAAAACAAAGTCGCTAAAACCGTTGTAATTGCTAACCATGAAAACTACTAAACCGATTTTGATGAAATTTTGCATACCGATTCTTGACACTTCCTAGATGGTTTAAGTATAGTTTTCATCTTGAAAAATTTATTAACAATAGCAATAAATAAGCTCAAAGGTTTGCAAAAATACGCCACCTTTTCACTTTAGTTCAATAGGATCCGCTAAGTGGCGTCGACAAAAAATGGAGGCCACCTGCAACAGAATAAAATAAGTGTTATTATAACACGTTGGAGCGTCTCGATAAATTTCTGCAGTCGTCTACCGGCAGTTCATCAAGCTGCATCGAGAATGAAGATGATAGTCGTGCAGCTGGGTATCCCGGTTACCAACGACACTCTTCTCTCATGGGCAAGTGACTTAGGTCTACATTTACTCTGAATCTCCAGGATAAACCAGTGCCGCCGATAAAAAATTATTCTAACCGATAACGACTCCGGCAGAATACCAGGAGACATATCAAGCTAGAGCACAACCTGCTCCAACACTTCACAATTAAGTGGATGTTCCACCATCTCATCTGGCGCCGTCAAAGAATTTTTTGCTAATAATGTAAGCCAAGAAAGACAGCCCTGAGGAGTACGGGTAGCCACAACGGCTTCCTTCTCAGTAGTCATGTCCCCAACGACATACCCACATTTTCCTGACTAACGATGAGCGGTTGGTTATCTGGGGAACAACTCGAAGAGGAGATATTCTTTGGTCAGTGGCGTACCTCCCTCCATCACTATAGTTTCCATACATAGAGACTTCGAGGGTAGGAGTCAAGCTACCCACAGTCAGCTCTTCATCATCAAGAATAATAATAGTAAATAGCTGGAAGTTTCGCTACTGGCTCTTTTCAGGGCCGTTATAAGTATTTGCAATCCCTACTTAACCATCAATCTCATTGGTTTTTTTAAGAGCCATCTAAGTTTCGACTACCTTGTCAACAAATACATTTTTACTACAATTTTCTGAAGCAATTCGTTAATTAAAAGATTATGACTAAAGACGGCCACTATAAAGCCAAGTCAGTCATTCACTGGCAATCGTCAAGAGCGGAGTTATCCTTCGCAAAGCTGGAAACTCCAGCGATCAAAAACCCTATATAACCCTCTCAAGTCTAAGCACTTAACCAAAAATCACCGATTCTCTCCAAGGTTTAAGCTAGGCGAGCCTAACAGCTATGAAGAAAAAAAAAACTTGAGCCAATGGGACAGCCTCCACTGGACAAGTATCAGTAACCAATCTTCCCATCTAAGATCACCAAAACAACTGAATCTGCAAATAAAAAAGGTGCTTTAGACACCAACGTCTTGGACGTTATACCGGGAGACGTTGGGAAAGAGCACTACAACTAGCCCCAAAGCTTCGGACTTTGTAATTTTTCTTCCGATCAGTCTGGGTCTTCAACAGCAAGCCAGAGAAGATCACCCTGAGGTATCCAGGCAGTCACAATTGCTGTTAACTGAAGTCAAGAATGATAATAATAAATAGCTGGAAGTTTCGCTACTGGCTCTTTTCAGGGCCGTTATAAGTATTTGCAATCCCTACTTAACCATCAATCTCATTGGTTTTTTTAAGAGCCATCTAAGTTTCGACTACCTTGTCAACAAATACATTTTTACTACAATTTTCTGAAGCAATTCGTTAATTAAAAGATTATGACTAAAGACGGCCACTATAAAGCCAAGTCAGTCATTCACTGGCAATCGTCAAGAGCGGAGTTATCCTTCGCAAAGCTGGAAACTCCAGCGATCAAAAACCCTATATAACCCTCTCAAGTCTAAGCACTTAACCAAAAATCACCGATTCTCTCCAAGGTTTAAGCTAGGCGAGCCTAACAGCTATGAAGAAAAAAAAAACTTGAGCCAATGGGACAGCCTCCACTGGACAAGTATCAGTAACCAATCTTCCCATCTAAGATCACCAAAACAACTGAATCTGCAAATAAAAAAGGTGCTTTAGACACCAACGTCTTGGACGTTATACCGGGAGACGTTGGGAAAGAGCACTACAACTAGCCCCAAAGCTTCGGACTTTGTAATTTTTCTCCCGATCAGTCTGGGTCTTTAACAGCAAGCCAGAGAAGATCACCCTGAGGTATTCAGGCAGTCACAATTGCTGCAAACTTCAATCAAGAAAGAGTTTACTTAAGAAGCTCACCGATTTTATTCAGGGCCATCGTACGTCGTATCATCGTACCTTGCTAAAAAATATATTAGAACTTAACAAAGTTGATAGAAAACAGTCTTTAGGGGTTACAAAAGTCTTAAGCATGCTTCTTAAGCATGCTGAATGTCACAAGAGAGTGAATTGGAAGGAAACCTTCAAATTTATCTAATAAATACAATTTCAGGCGTCAAGAAACTGACACAGAAAATTTATCGAGATTGGAACAACAGCGTCAAAATCGACAAATAAAGAATCCTTTACGTGAGAGATCAGCTTTTCATTGTAATCTCTTAGTGATCTCCTGAATCTTTCAGTTTTTAAATAAGTAGAAAATTTATTCGTATTTTTGTGGCGATAAAAAATGTAGAGATTACACTTTAGCTCTGATAATGAAGTTGTAAGATAAGAAAAAAAAATTTTTTTTAGTATATATTTTTTAGGTTTTTTAAATTTCAACAGCTTTAAGAAATAGCCCTTTTTGTTAATCATACGGAAGAAACTACGAATCAATGGCCCCTTATGGCCAACGATTATTTTATGGCATGAGCAGCGCATGATTCTTTTCAGCATAGTTGTTTTTTTTTAATTTTTACTATTTATTATTGGACCAAATAATCTGTATGGATTCTGAACGAATATGTTTTTAATAAAAAGATTTTTGTTCTGAGGGGTGTCAGGAATAAATGTAAAATTTCTAACTGAAAATATTTTACGTTACATGTCAATACATTACGGGGTTTCATTTAGTAAGTTTCGGGCAAAGCCGAGACGAGAGGCCACAAGTTAGGTAATAATTTTGTATAAAATAATGCAAAAAAATTAAATCCAAATATTTTCTCCGAAGAATTTTACGCTATGACCTGAATTGTAAGGTGGATAGCATTCAATACTTAACGCCGTTGGCAAAGACTGGCAACCTTGTTTTCCTTGCTTTTATGCGTATAGACATTATACAAAACGTGAAACATACCGTCAATTCGCGTGGGAGTGCGACGAGGTATGTTTAAAAAAGCAAACGAAGCCTCGTAGAAATCGCTATTTGTTTCGTAGGAACACGCTTTTCTCGGGCTTCCCCCCCTTTGGGTCCTTTCCCGTCATCTTTTGTTTTGCGCGTTGAATGCCCGGCCACACTATCGCGGAGCTCTTGGCTGCGGCGCCGGCTGATTGGCTGCCGGAGCGGTGGTCGAGAGCTCTGCTCGGCCTATACTGACGGGCGCGCGAGCGTGTGCGAGCTCACGAGTCAGTCAGTGCTTAGACAAAGTTATTTCGAGACGTTCATACGTTTTATTACTTCGCCTTAGCCTAGTTTTTTTTTCTTACATGATCTGGTGACCGGTGCACCGAGTCCTTTGTACAGCGTGCTACTTGCACCAGCAGTCAGGAGCTGCGTTCGAAATAGCGTGCTGACAGCACCAACAGTTCATTAACTGTATTTTGCTACTCGCGAGTTTCGCCATTTTTTCATCGACTAGGATCAACCTGTGCGTTCAGTTTTTTTCCCTCAATTCACTCACACTCACACATGCAAATTGAAATTGGACTCTTCTTCACTGCAGTGAAATTTCTTGATTGTGACTTGTTTTAATAAAAAGGGTTTGTTATGCCGCAATGGCTTTTTCCCTGGATATCAGTGTTTTAATTGTGCCTATCTCATATCTTGTTTTAGTGTAATAATACCTAACGTATGGTGGGGTAAAGTTGCATCGTTCTTTTTTTTCTGGTTAATTTAAAACTAGTAAATAATCTTGTGGTAAAGTTTATAAGTTAAAAATGTGGCTGTGTCGCCTAAGGCAACGTCACGATAAAACACTATTATTTACTTTAGATTTGCGTACTCAAATATTCAAACATCGAAAAATAAGTCTTTTTGCCGGTTTGCTTGATGTATTTTAGTTGAATATAGTCTCCTTAGACTGCGTATACACGCTGCGAAAATTTACGTGACGGAACTCTGGCGTTGGTACATCAGATAAAATCTCTTACCAACGATTATTTCTGTTCCGCACGGTGAAGGACCCCTTGTTTACATGGAGTGGAAAATTCTGCGACGTAAACTTCAAACACCCATCAGAGTACAGCTTTTTCTATGGATTCTTCTAAAGCTCCACGCTGATTGGATGATGAAGTTTCCGTCGCAGAATTTTCCGCTCCATGTAAACGAGGGGTCCCTTGACTTCGGAATTTTGTGCAGAAATATCATTGTCTGCATATATTTTATATATCTGTATCGCGCAACTGTGCAACTGAAAAAGCTAGAATGAACTAAAATACGGTATTGCAATTGTGTGTTACGTCAGCGCAACGTATTATTTAAGCCTAAGCTTTCGCTCAATAGCTCGGGATTCATACTGGGCGCGTAGGTGGGACGCGGGGTTAAAAGGGTAATTCAGCTTAAAGACGCGTTACTCAAAAAGGGGTACAATTGCTTTCACGCGACTAAGACTGACTGCTGTGCAATATTCCGATGCACTTGCTCGCGGTTTTCTTTTGTCAAGAGCGGTGTATACCTCGTTCACGATCTAAAAACAGTTAACACCGTCACGAGTAAGGATATCGTATGTAATTTGACCTTGACACACTAATATCACGGTAGGCATTTGCCTTAACTCGATTGTTCGTTGTTATTCTAATAGTATTATTACCACGGAGGGCAACGGATTGTCCGTGGCTAATTATCTATTTCCGGTGACTGAAGGATGCCAATACTGTGGCGAGTAATGGCGTTCGCGAAGAACACTTTATACTGGAGATTAATTTGTTATTACCGGTGACCGAAGGGTGCCAATACTGTGGCGAGTAGTGGCGTTCGCGGAAAACACTTTATACTTCCCGGTGATCCACGGGTGTTAATATGGCATTCGCGCAAACAAACACTTGATACTTCCCGGTGATCCGCGGGTATTAATATGGCATTCGTGCAAACAAACACTCTATACTTCCCGGTGATCCACGGGTGCCAATACTATGGCGAGTAATGGCGTTCGCGCAAACAAAAACACTTTATACTTCCCAGTGATCCGCGGTTATTAATACGGCGTTTGCGCAAACGAAAACACTTTACACTTCCCGGTGATCCACGGGTACCAATACTAGGGCGAGTAATGGTATTCGCGCAAAAGGAAACACTTGGTCAAAAGAAAGAATATGATATGTGGTCACTTACTTTTATTTAAACGTGAAAGTTGCTATACAGACGTTGAACCAGCGTGGATGTAAGTCGCTCTCGAAGAAGATCAAGTGGCAGTAGAGACGGACTCTGGCAACCAGTTGATCGTTCGAGGGTGGTAGCGAAATTCGACTGTGTCCTCGCTTCGCAGAAGACTGGGTTGTAGCAGAGTCGGGCTCTCACTACTCAGTCTACTTCGAAGGGTATCGTCGAATTTCGCGTGCTGAACTGAATTGGTTTACCTCGCTTCGCAGTAGACTGGGTTGTAGCAGAGGCGGACTCTTACTACTCAGTCCACTTTGAAGGGCTATCTTCGAGCCGAGTCGAGTCGAGTCAAACTCTGAACTACGAACTGCAAACTGATTTTCCTCTGGGCCTACGGGCCTTTTTATTGCGAGAAGCGGACCTCGGTCACGCGCTGGCTCAAAAACGCAGGAAAACTTGCCGGGGTAAAATTTTGAAGAAAAGACAATAGCCGAAAATCTAATTGGCTAGAACTGCTCTAGTTTAGCCACTCAGAAATTGGCACATCCCACATCCGGCTTGTTCTCCTCTGTGCGTCAAGAGAAGGGAAGGTGATTCACTTACTCATGCCCTTCCTTTCTCTTTTACATCAAAAGTTGACAGAATTTCAATATATTTTAATCTTAACATTACGACCAGGTATTGTTAATATTTACTAATGCTACACATTGGTTGTTCGTTCAGCTAAGTTCATTGCAAAAAGAGCGGTGAAAATCGCTTAACAATTCGGTTGATGCTAGGGTGAACAAACGATTGGTGAGTTGTTAGTTAATACTACTACTTAAGCGCCAAAACGGTGGCTGCGGCCGTACTAACTTATAATTAGCGGTAGTATTTATAATAATAGTAGTAACAATAAAAATAATAATAATAATAATAATAATAATAACAATAATAATAATCATAATAATGATAATAAGAATAGCAGTTGTTAGAATACTAGTGCTTTGCTTGTTGTGAGTTAACATAATTTGTTTTACCGGTAGTTTGAATGTTTATAATGTTACGAAAATAATGCGGAATTTTGGTATAATTTTGGTAAACATGTTTTTCTGCTGCTAGTAGTTGGAGAGGGAGTCGTCTCGTGGTACCCTGGGGAATCAGGACTCTGTTACCCCTATTGGAGGCAGGCATACGGACTCTCTCTCCAAGTCAAGAAAAAGGGAAGGGTTATTTTCCGTTTTTCCTTTACATTCGGGAAAAGGTGTTAGCAATCAACTAGATTACAAATTAGACTATTGCAGTATGTTTATGAAATTATTAATTCAATGAAAAAACGGTTACTCTGTAAATTATGAGTTTGCTAACTTGAATGGTAAAAATCGGATAGTTCTTTGAAGGTTACTAAAGTTGTGTACCAAATTTGTTATAGTTAATATGTAATGTAGTTGTTTGCTAGTGGTGTAGTACGTACTGGTTGTTTGTGATGATTCTGGCTTGTAATAATATTTTCGCTTATTTCTATGCATTAATTCTAAGCTATACTAATGTTCAACCTTATGTTTATCTAACAATATATCTGAACTTAATATTTCAGTTTAACTGTTCCCAGTTAAACTTTTGTATCGATGGTTGTAGAAAAATATTTTATTTTGCATTTCCGGTCAGCGTGGGCCAGCGTGCATGTAAGTGAGTCATGCATGGTCGTAGTACCTTAGCTACGAGCATTCTTGTAGGTGATTCACCTCTTTGCAGATGCACATTGGCCCCTGCGTTTTGTATTTTAAAATCGGCACGGAAAGATTTGAAGCAAGAGGAAAAAAAATTAATGTGGATACACCGATGTTACATGTGCATACTAAAACAAATCGAAATGTACAAGAGACCAATGCACTCACACTTTTTCACAGACTCTTTGATGCATAGAATCTGAGAAACTTTATTGAAAAGAGTCGAGTCACTGGTTGTGTGATAGTTATAAAAAATTAAATATTAACAACACACTAGTTCAGTATTAAAAGGTTAAGTAAGTGATGAATTTCGTAACAGAAGTTACCTCAACCCAGATTGGGATTATGCCTCTACCACGTGACCTCAGTATATATATGACTAATATAGATGCGAAATAACACAGGTCTTATGGGAGGAATCTTGTTTTTATTTTTTTTCGCACTTAAAAAGATATTGAGCTTAAAAAGATTGTTAATTCCATGTTACTGACATAATGAGAGTTACGTAGTTATTTTTTTCCTTTGGTGAATTCGTTCATGAAGGTTGAAACAGCGTTTTGAACGTATACGGAGTGCCGTTTAACCCTACTTTGAGCTGTTTGTTTCAGCTGTTGCTGCTGCTGCGCCACTGCTGCTGATGCTCAGAGGTAAACAAACAGCTCAAAGTAGGGTTAACGGCACTCCGTATATGTTCTAAACGCTTTTTCAACCTTCATGAACGAATTCACCAAAGGAAAAAAATAACTACGTAACTCTCATAATGTCAGTAACATGGAATTAACAACCTTTTAAAGCTCAATATCTTTTTAAGTGCGAAAAAAAAAATAAAAACAAGATTCCTCCCATAAGACCTGTGGTATTTCGCATCTATATTAGTCATATATATACTGAGGTCACGTGGTAGAGGCATAATCCCAAAAGCATCGTGACGGCACTGTGACCGCAGCGTGGAGCACGGCATGTAGCACGCGTGGCAGCACCGTGACGTCCAGCTGTCGTAATTTCTGAGCGCACACTGCAAGCATGGTGTGGAAAGAGCACGTCATGCTGTCAGACTGCATGCACTGTGCATGTACCATGGCTGCAGCATGCGCTCACTCGAGGTGGTATGCGTGCAGTACCCATTGCCCTTAACCTCTTTTATATATTTTTATTATTATCTTAATTTATAATAATAAGAAAGTGTTATCATAAACAAATTATTTTATTCAAATTTATAATGTAATTCTACATAGTATTAATAAATTTTTTTTCATAAAGTACGTAAAATATTACTATCTTAGATGATTATTTTTCTATATGCAAAGCTGCAAGACTTGGTCCTTGATCCAACACCCATATACTTTGTCCCTGTAATGAATATAAGGTGTCAGTAAATTATGTAAATAATTAAATGTGCAGGTTTAAACGTGAGATTAATGAAGACAAGTGTTATGTGAGAATGATACTACAAGAGAGATCATTCATACTCTTTTTTGTTGTTTTGTTTTTTTATAAGAAATTTACTTGATTTAATTCAGGCTTGCCTAAAAAGTCCTCCACACTGCCAGCAGCTGACCATTCTTCAAGTTCTTTGGTCTTGATGAGCCTCTTTGTCACTTACAATATTTAACTGCTGTAATTAATTATAAGATTATATAAAATACACCATATACTCTATGAGTTTTATGATGAATTACTAACTCCTACATACTCTCTTAATAATATAAAAACACCGCAGTTCACATTAATAGCGTAAATCTAAAAAATTATTAACGTTTTGTAACCCATAAAATATACCATCGGTTAAAAATTAATCATATTTTACATTTATAAGAGATCCTAACCTCTAAAAGTGTAGGATAAATTGACAAGCAGCGATAATGATAAAAAAAATTTACCTTCTATTTGTATGTATGTATGTGCTTACAGATGACTTGAAAAGTTGAAAGTTGCACTTATTTTACCCTAACAAAAATTTTAATGACTATATACTGTAAATTTTAGACAAAATTTCTGCATATGATCTTTACTGTCAGAAGCAAAAAACATAAGTAGACTTTAGATGATGGCTATATATATGTATTTATTTGGCATATATAAATTTTTCCTTGCTTATGCATGGTGCGTGCAGCTTATCTGGAGCACAACATACCTCCAGCATGCGTACACATTCTACTACATGACGTGCTTCGCTTCAGCTACAGATTGGCTGCACAGCATGCTATAGTATACTGTGACGGCACCATGACTGTAGACTGACAGCACAAGGTGCGGTCACAGCTATTGCACGACCTGCTCTCCAGGTGATGCTATCTGGGAAGGTTACCATAAAATTTCTTGCAGAGCGGAAAAATAGTTGTTGGTAAGGGATTTGCTCTGATGTACCGACACCAGAGTTCCATCGCGTAAATTTTTGCAGCGTATATACGTATACGTAATTGACAATACTTTACCATTATCACACAAAACATTATTCAAAGAAAATCTGATTAAAAAATATAAAGTTGAAAAATTTGATCCAAGTGATGCTAGTGACAATTCAAAGATAGCTTATTTTGGAAGATTACTTTAAAAAATTAAGAGAAAAAAAATAATGCATGCAATTTACTCTGTCTGCTAGTTATTTTCAGTACACAGCCTCACGGGTAGTACACGGGCAGTCCAGGGGAGCCGTAACATACGGCAGCCGTGTACTGTCCGTACACGTACCTGATCACACGCGGTAAACAGGCCGTGCATGGCCCGCTAGTTGGACCGTACACGCCGCGTGGATTCATTTCTAATCGGGTAGCCTTAAGAACGTTGCCATGGATCTTTATCTCTGAGTCAGTTACCTTCATTATCGACGTTTATCTAAAGCTTGTTCTTATCTTTGGGTGTTTTCCGCAATCGTCACCAGCAAGTAATTTTAGGTTGCGTTCTACGTTATCGTCAGGTTGGTAAGTCAACTACCTTGAATTAATTGGCGCTCTGTTCCGTAATCTGGCCAGTAAAAACAGCAGACGACGTGAAAGTCGAGAAAAAAATGAGGATTTTATTGCTGTTGACTGTCGTCTGCTGTTTGTACTGGCCAGATTACGGAACAGAGCGCCAGTGAATTTAAGGTAGTTGACTTACCAACCTGACGATAACGTAGAGCGCAACCTAAAATTACTTGCTGGTGACGATTGCGGAAAACACCCTTAAATGCATTTTAAAAAGTAAATGCATACAGTGCCATTGCATTAAAGTTAATTTATGAGTGCTATCGTTTTTTTCGCTCCATTTTATTTGTTTAATCTTAAATTAAACACTGCTAAGCTAATCTCAAAAGTATTACTTTGTTATTTTTTTCATTATATCTTACTAAAAAGTATTTTAACACTGGTTCAAACTTTAAGGGTTTACTAAATTATTACTTTTTTGTTCACCATCAAAAAATTATCCATATGTGTAATTTCTAACATTTTTCATTGAATTTTTTTATCATTGTCTCATGTAACTAGTGTTAAACTGCTTTTCTTTCGTCTCGTATTTCTCTTTTTTAAGTGTTATAATACGTGCCCAAAAAACGCCTGTGAGTTCAGGTTACTTGAATTAACCATACTTCCAAGTTTCAATTTCGTAAATTATTTACATAATCAGGGCAATGTTCTTAATCTTACTCCACAGGTTTATCAAAAAATATAGGTCAGAAAGTCATTATAACAACAAAAACGAGGCATGTGTATCTCAAAATGCTCAAGTTCAATTCACAAATTTTTCCTGGCTCAGCCTTTACGAAAAATGGTCTTACCCTTAACTTAGCTACAAGCCAAATTTTTTCTGTATATAATTGGAGTATGCATGTTCCTAAAATTAAGTAGAGTTACCAACAATATGATATTGGCTACAGATATTTACTATGATGTCACAGTAGATGTCACGCAACATTGAGAGTTCTCAGTGGCTAATATGGTAAAGCCACAAATTATACAGTTGCAACACTGAATGCAAAAGTAAGTAGCGTACATTTAAAATACAATAGACTTTTGAGTCGCTTTAAAATACTTATTACGGAAAATCTACATACAGTTCATTAGTCATTTCCTATTCTTGTAACTAAAAATTTAAAGAATTTGCAAGAAACGCTCATTTTCTTTTCAATACCACAATGTAAACATTAAAAAAATTTTAAAGTTTGTATTGCGCGCGTGGCAGCCATGTTATTTGTGGGATGTAACTATATAGATATACAGAGTCAAAAACTTGGTACGCTTTTTCAGGCCGAGTGTCGCGACTGTATATATAAACTGTGGTAAAGCGCTTGCTCCTCACCTGCAGGAGGTCTCAGATGCAATGTTCAGTTATACCCGATATAGGTATACATAAGACAGCCGCGTTCATCCAGATAGTCACACCCGCAAACAGACACAGATACATAAGTAAAGTCATGTAACTCATTTGTCTCACCCGCGCGCAGCTTGAAGGATAGGGAGAAGGAGACAATGTGCATCAATAAGCTCGGCATTATTCGGTAGCCAACGACCAAGCACGAGTCAAGGGAGATGGTGGGGGTGAGCCGAGTTTTGCAGATGCTACACAAATTATTAATATGTAGCGTCATTATACTTCTGACTCTCTTGAGAATTGGTAGTATATATTTTGCTAATTTCAGTGCTTCACCAGTTAAAACGCATACTTAATTTGCTCTTATTTTCCTGGCTTGATTTTCTCGTTCTCGCTCAATCTCGCCCAAGGGGTTTATTTTAGAATCACGCGTTTGCGATCGCGTCTCGCGGCGTCCTCGTGGACAGCGTCGTCTTCGTAGACAATCGACAACATTCAAGGTTCCGGCGCCACGCCGACGATCACTGGCTCTGAGTCATCTACATCCATTCTATCACCAACCGACCCGGTGCCATCGCCAGGTCGACCGTGCACCGTCGATCAACGGCTCAGAGTCGTACCACCAATACAAATACACATTCACACGTTGTCTGGCTCATACCTTTTTTGTTCTCATTATTTGTACTTAATTAATTAACGTCAATTCTAATTTTTATTTAATTCATTTGTATTAAGTATCCGTAGTTTGTTTTTTAATAAATTGGGTTTTTTTTGCCACAAGGTTTTTTCCCACAATCACGTGTTTTATTTATCCAGCATAACCCTTAAATATTTAACCACGAGGCTTTGACAAATTGACAAGGTCTCGACGATACATTTTGGTGCCTCCTGTGAGGTATGAGCCATTCATTCAAATTAATTTAACAACACAAACCCTAACAAGTGAAGTGAGAACCGACAATTTTGCTGGTACGCCGCACGGGCGATCTAGGCCAT
Organism: Copidosoma floridanum; assembly: GCF_036245765.1. Lineage (NCBI taxonomy): Eukaryota > Metazoa > Arthropoda > Insecta > Hymenoptera > Encyrtidae > Copidosoma > Copidosoma floridanum. The sequence continues at coordinate 21,352,223 of NW_028321907.1, forward strand.
TAGTTGTCTCTCAAGGACATCACCTGTCATCATCAACGTGGATACCACCCACTTCCAGCCGCCACACACGCCTCCAGGATCGATTATCATCGCACTAAGATAAGTACCTTGTTACTTAAGAGTTATCCAAAATTGCAGTGCTTACATCCCATTTGATTTTGCATAAATTATAGTAAAGACATTTGCGCAATTCCCTGCCATCCGCGTAACTATAGTATTTTCTCTATCTCATCCTTGCCGTTTTATTTATATAAAACACAAGAATTCGGAACTTTTGTCCCAGTTGTGCGCGATTCCGGGAATTAGGAGACGCTCGTGCGACAGTGGTTGAGCACGCTCGAACCCGAGTGGAAGAGAGAGAGAGATAAGACCTCGTACGACGGTTGGCTCGTCAGCACGTATAGTCTGAGTTTGCGCGGGCTCGTGTATATTCAATCAGCATGACCGACCACGTTGCTCTCTTGCAGCGGAAGCGTCCTATACTGAAGGGAAAGATCACCAACTTGAAAACGGCCTTAAATGATGGAAAACTCGAACGAGCGAATGCAATGATACGTCTTGAGCGCCTTACTACCGCATTTAATGAGTACGAGACGCTCAACGACGAACTCGCCGCGATCGACTCAGAAAATGCCGAATTGACGCATATGCCGGGTTTAGAGGATAGCTACGTAGAGATCGCACTCCGGGTGAGGAGCATGCCAGCACCGGGCAGCTCAGCCGGCGCTAATAGCACGAATCTCGGTAACCCACTCGGAAATTCGACCTTTTTAGAGAAACAGCGTCTCTTAAAACTTCCAGTTGCTCAGCTCCCGCGTTTTAATGGTAATCGTGACAAGTGGCTCTCTTTTAAAAATACGTTTACCTCAATGATAAATACGCGTACTGATATCGATGATCTCAACAAGTTTCTTTACTTGAGAGACTGCTTAGATGGTCCGGCGCTTAATAAGCTTTCGCTTTATAATGCCAGCGCAGAAAATTACCAAACGGCGTGGAAGGTGCTTGTAAGTGAATATGAAAAGCCGCGTATTCTTATGGGCAAACACTTCGATGGGATTATCGATATTCCGGCTCTTACTTATGCGACCCCCGAAGGGCTTACAAGGATCGCAGACGATGCTCGTCAACACCTGAGCATGCTGCAGTCTTTGAAGGTGAAGCTTGAGAGCGGTCTAGTCGTGCGATTGTTGGAGAGGAAGTTACCGAACGATATCCGGACGAAATGGGAGGAAACTCTTAACTTTAACGTTTATTCAACTTTTAACGAGTTTTGCAAGTTTGTGAGTGACACTGCGTTTAGGCTTGGCACGCTGAGTAACACCGCGACAACCAGCAATAATTCAGGCAATGCTCCCAGCAAGCGCCGTGCAGAACGAAACCCAGCCGCGTCAAAGGCCCGAAAAAACAAGTCAGGCGCGCGGTCGCTTGTCACGGCTATGCAAGGCGGTTGCGGATATTGTAGTGAGAATCATCCCATTTTTAAATGCGAAGCCTTCGGAAAATTATCGGTGCCACAGTGGTGGGACGCAGTCAAGGCTAAAAAATTATGCAGAAACTGCCTTCGCACCCATAGCGGGACCTGCTCTCTTTCTCATTGCAAGCTTTGCGAGCGTTTCCATAACACGCTTTTACATTCAAACACGGTGCGTAACGCCAAGAACAATCCGGGTACACATGGGGTCAAGCCCGAATCAACTCATAATGCATCCCAGGGAAAATCGGCATGACTAGGCGCGGAGAATTTAAGTTTAACGTCGCAAGCCTCGCGGGCTCAATTAATGATGAGCGCAATGGTTCACGTGAGAAATATCGACGGGAAATTCGTGCAAGCGCGTGCTCTTCTGGATACCTGCGCGACCGCGAACTTCATAACAACAAGCTTTGCAAATCAACTTTGACTTCCAATGCGATCGTGCCAAATACCTGTAGGGGCAATTGACGGGATGCGTACCGTGTCAAAGGGCAAGATTAGCATTCAACTTCGCTCAACAGACGGAGCTTTCTGCAAAACTTTAATTTTTTTGACGGTATCCAAAATTGCCGATTTGGTGCCAGACGAAGTGTTCCCTCGCGATCGAATTAAAATTCCACCTAACTGTCAATTGGCCGATCCGTTTTTTCATTTACCGAGGCCTGTAGATATTTTGATCGGTGCCGGCGTAACTCTGTCTCTGTTTAGTGTGGGGCAATTGAACTTAGCATGCGGTGATGACGATCTAATTCTACAAAAGACACAGCTTGGTTGGATAATCGGGGGAAGCATAAGCGAGGACGAAACCACGTCGGTAACTTGTAACTTGATTAATCTTACACAGCAACTTGAAAGGTTTTGAGAGATTGAGGATATTGATTCGAAATCATTGAAAACGGCCAAAGAGACACAATGCGAGGCCCATTACGTTGCTCATACAACTAGAAATTCAAGTGGCCGTTATATAGTGCGTCTGCCTTTCCGACAAGACAGTAGAATTTTCGGTGACTCGCGGTCCCAAGCTCTGCGTCGTCTCAACTCCTTACAAAAAAGGCTAAATCAAAATCATGAGCTCAAATGTGAATATGAAAGGGTGATGCAGGAGTACATTCATTGCGGCCATATGTCTCTTGCGCACGACGAGACTGCAAGCGGTTACTATATGCCCCATCATGCAGTAACTAAGGCGTCAAGCTCCACGACCAAGGTGCGCGTAGTGTTTGATGCGTCTGCAAGGACCAGCAAGGGCCTGTATCTCAACGACGCTTTAATGGTTGGCCCTACTATTCAGCCCAAACTTTTCGCGCATTTACTTCGTTTTCGCACCTACAAATTCGTTATTACAGCCGACATTGCTCAAATGTATCGTCAGATACTTATTCATCCCGAAGATAGACGATTTCAACGAATTCTGTGGTATCATCAAGGCGAAGTCAAAGTGTTTCAGCTTAACACAGTTACTTTCGGCGTGTCTTCGGCCCCCTTTCTCGCTATCCGCACCATTCAGCAACTCGCAGACGACGAAGGCGCGAATTTTCCACGAGCCGCCACGGTTTTAAATAATGATTTATATGTGGATGATCTTTTAACGGGTGCGGACTCAATTAAAGAAGTGCTCCAAATTCGAAATGAAGTTATTTCAATTTTAAAACGCGGAGGGTTTGACATTCGGCGGTGGGCCTCAATTCATTACAGCGCGTTAAATAACATCGAAGAAAAAATCGTTGATTTGGATTGTATCGTAGAGGAAAATCCGGTTTTGAAAACATTGGGCATCGGATGGAACTCTCAGGACGATAAACTTTTATATAACGTAAGCCGCATTAACTCAGCCAAAAAAATCACGAAACGCCTAATTCTCTCTAAAATCGCCGCGATTTTCGATCCCCTGGGTCTTTTGGGGCCGGTAATTTTGTTTGCCAAGGCAATATTGCAAGAGTGTTGGAAACTCAAGACAAATTGGGATGAGTCAATATCACAGGAATTAAATACAAGGTGGGCCGCATTCTCAAATCAGTTTCCGATTATGTCAGGTCTAGAGATTGATCGCCCACTTTTTATCAACGACCTAAAACGCGTAGAAATTCATGGTTTCTGCGACGCGAGTATGATTGGATACGGCGCATGTATCTACATCAAATCAAGCGATTCTAACGGTCACGTGGTTGTTCGCCTCGCCTGCACGAAGTCCCAAATTGCTCCCTTAAAGCAAATCACGATACCAAGACTTGAGTTGTGCGGGGCGCAAGTTCTTTCACGTCTGTATAATGAAATGAGTCTTTCATTGAATAGATCCGTTGACAGGGTAGTATTCTGGTCAGACTCTACCATTGTACTACACTGGCTTCAAAGGTCTCCGCAATCCCTTAAAACATTCGAGGCTAACCGCGTAGCCGAAATACAAGCTCTAAAAGACAACGTAGAATGGCGACACGTTCGTACAGCCGACAACCCCGCCGATGCGTTGTCACGTGGCCAACTTCCTTCAGATTTTGTACGGAACAAGCTGTGGTTTGAAGGGCCCCCTTGGCTTCAATTATCAGATGATTCGTGGCCAGCGAGCATAGTTCCTGCCGTCTCGGATTTGCCAGGGGTAAAAAAGAATACGTGTCTCGCATCATATAGCGTTAATTCGGACATTTTTTCTCGATTCTCGTCTTATCTTACTTTGCAAAATTCAATATCGTATTGTTTGCGGCTACTTAAATCTAACTCATACAAACACGACGGTATAAACATTAGTCCAGCCAAAAGGATCGCGACGGAAAAGAGGGTTTTGCGAATTATTCAGTCTGAACAATTTGAAAACGAAATAAAACGCATCGTTGACAAGAAAGACATAAGGCATACTAGACTTGCCGCGCTTAATCCCTTTGTTGATGAGGATGGGTTGCTTCGCGTTGACGCAGAGATTAGTAGGGAGATTGCTGACTGCCATGCTACGGAGTGTGCCCACTTTTTTCCAGTGGTTCGAGCGCCCCGCCGCGGCCAAGCGGCCGAACCAGGCGCACATTTTTTTTTTTATTTGAGAAGCACGGTGGGGGTATGAGAAGAGTGGATTCGCGTGGAAATGTCCATATAGGCGCACATTTTGGAGACGCGTGGAAGGGGTATACCGAATGTGCGCCTACGAGGAGAGGAGTGGAAATGTCGGCTATATAGCTGTATATATCTGAGCACACAGCCAAATTAAGCGACGACACGAGTTTTTCTCTTTTGAGAGTCTTTTGACTCTGCACTCGAGTACATGCTATGTATATATTTAACTGACTTGCTCTCGCTCTGGCTTCAATGTTATCTATAAATCTTATTCAATTAAATCGTGGAACTAAATGCTCATTAATTATATATACACAGACTTTTGATTTAAATACATTATTTTTTAACTCTCCCGTACTCTTAACATTCCTAAATCCATTTATGTTTTGAAAAAATATGTAGCTTCAACTATTTTTTTAAGGTTTTCAATACAGCTTTAACCACTAATTTATTAATTTTACACATCCTAACTGCTGTAAACTGTAGGACAAGCTCCGGAGGATATCCATGAACATATGTGACTTCGAAAGTGACATTTCTCGTTCTTCGGATAGCTAAGATGGATAAGGCTTATGCCCCTTCGTAGATTGTTTTGCACTTAAGGGTTCAAATCCACTTCATGGTAGATATTTTTTTTTTCTCTTTTTATTCAATTTATTATTTTGTCTTCATTTCTTTTATTTATGTTTCGTTAAAAAAAAAATGTATATATATATATATATATATGACGACAACATTTTTTTTCGGATACATCAAAATAAATTAATATTGTTATTTTGATACTTCTTGTTAGCAAGGCAATTACATAATTTTATAATAACAAAATAACTTTTAAGGATTTTAACATAATTTGTGTATTTTAAAACTCCTAAGAAATTATGAACATCCTTTTCACGACAAAAAAAAGCCGCCCGTCTGCTGCTATTTACTTAATGTTGAAATTTTAATCAGTAAATAAACCCCTAAATTAAGTGTCGTACCCCTGTACGAATCCACATATTTATTCTATACTGGAAAGCAAGACAAGGAGTTTAACAAAAAGACATCGATGCCTTTTTAACCAATTTGTTTACTTCTATTTTAAGGTAGTATTGTATATATTTTTATAGATCTATTATATATATACACACATAAATGTAGTACCAACTTAAAATCGGAGAAATAAAAATTAAAGGCTCTTTCTTAAATTCAATTTGAAAAGGCTTTTTTACGCCTATTACTCTGGAAATACTCTTTATTATGCTAACGTGACAAATTAATTAGAATCAGGAATTGTGAGAACTAAAAAAATTTTTTAACTACAAATTTATATATTAATAAAAACTGAGTCTGGGTCTATTTCTGCTAGCAAAAACTTCGATTGAGAGTTAAGGGGGATGTTGTGATATTTCATTGTTTTAAGAAATTTCTGAAAAAATTTGTATAGGTATGTTTCAGTATCATAAATAACATATTAAAATTTCAAAGAGCATAGATTCACCGTTTTTGAGAAATAAAATCGCGAAGTTGGCCACTTATACACATGCTTTTAAGAAGGACTTGTCGGAAAATGCACGTTTTTACTCATAACTCTTGAAATTTTTTTAAGAATCTTTTAAAAAATTAATATGTTAGGGTTTATTATAGTTGAAATAAAATTAGAGAATCCTAGCTTCACCGTTTTCAAAATATAACAGTTTCAAGTCCAGTTACAACGTTACTAAAATACCTATGTAGTGGTACAGTCCGAGGCGAAAGTTAGGTTAATTTGTTGTTTTAACGTTTGTGTTTACTTTCCTGGGCATTTTTCTGTTTCATACACCTAATTTTTAAATTATTTACTTGTTTTGTTAAGAATAATCATAACAAAGACATTTCTAACACGAAAATTCAATTTTGAAATTGACTGTACCACGACAACCCCCTCAAAATAGTATCAACATACACATTTGTAGTGCAAAATCTTTAAAAAATCTACAGTTTTCTGAAAAAATCGACCAATTATTTATTCTAGTTCTTCATTTTATTCATAAAATCGTGAAGTATTCAAACTATTATTGTTTACTGTATTTAAGTGCATACTTTATGATGAATTAATTCAGCTATGATTCTCAAAAATTAATATGTGGAGCTATGAAAAAGGCATTTTAAAGATTTTAAAGTTAAGCTACTCGTCGTGAGAGTTTAGCGAGCTTTTTAATAAAAGCAACCTATGTCGCGTGGTTGAAGATACCGATAATACGACTGTTACTACAAAAAAAAAAAAAAATTAGCTGCCTTGCGTTGTGTGGCTAGAGATGTTTTTTGATGATCTATCTTATCAACTACAAACAATCGAATAAATTTATGCAAATCATTGTGTGTTGCATACAATGTAAAATTAATTGATCGATTGCGATAATTAAAAGAGCAATTTAAATTGTGAAATTTTAATATTTTGTATAGTTATTTATCTATAAAAATATATATAGTGCCACCTTTAAAACAGAGGAAAAAAATTTTTGTTAATTTTTGTTAATATTTAAAAAGGTTAATTGTTTATACAAAATACAACTTTTTTTTTAAAATCCATACTCCGAGTTACAAGTGGTTGTAACTTATATGTCTTGAATGAAAAAAGCTTTGTTCAGTTTCTGTTAGACTCTTTAATCTAAAATACGCACTATTTATAAAGACTAAAGATTCTACTTTCATGTTTGTACATATATGTAGTACGAATTTTGTCAATGCAATAACCACAAGGTATTGATAAGGAATGTAAATACAAGCTCAAAAATATAATATATGTACGTAGATAAATATTCACGTATAATTAGATGTAAGTTGTACTTTACTGGTAATGATCATATTTGATATAGTCGTAGTAAAAGTATGAGTTTTCTTCTACTTTCGGCTTTTTTTATATACATACATACACAAATTATGTTAAAATCCTTAAAAGTTATTTTATTATTATAAAATTATGTAATTGCCTTGCTAACAAGAAGTATCAAAATAACAATATTAATTTATTTTGATGTATCCGAAAAAAAATGTTGTCGTCATATATATATATATATATATATACATTTTTTTTTTAACGAAACATAAATAAAAGAAATGAAGACAAAATAATAAATTGAATAAAAAGAGAAAAAAAAATATCTACCATGAAGTGGATTTGAACCCTTAAGTGCAAAACAATCTACGAAGGGGCATAAGCCTTATCCATCTTAGCTATCCGAAGAACGAGAAATGTCACTTTCGAAGTCACATATGTTCATGGATATCCTCCGGAGCTTGTCCTACAGTTTACAGCAGTTAGGATGTGTAAAATTAATAAATTAGTGGTTAAAGCTGTATTGAAAACCTTAAAAAAATAGTTGAAGCTACATATTTTTTCAAAACATAAATGGATTTAGGAATGTTAAGAGTACGGGAGAGTTAAAAAATAATGTATTTAAATCAAAAGTCTGTGTATATATAATTAATGAGCATTTAGTTCCACGATTTAATTGAATAAGATTTATAGATAACATTGAAGCCAGAGCGAGAGCAAGTCAGTTAAATATATACATAGCATGTACTCGAGTGCAGAGTCAAAAGACTCTCAAAAGAGAAAAACTCGTGTCGTCGCTTAATTTGGCTGTGTGCTCAGATATATACAGCTATATAGCCGACATTTCCACTCCTCTCCTCGTAGGCGCACATTCGGTATACCCCTTCCACGCGTCTCCAAAATGTGCGCCTATATGGACATTTCCACGCGAATCCACTCTTCTCATACCCCTACCGTGCTTCTCAAATGAAAAAAAAATGTGCGCCAGGTTCGGCCGCTTGGCCGCGGCGGGGCGCTCGAACCACTGGAAAAAAGTGGGCACACTCCGTAGCATGGCAGTCAGCAATCTCCCTACTAATCTCTGGTTGGAGGCCGATTAGTTAATGCTGAAATAGATTCAGACCAAAAATTTCCTATTCTCTTGCCCTCTCACCACCCCGTTACTGCCTTAATAATTCGTGAAATGCTCTTAAATTCTTATCACGCTGGCATTCAGAGCACGTTGTGTACAATCCGACAACGCTACTGGCTAATCGATGGAAAAAATCAAGTGCGAAAAATCGTGCGTCGGTGCGTTACGTGTATAAGGCACAAGCCAAACCCGGTTCAGAGCAAAATGGGAAATTTTCCCAAAGCGCGCGTTGGTAAAGCCTTTCCATTTGAGCATGTAGGAGTTGATTTCTTTGGCCCCCTATACATTAAGGAAAAGAAATATAGGAACCGCGTGCGAATTAAATCTTACGGCTGTGTTTTTATATGCATGGCAACGAAGGCTGTGCATATCGAGATCGTTAGCGATCTAACAACGGACGGATTTTTAGGCGCTCTGCGACGATTCATCGGTCGCCGATCAAGACCCTCGAATATTTACTCTGACAACGGGTCAAATTTTGTCGGCGCGAACAATGAACTTCGAGAACTGTACGTGCTCTTAGAGTCTGAGCGTTTTTGAGACGGCGTAGAACACTTTGCGTCAACGAAGGGTATTAAATGGCACTTCAATTCACCCCTCGCACCTCATTTCGGCGGCATATGGGAAGCGGCGGTGAAATCTTTTAAACACCATTTTAAGCGTGTCATTGGCAATCAACTACTTACGTTTGAAGAATTGAACACATTTGCAATAGAGATCGTAGCACTTTTGAATTCGCGACCCATATGCTCGCTCTCAACCGATCCGAACGATCCCGACGCATTAACACCTGCTCATTTTTTAGTCGGTCGCTCTTTGACGATGATGCCGGAATGTAATTTTCTTTCCGTTCCAGATAACCGCCTGTCTATTTGGCGATTCATCTCAAAGGCTCGACAACATTTTTGGAAGAGATGGCACGTTGAATATCTAACGGAGTTACAAAAACGACAGAAGTGGCTCGAGGGGGATGAAAACCTCAAATTAAATACGATTGTACTCATCATCGACAAAAACGTTCCCTGCATGCAGTGGAGGCTGGGAGTTGTGGTGGAGGTGCATCCAGGAGATGACGGAATCATTCGAGTAGCTACAGTAAAAACGGCTCAAGGCACCTTTCAACGCAGCGTGACTCGTTTGTGTCCTTTGCCAGTCAATTAAATCAAGACATTTACTTTCAAATAATATAATTAAACATTTTTCGTAAAACCAAACACACATTTATTACACTTACACCTTTGCTCGCTTTCTCTCGCAACGCGGGGAGAATGTTCAGTTACACCCGATATAGGTATACATAAGACAGCCGCGTTCATCCAGATAGTCACACCCGCAAACAGACACAGATACATAAGTAGAGTCATGTAACTCATTTGTCTCACCCGCGCGCAGCTTGAAGGATAGGGAGAAGGAGACAATGTGCATCAATAAGCTCGGCATTATTCGGTAGCCAACGACCAAGCACGAGTCAAGGAAGACGGTGGGGGTGAGCCGAGTATTGCCGATGCTACACAAATTATTAATATGTAGCGTCATTATACTTCTGACTCTCTTGAGAATTGGTAGTATATATTTCGCTAATTTCAGTGCTTCACCAGTTGAAACGCATACTTAATTTGCTCTTATTTTCCTGGCTTGATTTTCTCGTTCTCGCTTAATCTCGCCCAAGGGGTTTATTTTAGAATCATGCGTTCGCGATCGCGTCTCGCGGCGTCCTTGTGGACAGCGTCGTCTTCGTAGACAATCGACAACATTCAAGGTTCTGGCGCCACGCCGACGATCACTGGCTCTGAGTCATCTACATCCATTCTATCACCAACCGACCCGGTGCCATCGCCAGGTCGACCGTGCACCGTCGATCAACGGCTCAGAGTCGTACCACCAATACAAATACACATTTACACGTTGTCTGGCTCATACCTTTTTTGTTCTCATTATTTGTACTTAATTAATTAACGTCAATTCTAATTTTTATTTAATTCACTTGTGTTAAGTATTCGTAGTTTGTTTTTTAATAAATTGGGTTTTTTTTGCCACAAGGTTTTTTACCACAATCACGCGTTTTATTTATCCAGCATAACCCTTAAATATTTAACCACGAGGCTTTGACAAATTGACAAGGTCTCGACGATACATGCAAGACTCCACTCCGTCATTCCCTCCCAGGTAACTCTGTGGTATTTTTATATGATCTATAATCACTAGAATATTATATTAGTAGCCAACAGATATAATGTTTTCTACCGTGGCCTGTGATTTGCAGATAACAGTTAAATTACATGGAGTCTGGCAGTCTATACAGACGGTAGACTTGCTTCCATTACCCAGAGAGTTGTATCTGGTCACGTGATCAGACCTCTCTTTGACTCTAGTAGGAAGAAAGTCTGTCGGTCTGGAGACTGCCAGACTCCATGTTATCTTACCCTAATAGTAAAGAACAAAGATGTTTCAGAAGAGGGGGGCGGGTGGATGATTCTCTCATCGTAAAATCGTCCCATAAATGGTCAATAATACTAATAATAAAATATACGTGGTGAATCAAACTTGTGTATGACATATACCTTGTAAGAGGAATGATCAATTTTTTGTAGGTAGACAAATTGTTGCATCGCTATGGTAGGATACTTACTTTGCGGATAATTTTAGATGATGTATGAAAATTTTAATATCTTAAATACATCAATGTCCTATTATTTTGACCCTGAATTTCGTGCACCTCAAACGTAAACACCATATTTCTGTATCGTAAGTAAAATTTATAATAAAAATAAAATATTAGCAATAAATTGAATAATTTTTTTGGCAACAAACTCAAGTTACTATTCATACCCTTCCTACGGTATTCGTAGTTGGTAAACACGCATTAACTATAAAAGAGGTTGATTTTGAAGGTAGATATAAATTATACATAATAAATTACAGAAAACCAAAAGAAAATTGAAATTTTTGGCCTTAACAACTAGATCGTTTTAAATTTCTAGTTAACTCACCAAATTTAATAAAAATAAACATAACTCTTTTATTGGAAAAAAAGTATAAGCCACTTAACTTTATCGTTTCTTATAATTAATTAAGTCCACGATTGGTGTGATACTTAAGAGCTTAAGGAAAAAAAAAGAAAAAAAATGACAGACGATTAAAACAAAACCAAATTTTTCATCCTTTTTGACCGTGTGCCACGAACCAAAGACGCAATCAAGAAATTGACTGATTTATGTATTGTTTAATAAAATAGCTGCTTACAATAAATCGTGTAATACAGCTAAAATAAGGATTATTCCATCGTCAGATGGCGATACTGTGTCCATGTAGAATTTCTTCAGAACTGTAATTATAAATGCATTAAATAAATAGATATTGTTCTGAGAAAATTTTGTATGGCCATACTATCGCCATCTGACGGTGGAATAACTCTCATAGTATCAATATAATCTGATCGATAAGACAGAAAACTCAAATTATTTTCTGGAGTGCCCTGAACACCAAGCTTTAAATCTAAGCCTCATTTAACTCAGCGATTTGGTAAGTTAGTTATCATACATTATTAATCAATGTTTTAAGTAGTAATTAATTGAGAAATCATTTAGTAAAAACAACTTTTCAAGTAACTAAAACATTGCTTTAATGTTTTTCGTATGTATTTTAGTAATAATAATGTATTGTGAAAATCACTTAGGTATTGGAGAACTGTAACTTAAAATGTTTTCATTCAATCATACATAAAAAAGATATAAGGATAAAAGCTAGTTGAACAAATGACACACATTTGGTATTTTGTATGCGTATAATTACTTACAATTAGTATTTTATCTAAAAATTTTGTTGAAAAGGGTAATTTAATTGATGTAATTAGCTTAACGAAAAAATTGCTGAAAATTTTACTAATATATCAAGCAAAGTCGCTAAGACCGTTGTAATCGCTAACCGCGAAAATTACTGAACCGATTTTGCTGAAATTTCGCACACTGATTCTTGAAACTTCCTAGATGGTTTTAGCAGAGAATATAGATTATACTCTTCTTGCATAGAAAGCCAGATCAGCCGTTTTTGCGTCCGCAGTATTTTCTCTTTATATTTTAGTTATGCCCCCCATAAGGCAGGCAGCGTGAGTGTCGGGGGGCAACCGGTTAACTTCCCCATAGATGCCGATAACGATTACCTTCCGAGCAGCACGATAAAATGCCTATTTATCAGTATCATGTATTGTTTGTAATGTACGTTTGAAAGGAAGAAGGAAAGGACTGGTCAGAGCGTACAGGTTGAATGAGTTAAGCATAGTTAAATTTACATCAAATCCATAACATTTATTTTACTGATATTTTATCGTAAAGTGAGATGATCGCGCGCTTATCGGGTTTATAGTGACAACAGTTATTAATAGCCCCGACGTTAACAACTATATAGCGGGCAAACAAAATTAGGCACAATTAAATTGAAAAAGTAACGCAGCGCATTCGAACTCAACATACCAGCGGCACACAAACAAAATTAATCAAACATTAAAATAATAAACGCTCAATCACCAGTCACAAAGCACACCCACGAAGCGCAAGGCGAAAATACAATAATAAATTAAAAGGTGCAATATATGCATATATGTGGCGTCTCACATCTCTCGCACTTCAGGCTCCACTCGCCAGGTGGCCAAGCCCCTCATAGTTCGCTCCCGTCAAGTGGCGAAATTCCCGCATGATTACTATATAAGCGCGATCGAGATAGTCTAAGCCCACACCCCTTCTGTGTCTAAGGCAGAGAGCACGTCATCAGCTTTACTGATGAGTGCTGGCGTGCTCTCGGGACGAAACACCTTTTTCTCTCTTATAGACGACCTCTTCGATCTCTATATATATATATAGTCTGTACCACGCGAACGCTTGGGACGTAGCTATCGTTGCGCGTATCTTGTACGTTGGCAAAATGGCGGCGAATCGCGCGAGACAAGGGAACGCATACCTGGGCACGCACTGTGGCGAGGCAGCGGGAAATATGGCGTCGGCCTGTACCTTGTATACGAAAGTCTTGTGAGCGGATGATGATGATGACCGCTGCTTGCGTTGGCTTGAGAGCTCTGCTTGGCCAAGAGACAGATGGACGTTGCTCGTTAATTCACTTGGACTCGAGAGTGTGGTAATATGGCGGATGGCCACCGCGTGGCCTGGAAACTTTAGGCACAAGAAGAACTGCGTCTCAGGCGTCGCCTATGCAGCACATGTAGTGTCACTCGGGAGGACAGCTCCCGTGGCCTGCGAGGAGGGACAGCCTCCGGAAGCAGCTCTTTGGGAGGACAGCTCCCGATTAACGGCAAAGAGTTCAGCTCTTTATTTCCGAGGGCGCAAATGGCAGGAAAGTTCGATCGCGCGTGATACGTTTCGCTTGCGTCGACTTCGGTGTGCTCCGTTACACGGCTACAGCTCCTGCTTGCTCGAACTTTTGTTCACTACTACCAGTCCCCCGCGCATTCTACCTTATCTCTCTCCTCCCTCTCTCTCTCTTTTCAGTCCTACCTAGCCCCTCCTACCTATTCGCTTTGTTGCCTGCTCTTCCTTCTCTAACCCGAACATATATATTACTGATTTTTGATGCGAAACTACTGGAAATACGTTTAAACTACAATAAATTAATAAAATGTTGATAGTGAAACCATAACAAAAAGTTGTACATTCATTTTTCTCAACATGCATATCAAAAGCGTATGCAGGGGCCCCTAAGTAACTTTCACAATATCTCCCAGGTAATCCGTACAGTCGATGGCTCTGCGGTAAAACTTTTGCTTTTGAACCTAAAGTTCTTGCGTTCAATGCACTTCTTTCAGCTTTTTTTTTTTTTTTTATTAACTACTTTATTTTTTATTGAAGCGTGAAAAAACTGTCTGCTCTCCGTTAATGTCAATATAAGTCTGAAGATGATACATCAGTACAACCATTTAGAATTTGAGACAAAACTATTAAATACATTATTTTTCCCTCGTATTGACATTGTTCGGTGGAAACTAACGAGAAGGTGGCAATCTCTTCCATTGGGATGGGATGAAGGAAGGTACAGTGTTTATGGAAAAACAGTTAGTTGTCTATTGATAACATTTGAAATAAATGCCATGCAAAATGCAAATAACTTAACTAATTAAAGCAAAACAATCCGTATATTAAGTAAATCAAAAACGATATTTAAATATTATAAAATTCAAACAAAAGACACTACATACATAGAAAAATACAAGAAAGCTTACATATTTATTACAAAATTCTAATTATAAATAAGTTAAAAGTAACAGAATTTATACAGTACAATCAAAAAAAGTTAAGCAACTCATGCATAGAACGTTTTTACATACATACACTAAATATTTACATATATACACAAAAGATTTCCACGGTTGCAAGTCTATACCGAGAATTTGAATTTAATTATGTGTTTGAGCAAATAAGAATTATCAAGACCAACTTCGATGACTGCATTAGTTTTCATAAAAATTGTACTAAATAAAGTAATATTACAACACTCCAAAGCTCTATCAAGGAATAACCGTTCAATAAATGAAATCTACATAAATATTCTACGGTGAAATAAATTAGAGATTGTTTTAGTAAAGAATCAGTAACATAAAGTGGGCTTTAAATTTTTTTGTACAGATTTATGTTTATTATATTTACGTAATAGCTTAGTAATTATAGAAATTTCAAGAAATGCAGTAATAACTATTTCAAAATTTTTTAACAAAAACAAGAATAAGATTATTTAAGAAATGTTAGGCACAAAAATAATGAAAAAAAATTTTTACGCTTGAATAAGAAATGAAGTGGTTAATTAAAAAAAAGAAAAGCTGAAAGAAGTCCATTAAACCCAAGAACTTTGGGTTCGAAAGAAAAAGTTTTGACGCAAAGCCATCGACTATACGGATTAGCTGGGAGATATTGTAAAATTTACTTAGGGGCCCCTGCATAAGCTTTTGATATGCATATTAAGAAAAATAAATGTAAAACTTTTTGTTATGGTTCCATTATCGATATTTTATTAATTTATTGTAATTTAAACGTGTTTCCAGTAGTTTCGCATCGAAAATCAGTAATTTATAATATATGATACTGATATATAGGCATTCTATCGTGCTGCTCGGAAGGTAATAGTTATTGGCATCTATGGGTAAGTTACCCAATTTCCCCCCAACACTAATGCCACCTGCCTTATGGGGGGCATAACTAAAATATAAAGAGAAATTACTGTGGATGCGAAATCGGCCGATCTGGCCTTCTATGCAAAAAAAGTATATTCTATATTCCCTGGTTTTAGTAAAGATTTTATCTTGAAAAAATTAATAACAATAACAATAAATAAGCTAAAAGTTTCTCAAAAATAAGCCAGCTTTTCACAGTAGTTCAGTAGGATCCACTAGGTATCGTCGACATAAAATCGAGGCTACCTGTAACAAAATGAAATAAGTGTGGTTATAATACGCCGGAGCATCTCAATAAATTTCTGCAGTTGTCTACCGGTAGTTCATCAAGCTGCATCATAAATGTAGATGATAGTCGTGCAGGTGGGTATCCTGGTTCCAAACAACACTCTTCTCTAATGGGCCAGTGACCTAGGTCTACTTCCACCCTGAACCTCCAGGATTGACGAGTGCCACCAATAAAAATTATTCCCAAATTAGCCAGAGCACAACCTGCTCCAACACTTCAGAGTTGTGTGGCCATTCCACCATCCCGCCTGGTGCCATTCAATAATTCTTGGCTACAAATGTAAGCGGGGGAAGACAGCCCTGAGTAGCACGGGCAGCCACTACTGCGCTACCTTCTCAGTGGTCGTGCTCCCAACGGAATACCCACATTTTTCTAACTAACGATGAGCGGTTAGTTATCTGGTGAAGGACCCGAAGACGAGATATTCTTTGGTCAGCGGCGTACCTCCCTCCATCACAGTCTCCATACATAGAGACTTTGAGGGTAAGAGTCAAGCTACCCACAGCCAGCTCTTTATTATCAGGGATAATAATAAGAAACAGCTGGAAGTTTCACCACTGGCCCTTTTTAGGGCCATTATAAGTATGTACATTTCTTACTCAACCATCAATCTCATCGGTTCTTTTAAAGGTTTCACCTAAGTTTAAATAACCTTGCCAACAAATAAATTTTCATTACTATTTCCGGAAGCAATTTGTCGACTACCAAACTATGTTTACTAAAGACGCCCACTATTAAAGAAAGTCAGTTATTCACTGGCGGACGTCACGAGTGGAGTTATTCGTCACAAGGCTGAGAACTCCGATGACCGACGACCCTATATTACCCTCTTGACTCTAAACATTCAACCAGGAATCACTGATCCCCTCCAAGGTCTGTGCTGGGCGAGCCTAACAGCTATAAAGGAAAAAAAAACTTGAGCCAACGGAATAGTTTCTAACGGGCAAGCATCACGAACCAATCTCCCCATTTTGGATCACCAAAACAACTGAGTCTGCAAAAAAAAGGTGCTCTGGACACCAACGTCTTTAACGTTACACCAGGAGATGTTGGAAAAAATTTCTACAACTAGCTCCAAAGCTTCGAACTTCGTAATTTTTCTCTTCATCAGTCTGGAGCTTTAACAGCAGGCCAGAGAAGATCACTCTGAGGTATCCAGGCAGTCAGAAGTGCTGTTAACTTCAGTCAAGAAAGAGTTTACTTAAAAAGCTCACAGGTCTTTTTTAGGGCCATTGGACGTCAAACTACTTTGCCAAAAAATATATTAGAACTTAACAAAGTTGACAAAACAGTCTTTACGGGTCACAAAAGTCTTAAGTATGCCAAAAGTCACAAGAGGATGAATTAGAAGGTAAACTTAAATTGAATTTAATAAATACAATTTCAGTCGTCAAGAAACGGACGCAGAAAATTTATCAAGATTGGAACAGCATCGTCAAAATCGTCAATTAAAAAATCCATTACGTGAGAGAACAGCTTTTCATTGTACCCTCACAGTAATCTTTTAAATCTTTAAAGATGTACATTCAGATTTTAAAGTAAGTAGAAATAGTATATTACGACCCAAGGCCAGAAAACTGAAGATCCCGGCCTGCGTGGTTATGATGGCCGAGGCGAAGCCGAGGCCCTCATACACGCAGGCCGGGGTCTTTAGTTTACTGGCCGTGGGTCGTATACGATTTTTCTTCATACCCCGGCCGAAAGTACGTTTGATACATTAATAATAACTAACAAATAGCATGTCTGGTTGATTGATAGTTGACGCTCTGACGCTCGAGTATATACGTATACGTTACTTTTTTGCTGTCTGCATCAGCGCCATCCACCGGGGATCTCTTGTAGCACATGTTGCTCATGTGTAGTCAATGCCCGCCCCGATTTTTGCAGGCCGAGGCAAAGCCGAGGCTGTGCTGGTCGGGGGGGCGGGCATCGACGACTTTTTTTACTAACATTTTGTAAGAAATCAGAAATTAAATACGATTCATTGAATAAGTGCAGTAGGAAAGCTTCATGAGTATGAAGTAATTATTATTTCTATCCGAATGATCTTTATTAGATAATGAAATTTTTTTTATAAAAAACCAAATTATACATAGTATTTTATAGTAGATATTTATAGATATTTTGTAACAAATAGTAAGTTGAAATTTTTTTTTTTTTTGTAAAAATAATATTTTCAAGTACAAAATTTTGCAGTGGAAATTCTTATTTGTAGCAATATTTTCACAGGCAAACAAAATTTTTGAAGCTATTTCTTCTCATTTACATTAAAAGTACAATTATGAAAATTACAATCTTTGTACGATACATACTCAGCTTTACCCGTAGTCTCAGGTCACTGTTGATGATCACAGCATCGAGGCAAGAGCAGTCTATACACTATATATATTGCGTGCACGAGTCGGGCTCGTTGGCTCGGTTCTTGCTGTTCTTGCTTCCACTGCGCGTGCGCTGCTGATAGCAGCAGCAAAAGGCACGCAGCCAATCAGAGGCGCCCTCTTTTCTGGCCAGCCACAAAAGCTACACTTCCTTGAGTGAAATCGAGCAGGGAAGCACGTACTTTCGGCCGGGGTATGAAGAAAATATATTTGTGTTTTTGTGTCAATAAAACTCTAGGACTTTTTTTCTCTGGTTATAAAGTTGTAGGATAAGAGAAAAAAGAGTTTTTTTCAACATATATTTACTGGGAGCTTAAAATTTTAACAGCATTCCAAAATAGCCCTTTCCGTAAATTATACGGGAGAAACTGCAAATCAACGGCTTTTAAGGGCCAACGAGTATTTTATGTCA
Organism: Copidosoma floridanum; assembly: GCF_036245765.1. Taxonomy (NCBI): domain Eukaryota; kingdom Metazoa; phylum Arthropoda; class Insecta; order Hymenoptera; family Encyrtidae; genus Copidosoma; species Copidosoma floridanum. The sequence goes on from NW_028321907.1 coordinate 21,370,915, forward strand.
TAAGGAATGTACGGTACTTTTTAGCATAATTAAATTTTTTATAATTCTTACAGCTTTTTACTTGACCAAATAAACTGTATGAATTGTTAACGCATATGTTTTGAGGAAGATTTTTGTTCTGAGAAGTGTCAGGAATAGGTGTCAAATTTCTAACTGAAAATGTTTCACATTACATGTCAAAAACTAAGGGTGTTTCATTTAGTAAGTCTCGGGCGAAGCCGGGACAGGAGGCCGCTAGTTATACAATAAAGTAGTTTAATAAAAAAAAGAAAGAAAAAAAGCTTTACAGATAAAAATCCTGAAACTGTATTTTTTAGGAAAATTTATTTTAATCAATAGATTTATAAACTACCAGCGGCCCCCAGTCTCGGCTTTATCTGAGACTTACTAAATGGAACACCGCAGTGTGTTGACATGTAATGTGAAAGGTTTTTTAGTTCGAAATTTTACATGTATTCCTGACACTTCTCAAAACAAAAATCTTCTTACTGGTAACATATTTTTTCGCAATCCATACAGTTTATTTGGTCAAATAATAAGCTGTAAAAATGAAAAAAAAATATAATTATGCTGAAAAGTACCATGCGTTCCTTATGCCATAAAATAATCGTTGGCCGTAAGGAGCGGTTGATTTGCAGTTTCTTCCATATAATTTACGAAAAGGGCTATTTTTTAAAGCTGATGAGATTTTAAACACCAAAAAAATTTATATTAAAAAAAAAGTTTTTCTTTTATCTCACAACTATATTACCAGAGCAACAAAGTCCTGGAGCATTATCTCTACATTTTTTATTGCCACAAAAATACAAACACATTATCTACTTCTTTGAAAATCTGAAAGATTGAGGAAATAACTATAAGGGTACAATCAAAAGCTAATAGCTCACGTAATAGATTCTTTATTTGTTGATTTTAACACTGCTGTTCCAATCTCAATAAATTTTCTTTGTCAGTTTCTTGACGCCTAAAATTGTATTTATAAAATACATTTAAACTTTTCCTTCTAATTCACTCTCTTACAACTTTTGTGACCCCTAAAGGCTGTAATCTGTTAATTTTGTTATGTTCTAATATATTCGTTGGCTAGGTAGTTCGACGTCTGATTGCCCTAAAAAAGACCGGTGAGTTTCTTAAGTAAACTCTTTCTTGACTAAAGTTTACAGCGATTATGACTGCCTGGATACCTCAGGGTAATCTTCTCTGGCCTGCTGTTGAAGACCCAGACTGAGTGGGAGAAAAAGTACAAGGTCCGAAGCTTTGGGGCTAGTTGTAGTGCTCTTTCCCAACGTATCCTGGTATAACGTCAAAGATGCTGGTGTCTAAAGCACCTTTTTTTTGCAGATTCAGTTGTTTTGATGATCTAAGGTAGAGAGATTAGTAGAGATTCGTTCGTGATGCTTGCCCATTGGCTCAAGTTTTTTTTTCCTTCATAGCTGTTAGGTTTGCCCAGCGCAGACGTTGGAGAGGATCGGTGATTCCTGGTTGAATGCTTAGAGTCGAGAGGATAATATAGGGTCGTCAGTCACCGAGGTTCCCAACCTTGCGACAAACAACTCTGCTCGTGACATCTGCCAGTAAATGACTGACTTGGCTTAATAATGGCCGGCTTTACATAGTCTTTTCGTCCACGAATCATCTCCGGAAATGGTAGTTAAAATGTATTTGTTGGCAAGGTAGTTTAAACTTAGGTGGCCATATAAAGAACCGATGAGATTGAAGGTTAAGTCATGAGCGTAAATACTTTTATTGGCCCTGAAAAAGGCCAGTAGTGAAATTTCTAGTTATTCCTTATTATTATTCTTGATGATGGAGAGCCAGCTGTTGGTAGCTTGACTGTTACCCTTGAAGTTTGTTTACGAAGACCGTACATGAGGGAGATACGCCGCTGACAAAAATATATCTCGTCTTTAGGTCGTTCCCCGGATAACCAACTGCTCATCGTTAGTCGGGATAGTGGGCCTGCAGAATACCTTCTCTGTAGGTATGCCGTTGGAGCGACCACTAAGAAGTTGGCAGTTAAGGCTGCCCGTTCTCTTCAGGGCTGTCTCTCCTGGCTTTCATTTGCAGTAAATAAGTTCTCTGATGGCACCAGGCCAGATTTTGGTACGGCCACATAACTCTGAAGTGGTGGAAAGGGATGTACCCTGGCTGGACACGTCTCTTGGTATTTTGCCGGAGACGTCATCGGTTAGAATATATTTTTCATGGGTGGCACTCGTTAATTCTGGAGGTTCAGGGTGAAAGTTGACCTAGATCACGTGCCCATTGGAGAAGAGTGACATCGGTAACGTGTGTACCCAGCTGCATGACTATCGTCTGCATTTTCGATGCAGCTCGATGATTTGCTAGTAGACGAATGCAATGATTTCCGTGACGCTCCGGCCTATTATAACCACTTTTATTTAATTCTGTTGAGGGAGCCTCGATTTTATGTCGACGCCACGTAGTGGATACTACTGAACAAAAGTGAAAAGCTGGCGTATTTTTGCAAATCTTTAAGCTTATTTATTGCTATTTTTAAATATTTTTCAAGCTAAAAACCATGCGAAAACCATCTTGGAAGTGTCAAGAATCATGAAAAATTTCAGCAAAATCGGTTCAGTAGTTTTCGTGGTTAGCGATTACGACGGTTTAAGTGACTTTGCTTTATATATTGGTATATTGATAAGATTTATAAAAATTATCCCGTGCACACATTCATCTTATTCTTAACATCTTTATATGAGAAACTTTAAGTAGAAATTAAGTGAGACCATTGTAGATCACCGTATCGACGTTATGCAAACTTCGTATCTATCCAGTACTTTCTAGTATGAGCGATATCTAATGTATTAAAGTGTTTTGAAATAAACATTTGAAAAATGATACTTTCCTGTGAAAGTTACAATATCCTTATAAGAGAACTTTCTAAAAAAACTAAAATGTTAGGTATATTTAATTTAGTAATTTAACATTTTGTGAGAAAATGTTTAAGCTTTTATACACTGGCAATAAATAGTCTTCTTTCTAATAACTATATATCCTTGAAAGTTCTAAAATCAAAATGTAAACAAAGTAAAGTTTTTTTTCTTATACCCTAGAGTGAAAGACGCCTTTTCTTCCTATTTTCGGGAGAAAAGAAACCTATTTCTCCCCCTGAAGGATACGCACTAAACAATTGCGCATTCTGATGTAGGTATGCAATAAGTACTCTTGTATACAGGATATATTCCACAAACGTTGTTAATGTTATAGAATACAGCCATAACCTATTAACTTTTGTATCGGTGCGAGTGCGTATTTCCAGATTCAATAATTTAGACTTCTTGATTAGTTTGAATTTTCCAAAAATACTCTATTACATGTTATACATATTATTTAACGTAGTGGTATAATACAATATTCTTAGTCAAAGATGAATATTGACTTAGCTAATATAGTTATTTAAAACATTAAGGTGGCTCCTCACTAAATCAAAACACTGGAGTATTGAATGATATTTCAAAGGATGATTCTTGAAGGTGCAAGGAGTCTTTCCCCAAAATTTTAGACCTCGTCACCACAAAAATTGTTGAAAAAAACTAACTGGAAAATAGACTCTGTAACATAGCCTCTTATGGAGGGTCGTCAAATTGCTGGCGCAGGTTGTATGATATCTCAGCAAAGATACTGTAGTTCTTAATAGAAAACTATGTAGCAGATAGAAGAAATCAGAATCTCTCCAACGACATTCAGGTACTTGGACATCACCATGGGTTTTATAGGATATTTTGTGAAAATAGTAGATAACTGTGCAAGTCACGGAACAGATGAAAAGTGTGAGGCGTCTGCTACACCGAAGAGCGGTAGCCCACGTAGTTTGAATTGGTCAGAAAGTTGTACGTAAAATGAATAGGAGTTGTGGGGAATCGTAATTATAATAAAAATAAATGAGACGCTGAACTAAGAAAATAATTTAATGCGGGGCTGACTTATGTACTTTTTGTATACATACGTCTGCTCGGGTCACTGTATTGTACGATATAGGTCAACGGTGTAGATGTGACTAACCTTTTTTTGAAGGGACTATAGGTACTTATCCATTTTAAGTCAAGAACCTCCACAGCTACTGAAAAGCTGTGTTGCGGTATGCTTACTCTTCTGGTGGGATTTATAGTGAGGAGCCACCTTAAGCATAAATGTTACAACTGTCATTTTTTTATATGCATTCGTGCAAAGTGACGAATAGTCTTGGCCTTCAGTACCAAGCGAGCCTTTGGTATCTGGTTGACTCGTTTCGTGCAAAATAACAAATGGTCTTGGCCTTCAGTATTGAACGAGCTTTTTCCCTAGTAGAAATTTTATGGTGAAGTCTGGTCAATTTACCAAATATGCTCATCTTCTGATCATCTTGCAATGGTAAAGCATGCATTGAATTAAACTAGAAAAATGGTCAAATGATAGCTAAGCTATAATTAAGTATATGTAGATGTCGCATACTCAGTGAAAGGTGCTGATATATATATATATATATATATATTCCTATATTATATAGTCGTAAGAGTTAGAGCGAGGTTTTTCTCCCCCCACACCCCCCACCTCCCCCCCAAATGAGGTAGTTATTCTTTCATTTTCTTGCATTTTTGAGTAATCCTACTTTTTTGCTAGCTTCCCCCGCCCCCCAGCTCCCCTCCCGACTCCCCCCAGCTCCCCCCCAGCTTCCCTATATATAATGTAAATATAGTCGTGAAGCCTTATATATTAACTGTTAAAAGTGGTCTAATTTTCACACATAATTTTATTTGACCATAACATAAAATTTTGTTACAATTATCTTACTTACGATGTTTATTTTGATTACATACTCTAAAATGTCTTTGTAGGTGCTCTGCTCTTACATAACCTTTTCCAAAATTTTGACAAATATTTTTTTGAACGTTTTTTTCATGACTTTTCAAATGTCTTTGTAAGTGATAACTTCTTTTTAAACTTTTATCGCATTGAATCCACTTAAAATTTTTTTCAACGTTTTGGAATTCCTCTATGTGACGCAAATAGTTTTTCTTGTCTTATATTATAGTGCTACACAGATCACAAACAAAAAAATTTTTTTGTGAATTTCTTCGTGCTATGATAGACACTCTTGATTTGAAAATTTTGATTTACATTTGTCCCACTGATAAAATTTTGCATCCATGATGGTGTATCTGAAAACATATTACAAAAAACGGATTGTTTATGATCATAGAAATCTGGGTACTAGACGGTACTGAAATTTGCTTTTTTGATGAAAGATAAAATTTGCAAGAAAGTATAAAAATAGTAATGAACTATAGAATAGTTTTTTTGTTACTCTAAAATATCATTCCAAACAGTATTTTTAATTTCAAATTTGTTTTCTGATTCAATTGGGATACAAATTTTTTTTTGGTTTTAACATCTAGACAGTGCAACATATCATTGCCCATTAGAAAATAATGGTTTTTCAAAGTATAACCCTAAGGCATCAAAACTTTGACCTTAAGATTTATTTATAGCCATAGGAAGGGTTAAGATAAATGGAAATCGTTTTCTGTACAATATAAATGGTAGTGAAGAAGAATTTTTTGTATTGAGTGTTATTCTTAGACTAAAGACTTTATTTCCTTTTTTTTTACCTGAGATTATTCAAGCTTCGATGTTGTATTTAAATAATTTTATAATTCGTAATCTTGTACCATTGCAAAGTCCTTCAGATATGTTTAAGTTTCGTATTAACATAACAATAGCGTTGATGTTTAAATCTAATTCGTGTGAAAAAAGACCTTCTTTACTACTATTTAAATATTCTGTAGAGAAATTAGTATAAATATTATCGTCTAATTTATCTACTCCCTTGTGAGTTGCTTTATCAATACTATAGTACGTAACTAATGTTCCTACCATATTATTAAAAATTTTTTTGTTCAAAAAGTGAGTGCATTCGTTGTGAGATGTTAATATAGCTTTACTTATAAAAGAATCATCATCATTATTAAAAATTTAAGAACATATGTCATTTGTCTTTCTTGTCTGAGGAATTACAAAAGTTTTAATTTTGCCTTCTCCTATATCCAGTAGCAATGAAGATAATTTTTTATTAATTGAACGTATATTACTTTTTAAATGGAAAATATTAAATAAAGGCCGAAAATTGGAAAATTTTATGGTTTCTTGAACAATAGTAATTTTGCTTCCGTTTTTTACTACTGGGAGAACTTGACGAAAGTCTTCACCTAAAATTATTATTTTATTTCCAAAAGGTTTATTACCACTAGATAAATCTGTTTAAGTCCTATCAGCAATTTCTAACGCTTTTTTTGGTACCATAGAAGCTTTATCCAAAATAATTACTTTTACATTACGTAATTTTTGTTTATCTGGCTCAATCTGGAAGAATGCACTTTCTATAGTGTTTAATTCCAAAGGAAGTCTGAAAGTCCTGTAAGTGGTCATTCCCTTTGGAAGCAGAATAAAAGCAATACTTGTCCAAGCCATTGTAAGAATTTTTTTTCAATTGATATGAAATAATAAATTAATCTTTTGTATAGAAAAGTTTCTCCAAATCCACCAGGACCATCGATGAAAACAATTTTTTTTTTTAATTTTATTATTTCTTGAAAAATTCGACGTTGATCATGACTGAGTTGTGAAAACATTTCATAAAATTTATGTTTACAAAATATTCTTTCATCATTGTCAGTATCAATATTTTTTTTCATCTTTTCTGTTGGTTCTGGTAAACTGAAATCTTTACCAGACATATTTTCAGAATTAAAAATTTCGTTTAAATGTAAAAGAGCTTTATTTTGATTATCTTTACAATCTTCTATGAAAAATTTTTTGTATTTGTTCCAAATAATATTACCAAAAAAATTTTCAGACATAATAAACCATGCGAAAAATTTTTCGTAGTTGAAAAGGCAGCATAACGTTACATGCTTTTTCAAAAATTATATCGTTTTGAAAATCGTGTTCTACTAATCCCATAGAAATAGCTGTTATTAGTCAGGGAAAATAAAATGTGATTGTTAAAAGTTCATGCAATTAATTTAGATCAATATACATTTGTTACATATATAAATTTTAAGTAACAATTAATATAATTCGGGTTTTTTTCTATACTTTGTAAATCTAATTTGCAACTACGGGGGTTGGTGCGCAGAGCGCGCAGGGGGCATATATAGTTATAAAAGCTTAAAAATATCTATTGACACATACAGGATAGACAGCTCATTTAAAAAAGGGAGCCACTAGAAGAAACTTGTCTATGCTGCCTGTCTCTGAAACCAAGGTTCTTCCAACTTTCCTGGTATTCGCTATTCGCTATGCGCCTATGTCAGGTGGCGCCGTTGAGTGAAAGAAATTGTTTCTCGCTAAGATCGCCAGAATGCATGGAGCCTTATAAGGAATTGTTTAAATAAATTTACAGAAAGGTTTGTAAGAGTGGATTGACTAACTGAATCAGTGATTTTAGCGTGTATTATGTTAGTGTACAGTAATAAATTTTGTTTGGTGTGGTCATGTGATCTACAAGATTAGAAAAAATAAAAACATGGATAGCAACCGTAATAAAACAGCATTTATGAATGCATGTACATGCTTGCACTTGTGTGGAGCTTGCGAAACAAAAGTACTGCTTACATTTATCTGTTTCTCACAACACTGTGTCAATAAACGTAAATACTAATGACAGGTTAGGTTAACTTTTACACAATAATAAAACGTTTCCATGGATTACTTGTATCCTTTGAGCTTTACACAAACAAAATTTATTACTGTATACTATGACAATACACGCTCAAATCACTGGTTCATTTGGTCAATTCACTTTTAATAACCTTTTTTTTAATTTATTAAAAAATTTTCTATAAGGCTCCATGCATTTTGGCAAACTTAGCACGGGACAATTTCTCTCACTCGACGGCGCCACCTGACATAGGCGCATAGTGAATAGCGAATACGATAACTATCCTCGTAACTATGGTTACTATTGACATCGGCAAAACGTTCAAACATTACGAAGCTGCTCGTCGAGCCAGCATCTGTGTGGCATGTTCTTGAAGCTGAGAGACGAGATATTAAATCCTGATGCTCCTTGATACTAGTTCTCAGGTCATAACACAGTCGAAGTCGTACTCTCTCACGTACACCCTATTACCAATTAAGTTTGAGGTTAGCTTCAACCACTGCATGAAGCAGCTGACACATCCAACGGACAGGACACACACGACGTATACTACTCAGTGTATGCCCGCCTCTAAACGCGTCACATATGCTTTTCATAATGTGTCAGAGTACTCATTAAATTGGATTATTGGATTATACGTTATCAAATACCAATAAGACTTTCCAGGTTTATCATTTTATTTTTTTAAAATTCATCCAGCGGTATATATTTCCGGACGTTCTCCCTCCTAATTCATTGTATTTCCCCCCTTACCCCATCATCCTCATCATCAGTCCCCTACACACTTCCCCTCACCCCACCCTAGGGGTAAACGCACCATCTACCGTACACCCGTAAATTCACTTTATTTTGTTACCATGATTGTAAGACAATTTGATACTAAATATTGACTCAGTAAATTTTCAACTGTTATTTAGGATCTCAAGAGAGCACTGAAATTTTTTTGAGGTGTAAGAGCTTGTTAAAATGATTTTATAATAAAAATATGAAATAAAAGTCGTGTTCCTATTTCCGTACTGCCGTTCTCATTACCGGACCCCATCTACCGTACGCGTTCCTATTACCGGACCCCATTCACCGTTTGACGACAGATTTGATTATAACCTCACATTTTTGTTTACAACTGCATATCGATCTCAGTGCCTGCTACATAAATCACGATGAAAATGTCAAAAGCAAAGAAAGATGGAAAATTGAAAATTAAGGAAAAAACGCCAAGTCAATTATGCAATTTAAAAAGATAGCAGACAGAAAAATCAAAAAAGAAAAACAATTACAGAGAGAGAAACTAAGATTAGAAAAAAAAAATAAAAAATTACGAAAGCAAGAAGAGAAGTTAAAAGCCATTGTAAAGAGAAAAAAAGTCTGTTGAGGAAGATTTAATGGACGAGACAGAAGTTATTAATTTACAAAAGCAGATTGGAGAACTTCAAGAGAAACAATTAAAACTAAACCAAAAAAGAAACAAAGATCCATCATGAGTAATTTTTGTAATGCAAGTTATTCTTGAATAATTTTTGCCAAGTGATGTTTTATTTAGTATTAATAGATTTAATTGTCGTTAAGCTGAAACTAATCTAAGTTTAATTACTGCTTGTTTATATGAAATAACTTATTTGCATTTATTGAAAAAAAATTTATTTATTAAAAAGATTTCTGTTTCATATCATGAGATATTATTGCTTTTAAATATTTTAATTAGACTGACAAAAATCAGTAAGAAGCTTAAGACTATAATAGTAATCAACTTACGATGTTATGAATATTCAAGAATAACTTGCACTACAAAAATTACTCATGATGGATCTTTGTTTCTTTTTTGGTTTAGTTTTAATTGTTTCTCTTGAAGTTCTCCAATCTGCTTTTGTAAATTAATAACTTCTGTCTCGTCCATCTTCCTCAACAGACTTTTTTTCTCTTTACAATGGCTTTTAACTTCTCTTCTTGCTTTCGTAATTTTTTTTTTTTTTTTTTCTAATCTTTGTTTCTCTCTCTGTAATTGTTTTTCTTTTTTGCTTTTTCTGTCTGCTATCTTTTTAAATTGCATAATTGACTTGGCGTTTTTTCCTTAATTTTTAATTTTCCATCTTTCTTTGCTTTTGACATTTTCATCGTGATTTATGTAGCAGGCACTGAGATCGATATGCAGTTGTAAACAAAAATGTGAGGTTATAATCAAATCTGTCGTCAAACGGTGAATGGGGTCCGGTAATAGGAACGCGTACGGTAGATGGGGTCCGGTAATGAGAACGGCAGTACGGAAATAGGAACACGACTTTTATTTCATATTTTTATTATAAAATCATTTTAACAAGCTCTTACACCTCAAAAAAATTTCAGTGCTCTCTTGAGATCCTAAATAACAGTTGAAAATTTACTGAGTCAATATTTAGTATCAAATTGTCTTACAATCATGGTAACAAAATAAAGTGAATTTACGGGTGTACGGTAGATGGTGCGTTTACCCCTATATCTTCCAACCGTGCTGCGCTAGTCTCCTGCACACCTCAGCCCACCATTCCCTTGCTCACTCCCAGGCAATTAATTTTTAAACAAATTTTAGTTTTGTTTTCCCTCAATAATTTTTATTTAACTATGAATTTTTTTCTTATACGATTCTAAAAAAAAAAAAAAAAAAAAAAACACTTTTCAATAAAGAGATTTAATCCCTCGATCTTTCTGCATATGAGTCAAGTACCTTACCCACTCTGCTACAAGCGCTGCCGACTTTATGATTTCGGTTTCTTGTACTTATCGTGTGGCTCGTAACTTATTTTTTATTTTCGTATGCATTCACTGATAATACATTCAATCAATGATAAATTATTTATTTGATTATTTATAAAAACTAAGTTCTTTATGTCGCATGCTAGGGGGGCTGTAATTTTAAAAACGACAGATTTCCATAAAACGGAAGTCGCTTACTAGAAGTCTCCTCCTCCTAAAAAAATTTTTTTTTGAAATAATAAATTTAAAAAAACAAAAAATTTAATTAGCATTAATATGGTTATGTAGATTAAATCGCATAAGGTGCGTTATTACGCATTAAATATTAGTATTATATGCAATGCATAAAATACCAACCGATTTTTTTGAAACGTGTTTTTTTGGCATTAAAACAATGCTAATAATCACTGTTATAAATAAACTATTTAATAAATAAATGAATTATTAAAATAAAAATATACAATAGAGTTGCAGAACGTATCAATGGTTTTTAAGGGTGTTTATTTCGAATTCGACAAACAAATTATGTTACAATGTCACATAATTATATAAATATCGTAATTTATTAAATCAATAATAAATAAATTATGTAAAATCATTATGTATGTATATTTCGAGTTACATACGATTCTAATGGTTTTTAAAGCACTTATTTTGAATTTGATAAACAAATAATGGCAAAATGTCATGGAATAATGGTATTAAAATAAAATATAAATTATATTAATTGGCTATACAATTGCAAAAAAATAAGTAAGAAGAAAAATAATTTGAAATAAATTTATATACAGGAATTAAACAAAAAAAGTTTTAACAAAATGCAATGATAAACAATTGAAAATAAAAATAAAATGAAAGGTATAAAATCAAAATCAAAAAATTCAACGAAAAAAAATGAAATAAATAAGTATGAAATGATAAGAAAAATGAAATCAGAAAAAGGAAATAAAATCAGAAAAGACATTAAACATGAAATGAAATGAAAAAAAAAATGGAAAAAGAAATGAAATAGAAATATAGGAAATAAAATTTTAAAAAATGAAAAAAACGAATTGGATTAAAAAAAAAATGAAATGAAATAAAAAAAGACTTGAAAAATACAATAGAATGAAAGAACAAAAATTAAGAGAGGAATGAAAAAAAAAAAATAAAAAAAAATTTTAAAAAAAAACGAAATAAAGGAAATTAAGAAAAAAAAAAAAAACCAGGGGGTATAAATGGGTCATGGGACCCACGGTAAGAACAAAGTTTTTTACACATGAGATGAGTATTAAGACACAATTTCTCAGGTAACAAGGGGGTTGCGAGACCCATAGGAAGAACGAAGTTCTATAAAAACTTGAAAAACTAAAAAAAAAAATAAGAAAATTTAGTTCAGTACTCACGATAGTTGAACTTCGTGAGTGCTGTATTTACGCATGACGTACTCACAAAGTTTAATTATGTTCAATTATTAAGTTAAAATAATTGATTGATATGCCCCCTGAATGTACCGTATATTAGATAATATAGCCCTTGTACCTATTACCAATACTTATACGTGATAGACGTGCATGCACACTCTTAGCAGAAGACGGAGGGAAAGAGTGACAGAATTTTTTTTTGTTTGAATAACTTTCTCAATTAAAAAATATCATTCAAACGTATGTTTTGCGTCTTTTCCTTTGGATATGAGAGAAAATCTTATACTCAACTCGGGAGAGTAGTAAGCTTTCTCTTCCACGTATATGCTACCCTTGGCTTCGCCTTGGGTGGCAATCCATACTCAGAAGAGAAAGCTTACTTCTCCCCCACGTAGCGTAATATACTATTTAGTATCTTAAGTAAAATTGATAATAAATAAACTATTTGCAATAAATTAAACAATTTTTTTTAACTGTTAGTTTTAACCACTGAAAGTCAACTCTACAGGTCGGTGCATGTGCAACCACACATATAGGTGGGGTACTGTATAGAGAGAGAGAGAAAGAGAGAAAGAGCTGCAGGACATCGCGTTTTTTCATTCTGGTGAGCAAGCTGATCCTTTGTCAATTTCCGTTTTTTTTGTGTGCCGAGAACATTTCGTTTACCTGTCAAGTAATTCACCAGCTTATGTTTTGATCTGTTCGTTAATTTTATGTAAGTACTCGCTTTATGAGCGTTATACATTTGTATCCGAATACTAATGCGTTGCTTTTCAAAATAGATTTGACACGTTCAGACAAACAAGCGCAGGCATTTAATCACGAGATTGTCAGTGTTTCTTTGAAGCTCGCAATCAAGACGCACTTAATAAATAAATAATGTGAGCCTAGTTGGATTCGTGGAAGCGCGTTTTACTTGGCAACGTGCTCTGTGTTACAACAACATCATATATACAGAAACAGACCAGGGCATACGAGTCCTTTTTGTTTATCTGACACAGAAGCACAAACAGTTCCGCGAACGCTTTTATTGAAACAAGTGCACGTGCATCGGCTTGCGTTTTCATGCGACGTCCACCGTTGACTCTCGTTACACACACACGAGATAATTTATCTGGGCATGAATTGATACATGTGCTCAGTATTCAATCTTCTTACTAATATATAAAGCAAAGTCGCTAAAACCGTTGTAATCGCTAACCGCGAAAACTACTGAACCGATTTTGCTGAAATTTTGCACACTGATTCATGATACTTCCTAGATGGTTTTAGTATAGTTTTTATCTTAAAAAATTTAATAACAATAGCAATAAATGAGCTCAAAGTTTTGCAAAAATACGCCAGCTTTTCACTTTAGTTCAGTAAAATCCGCTAGGTGGCGTCGACATAAAATCGAAGCTACCTGCAACATAATTAAATAAGTGTAGTTATAATAGGCCGGAGCGTATCGATAGCTGTATAGTCGAGCTTCGGCAGCTCATCAAGCTGTTCAGACAATGCTGGTGATAGTCCTGCAGCTGGGTATCTCAGTTACGGACGACACTCTTCTCTAAGGGGGAAGGAACCCAAGTGTCCCTTCACCCAGAATCTCGACGAGTGCGATCAAAGGAAAATAAATTAATTTCAACCGATGCCGTCTCTGCCAGAATACCAGGAGACATATCTAGCCAGAGCACAATCTGCACCAACTCTTCAGAGTTGTGTGGCAGTCCCACCATCCCACCTGGTGTAGTTAAAGAATTTGTGGCTACAAATGTAAGCAAGGAAAAACAGCTCTGATGGGCACGGGCAGCCACAACGGCTACATTCTTGGTAGTCGCGACGTCGCGTCTCCAACGCGCGCTTACCCACATGTTCCCGTCTAAAGATGAGCAATTGAGCAGTTGGTTATCCGGGGAACGACCCGAGACGAGATATTCTTTGGTCAGCGGCGTATCTCCCTCCATCACAGTCTCCGTACATAGAAACTCCCAGGGTAAGAATGAAGCTATCCGTAGCCAGCTCTTCATTATCAGGAATAATAATAAAGAATAGCTTGGAAGTTTCACTACTGGCGCTTTTCAGAGCCATTATAAGTATTTACGTTCCCTACTTCACCATTAATTTCGTCGGTTCTTTTTAGGGGACACCTAAGTGTAAACTACCTTGCCAACAAATATATTTTTACTACCATTTCCGGAAGCGATTCGTCGAATAAAAGACTATAGTAACTAAAGATGGGCGCTATTAAACCAGATCAGCCATTCACTGACAGACGTCACCTGTGGAGTTGTTTTTCGCAAGGCTGGAAAACCCAGTGACCGACGACCCTATATTACCCTCTTGACTCTAAGCATTCAACCAGGAATCACTGATCCTCTCCAAGGTCTGCGCTGGGCAAACCTATAACAGCTATGAAGAAAAAAAAAATTGAATCAACGGGACAGCCTCCTCTAGACAAGTATCACTCACCAAACTCCCCATCTAAGATCACCAAAACAACTGAATCTGCAAATAAAAAAGGTGCTTTAGACACCAACGTCTTGGACATTATACCGGGAGACGTTGGGAAAGAGCACTACAACTAGCCCCAAAGCTTCGGACTTAGTAATTTTTCTCCCGATTAGTCTGGGTCTTCAACAGCAAGCCAGAGAAGATCACCCTGAGGTATCCAGGCAGTCACAATTGCTGTTAACTGAAGTCAAGAATAATAATAATAAATAGCTGAAAGTTTCGCTACTGGCTCTTTTCAGGGCCGTTATAAGTATTTGCAATCCCTACTTAACCATCAATCTCATTGGTTTTTTAAGAGCTATCTAAGTTTCGACTACCTTGTCAACAAATACATTTTTACTACAATTTTCCGAAGCGATTTTTTGATTTAAAGATTATGACGAAAGACGGCCACTATTAAGCCAAGTCAGTCATTCACTGGCAATCGTCAAGAGCGGAGTTATCTTTCGCAAGGCTGGGAACTCCAGCGATCAAAGATCCTATATAACCCTCTCAACTCTAAGCACTCAACCAGGAATCACCGATTCTCTTCAAGGTTTGAGCTAGGCGAGCCTAACAGCTATAAAGGGAAAAAAACTTGATCCAACGGGACAGTCTCCAACGGGCAAGCATTATGAACCAATCTTCCCATCTTAGATTACCAAAACAACTAAGTCTGCAAATGAAAAAGTGCTTTAGACACCAACGTCTTCAACGTTGTACCAGGAGGCATTGAGATAGATTCCTACAACTAGCTCCAAAGCTTCGGACTTTGTAATTTTTCTCCCGATCAGTCTGGGTCTTTAACAGCAAGCCAGAGAAGATCACCCTGAGGTATTCAGGCAGTCACAATTGCTGTTAACTGAAGTCAAGAAAGAGTTAACTTAAGAAGCTCACAGGTCTTTTTTAGGGCCATTGGACGTCAAACTACTTTGCCAAAAAATATATTAGAACTTAACAAAGTTGACAGAAAACAGCCTTTAGGGATCATAAAAATTTTAAGCATGCTAAAAGTCGCAAGAGGGTGAATTGGAAGAAAAACTTTAAATGTATCGAATAAATATAATTTTACTTAGGCGTTAAGAAACTGACGTAGAAAATTTATCGAGATTGGAATAGCAGCGTCAAAATTGACAAATAAAGAATCCATTACGAAAGAGATCAGCTTTTTATTGTACCCTCACAGCAATCTCTGAAATCTTTAAAGAGTCTACTTCAGATTTTTAAATAAGTAAAAAATGTATTTGTGTTTTTGTGTCAATAAAAAATGTAAGGTTTAAGGTGGCTCCAGCGCCTAGTGCCGTATCAAAATGAGGAGACTAAAAATTAATCATTATTTTCTTTAAAATATGGTATATAATTATCGTAGATACTGTTGTAAGCCATATTCTACATTTTACTTGTTACTCTAGTGAGTTAATATAAAAAAACAAAAAAGTCTTATGGTGCCCTAATTGATGAACTGTTACGGTACGCTCCTAAGTTCAAGAGTAGTTATACCTATATATATGTACTCTGCAGAATGCAGACAGCTGAGAGCTGACTTGCACTTGCAACTGTATACTTAGTCTCCGATTATTTAAAGATTTTGTTCGATAACAAGACACTTTTCTCATGTCATCGAAAACTGCGTAATAATATATACAAGATAGTATGTTTTTTACACCTTACGGGTTATTTATATAAGTGCAGCAGTAGGTTGTATATCACGTAAGCTTGCATTTCCTATCCAAGCCGTCTCAAAACTACGATTTTGTAAGCATGATTTCTTACAATTTTTATCGTCAACCTTAATTTTTTTTTATACGAATAGAAAGATGGGAATTCAAAGAATATAATTCAATTTTATTAACCTCGGTTGGGTTATTTATAATTTTAACATTGAGGCCACTGGAGCCCCCTTAAGGTCCAGGACTTTGTTGCTCTGGTAATAGAGTTGTGAGATGAGAGAAAAAAAATTTTTTTTTAATATAAATTTTTTGGGAGCTAAAAATCTTAACAGCTGTAAAAAATAGCCCTTTTTGTGAATTACACGGGAGAAACTGCAAATAAACGGCTCCTTATGGCCACCGATTATTTCATGGCATAAAGAACGCAGGTACTTTTCAGCATAATTATATTTTTTTTAATTCTTACAGCTTATTATTTGACCAAATAAACTGTATGGATTCGGAAAAAATATGTTTTTAATAAGATTTTTGTTCTGAGATGTGTAAAATTTCTTACAGAAAACGTTTCACATTACATGTTAACACACTACGGTGTTTTATACAGTAAGTCTCGGGTGAAGCCGAGACGGGGGGCTGTTATTCATAAAACTAATATATTTTTTTGTAATTAAACATAATTGAGGCATTCACTCTACATAACTAGTGAAAGGACTGCAGTTTTCTTACTGCATATCATGCCCGTCAGGATCGTAAATGGAGGCATTTAGCCTACATATTTAGCAAAGATACATTAGTCACTTTAATTCAAAACAAGCCTATCAGGGACATTTTTGTGGTCGTTAGTGAGACACCAGTCTACGCGACTGAATACAGGCCTTTGCGTGTATAGGTTAAATCTATAGTACTTATTGTTCAGCTGTTCAATTCAGTGCATTATAATTACGTTCACATGTTTTACTTGCATATATCGTTAATTGTTTCTCCATTTTTACATATAGTTTTTGTTAAAAATAATGCATCGTACCCATCATTTACTTTTCTTTGAATTTTTAATTTGTCAAACAATTATAAACCATTTTTCACATGTTTTTCTTTTAAGTACGTTGTATTTGTTTGTTGATAGCTATTATATGACCTACTATTTATTAAAACTTTTAGTCTTGTTTCAGAAAATCAACGTTTACAAAGCTTATATTTTACTTGAATTATAAACAGAATAATAGAGTAGATGGGAAAGCTATGTAAAGTAAGTATTTATTTCATGAGAACTATTTACAGGTAAACCGCTTTGGTTGACTAGGAGTTTAAGGACGTTCGGTAAAGATAGAACCCTGTGATGAATCTTTTTGAAATTTTAACCAGACGCTTTTTATTGTTGTTACAATGAAACTATAAAAATTTCAAAAGGTTCATCTGTTTCGTTCCCAAGATACTGAATTTCAAAGTTCAGTCATTTTAACACGGTCACTTAAGGAGAAACTTATAAAAACTCAGTTTTAAAAAAATTGGCGTGATGAATGTCTCCAATTTTTTTATATGTCACAGATAATGTTATAAACTATATGTACACGAAGTTTTACGACAATCCTCTAATTAGCTTATAAATAAAAAAATTAAATAATAGTTCGACCAAAATGCAACAGCAACGTCGCAAGAAGCGGGAAATTCAAAATGTTTCAGGACGTAAATCAGTAAATATTTGAATATTATGGTAGATAATTATGTATTTTTGTATAAAACATAAGCTTATATGTATGTGTAAGTGTATGTACATAGATTCTACCCGTACCCATAACAAAACAATGTATTTTAATAACACATATTTATTTTTCTTAATAAAATTATCAATTTGTAATTTTTTTTATAATACAATTTTTTTACACAAGATAACAAAATCACATGCTTGTAGTAATCGCAGAGACTAGAGTCTGTCCTAATTATTTAACATATCACTTTTAATAAGACTTTTCAAGTCACATAAATGTTCAAGAATTTACATTAGCTACGAATATAATTGTATGTACATATATCTGTCACAAGTCTTTTTAATTATTTACTCATTTTTATTACATTGTTATAACGTATGAAAATCAAATACTTACATCTTTAGCACAAATCCATTACAAATATACACATACGCTGCCGTAACCGACGCAGCATACAGTGCAGACCAGTGCTCTCGACAGTGGCACCCAAAGAAGCGCGAAGTTCAAATTAGCTATATGGAGCAAGACGTGAAAATCCAGATATCACGACAGCATTTCATACACAAAAAATTAATAAATAAACCCTAAGCTATTTAACCCAATTACCCAGTGAGCCTACTGGTCACTTTGTTCATAAATAAATTTAATAACACAAGCGCCAATCCCCACACGACCCAGGGCGCTTACTAGTCGCTTTGTTAATAAATGAATTTAATAACACAAGCGCCAATCACCACACAACCCGGGGCGCTTACTGGTCGCTTTGTTATCAAATAAATTAATTTAATAACACAATCGCCAATCACCACACAACCCGGGGCGCTTACTGGTCGCTTTGTTATCAAATAAATTAATTTAATAACACAAGCGCCAATCCCCACACGACCCAGGGCGCTTACTAGTCGCTTTGTTAATAAATGAATTAATTTAATAACACAAGCGCCAATCCCCACACGTTCTTGGCGCTTACTAGTTGACTTATTAATAAATAAATTAATTTAATAACACAAGCGCCAATCCCCAAACAACCCAGGGCTCGTACTGGTCGCTTTATTAATAAATAAATTAATTTAATAACACAAGCGCCAATCCCCACACGTTCTGGGCGCTTACTAGTTGACTTATTAATAAATAAATTCATTTAATAACATAAACGCTAATTCCCACACGTCCCGGGGAGCTGACTGGTCGCTTTATTTATAAGTAAATTAATTTAATACCACAAGCGCAAATCCCCAAACAGGCCAGGGTGATGACTGGTCACTATCGTAATTATTAAAGCTATTAATAACAGTGAAAGCAGTAATGTTTACATGGTAATAGAACTTGCATCATTGACTGGCACTCTTGACATTAAATTTATTTCTTTACTAATAAAGCGACCAGTAAGCACCCCGGCTTGTTTAGTTATTTGCGCTTGTAATATTAAATTAATTTATTTGATAACAAAGCGACCTGTAAGCGCCCTGGGTTGTGTGGTAATTGGCGCTTGTGTTATTAAATTAATTTATTTATTAATAAAGCGACCAGTTATCGCCCCGGCTTGTTTAGGGATTTGCGCTTGTGTTATTAAATTAATTTTTCTGATAACAAAGTGACCAGTAAGCGCCCCGGGTTGTGTGGTGATTGGCGCTTGTGTTATTAAATTAATTTATTTACTAATAAAGCGACCAGTAACCGCCCCGGCTTGTTTAGGGATTTGCGCTTGTGTTATTAAATTAATTTATTTATTAATAAAGCGACCAGTAACCGCCCCGGCTTGATTAGGGATTTGCGCTTGTGTTATTAAATTAATTTTTCTGATAACAAAGCGACCAGTAAGCGCCCCGGGTTGTGTGGTGATTGGCGCTTGTGTTATTAAATTAATTTATTTATTAATAAAGCGACCAGTAACCGCCCCGGCTTGATTAGGGATTTGCGCTTGTGTTATTAAATTAATTTATTTGATAACAAAGCGACCTGTAAGCGCCCCGGGTTGTGTGGTGATTTGCGCTTGTGTTATTAAATTAATTTATTTATTAATAAAGCGACCAGTACGAGCCCTGGGTTGTGTGGGGATTGGCGCTTGTGTTATTAAATTAATTTATTTATTAATAAAGCGACCAGTAACCGCCCCGGCTTGATTAGGGATTTGCGCTTGTGTTATTAAATTAATTTATTTGATAACAAAGCGACCAGTAAGCGCCCCGGCTTGTTTAGGGATTTGCGCTTGTGTTATTAAATTAATTTTTCTGATAACAAAGCGACCAGTAAGCGCCCCGGGTTGTGTGGTGATTGGCGATTGTGTTATTAAATTCATTTATTAACAAAGCGACTAGTAAGCGCCCTGGGTCGTGTGGGGATTGGCGCTTGTGTTATTAAATTTATTTAATGACAAAGTGACCAGTAGGCTCACTGGGTAATTGGGTTAAATAGCTTAGGGTTTATTTATTAATCTTTTGTGTATGAAATACTGTCGTGATATCTGGGTTTTCACGTCTTGCTCCATATAGCTAATTTGAACTTCGCGCTTCTTTGGGTGCCACTGTCGAGAGCACTGGTGCAGACACTGCAGAGTGCACACCACCTGATGTGTGTACATATGTGTGTACATGAACACTCACACATTGGAGACCCGTGCGGCGATGCCAAGTGCCAAGTCTTCACTCATCGCTACTTTCCCCTTGCCCCGCAAGTGGTTTCTTTACCTAACGTACCCATATCTACCGAACGTCCTTAAACAAAACAATAACAGTGTTAAGGACGATCTCCGGGACCAGTGGTTCTCAATCAAAATTGATGTTAGTTGAGAATCTCTTTTTTGTTGCATGAGCAGACGATGCGCAGACACATAAGAAACTTGGCGACACTGCAACATATCGCCACCGATCTTACTATATATATGTACTCTGGCCGTTAGGGTAAGTCACCACGAGGCGAGTATAGAGACTTTCTGCTTGTGATAACATTTACAATCAGGTTATGTATACGACAACAGGAATGCCGAATACAGTAAGAAATTTAAAAAATCGTACATTTGTGAAGAAAAAAGTGTGAATTAAAACCGCTAAAGCTTATCAAACTATGACAGAAGCGAAGAAAAAGAAAGTCCTAGAGTTGATTGAATTCGCTTGTAAGGGCATACGCATAATAGAGTATGACGTGTTAGCAAATTATCTAAAATGTTTTAAGTGTCAAGGTATTTTGGGTTTAGAAAACATCATTGGAGAAAACTTCATCGGAGCCCAATCTGTTTTATCAATCGAGTGTAAAAAATGTGAAAACAGCACAACAGTGCACACTGCAAAATTAGATAATAGTATCTCAAACGTAAATACGTCATTGGCCCTTGGTAATTTTTAAAATTAATTATTGTTCTAAATCAATGTAAAAATCAAATTGGTAGTTAACAGTTATTAACGTATTTCATGATTTTCAAAATATTGGTTTTAGAAGCTGTTCATTCAGGCGTTGATCAGACAGCTCTGAATAAAATTTTGGCTTGTTTATAATGTCCAAATGTGACCAATGATGTTATGAAAACATTATGAAAGTATCGTTGGAAAAGCTATAGAAGAAGAAGCTCAAAATAGTTGTAAAAGAGCATCAATGCAAGAACGTAAATTGGTCATATCTGGGATCAAGGAGTTGTGTGAAGAATTGCAAGATTTTTTTTGTATACATTTTTTTTAGTGCTGACTTTTTCAGTATTAATTTTATAGTATTTCATTGAGAAGTGAGATTGACTAATGAATTTTATCGTCACATTGATATTAAATATTAGATGTGCTGCAATTATGATTCTTATTTCCAATTCAATTATGTAAAATAATTTATTTTATACGTACGATCATGTTATTCGTATTTTAATCCTACAAGTTAAAAATGAAACTGATACAATATACTTGAAATATTTCTAGTTTCAATACAAAAAATGTTGCTTATTATTACAATATCTAAAACAAATCCTTCTCAAATTTTCCAGACCTCCTGAAATTTCTGCTGACATCTATCCAAACATGAACATTCTCGATTCCTCCTTATCTTTAAAGAGTGAACTAAGCCCGAATAGTTCTCCTTTTGATTCAGCTTTATCAAGCATAATTATTATCATCGTTTCTTATGACATGAGGTGGAGTAAGCGTGGGACTGGCCGCAGCTACGATAGCTTAAATGGCTACAGCGTTATAATTGGATTTCTTTCTGGAAAAATACTTGACTATGCTACAAGGACTAGGAAATGCATCAAATGTGAAAAAGGCCACCAAAAAAGTAAGCACGATTGTCGCCTCAATTTTTAAGGTAGTGCCAAAGCCATGAAAGTGGATGCTGGAGTGCAACTAATAAACCATAGTAAGATTTTACACGATGCTGGTCTGCAAGTTCGAGTCATCATTGGCAATGAAAACAGCTCGATGATCGCAGCTGTAAAAAAAGATGATCCAAACACAATATTCTATAAACTAGCAAACAAAAATCATTTGTCAAGAAATTTCAGTAACGAGTTATACAAAATGTGCAATTCATTTATTCAATTGAAGAGAAATGGAGCAATTGCGCATATTAAAAATGTTTTAAATACGCCGTATCCCAGAACAAAGGTAAAAGTGAGAACTTGGCTGAAACGATAAAAACATTGCCAGATCATTTATTTGCGAGACACGAAAATTGTAGAATGTGGTGCAAATCAATCAAAAAGCATACCGTACAGTTTTCAGATGAAGCTTTATATAAAGCACTAGTTGATTTTTTTGCAAAATACTCGGCCAATTTGCATAAATTCTCAGTGTCTGCCTCGAGACAAGCGAATGAAAGCTTTAACAATATAGTTTCACACAAAGCCCACAAAAATATATGCTTGAGTAGAAGCGCAGCTTGTGACTTTAGAGTTGCTGATAGCGTGTGCTCAAAAAGCGATGGTGAAAGTTGTATTATTAAGTATAAAAAATCGTTAGGCTTGCCAATTGGTGATAAAACACTTAATTACGTGAAAAGAGATCATTCAAGAAAATTCAAACGCGCACAGAAAATCAAACAAATATATTCTAAATTGAGAAGGATAGAATTGCAAAAAAAACGAGAAAACTTAAGGAAAAATAAAGAGGAATCAGAGGGTATTATGTACAAAAGTGGATGTGGTTTTGCTACTCCTATCGAAACAATCTGTGTCAGCGGAAAAGTCAAAAAATCAATTCGAAACGGTTGTGATATTAAGGTAAAACGCCCAATACTTGGACAAAACTGAAATTCAGACCGATACTTGGACAGTGGAAAATCAGTCATTGTAGCAAATAAAAAAGAGATATTTTAAAAAACGTAATAGATTAATATTGCTATGATTATTATTGATGATATACTTGAATTTTTAAAAAAATTTCAGCAACATTTAATACATGCGAATGATTCTAAATTTCACCGTAGGCGCCATAAGACTGCGATAATTTTTCTCCGTTTTCTATGATTTTGATAATAGGTAATGCTCGTTAAAATTAATCCAATGCATTTGTATAAATGCTGTATGGTATTATTTTACAACTTTTACATTAATTAACAATATTTCTAATGTAATCGTGGACAAAAAAAATTTTTATAATGTAAAATTAGCTGTCCAAGTACACCTCACGATTTCGTAGTAGTTGGACAGACGTGGAGCTCTTGTCCAACTTCAGGTCATAGGCACAAAAACGTCGTAGCCAGTACATGGACATACAATCAAAGTTGTTTACCTTTTAACGTAGTTAATCTTTTATGCGAATTTTTTAAACAAAAGTGTATAAAAAGTGAAGTACTTTGTAGAAAAAAAACACTTTACTAATCAGTTTTGTTGTTAAGGGGTGCACCGCTTTAAGAAAATTGTTTTTTCAACATTTTTAAAAGTTAACCTCCAATTCACTGTAAATACAGATGAAGTATGGGTTCTGAAAAGAGGAAAAATGTTTTTAAAAAAATATAAAATAATGAAAAAGAACAAAAGTGGAGGTCATACAACAAAAACAAAAAAGAAAAGTAAGAAAAATTATAGTCTTATTAAAAATAAATCTTAAATAACAAAATTAAAAAAAAAACAGTAAAATTGGTTTTACACTATCTCACTGATAGAATAATTGAAAAAACTGAGTACCGAGGTGAGAGCTTAATTGAGTTGGATAATTCGTTTGCTATTGAAGAGATGCAGTTCCTTCTAAAGAAAATTCAAATCAAGAAGGAGAAGTGCGATTCCTCACAATTGAAAATGTTGAAAATCAAAATGCACCCTGAGGGATTTATCTTGCATTTAATAAATTATTTTTGGAAAAAAGATTAATAATTTTACTTACGAATTTTACGTAATAAATTTGTTATTATTTATCCCCTTCGTTAACATTTTTTCGTTATAAGGTATTTATCTAAATACATACTTTAGTTTTAATAAGTACTTGTGCCTTATCGTAATTTATACAACTGTAAAATCGTTTAAGTTAGTATTGTCCAAGTACTGCTTTCCAACTTGTCCAAGTACTGCAGCATTGTCCAACTTTTGGTTTTCAAGGTTGTCCAACTACTACGACAGTCGAGAATGATTGTCCAACTACTCCGATAAGTTGACATGTTTTAAAATGTACGATAACTATTATTTAAGAGCTATTTTAAAACATTTTTTGTGTGTTATATAATCCTAAGGCATCCTAATTACAAGTAATTATTTAAAAAATATGGAAGTATTGCACATTAACTTCGGAATATGAGCGTTAAAATTAGTTTCGAAAAATCTGTCCAAGTATTGGGCGTTTTACCTTATCTACTTCGATCTTGAAACGACTGGATTACAAGGCAATGCTTTTATCTTGCAAATTGCTGCAAAAAGCAAAAATAATTTATTTAACGTCTACGTTCAATCGAAAAAAATAATTTCTGTTGGTGCTTCCAAAGTTACTGGCCTTATTCACAGAAACAATGATTTATATTTACGAAATCAACGTCTTGAAACTCTGACAATAACCGAAGCATTGAGTTCATTAAGAGATTTTTTATTTTCGCAATCTCCCAATGGAAATGTCTTATTAGTAGTCCACAATGCGAGCTTTGATTCTCCTCGATTGCTAAGAGCTATTTACAACAACAACATGATTGCTGATTTCAAAATGATTCAAGGATTTTCTGACACACTAAAGTTACTAAAAAAAAAATTTCCTGAAAGAAAGGAACTGGCGAATTCACTTTGGAAAAGTTAGCCAAGGATTTTTTACAAGTCAAAAATGTAGCCAATTTTCACGACGTTACTTGTGATGTTACAATATTGCAAAATCTCATGATTGTACTTGACATTAAAAACCAGTTGTTTGATAATTTTAAAACGATAGGAATGTGCCAGAACGAATTATTGGAATCGAATACAATTAATGACAATTTGCAGTACGTATCTGAATTAAATGATGTCATTTCCACAGTAATGCTCAAAAGACTTGCGCTACAGAAAATTAGTTATCAATCTCTATTACAAATTTATAGAGATAAATAAGATAAAGGTATAATTCATACTTTTTCTGAAATGAATGACCATAAAAAATTTAAAATAACTAAAGATAAAAAAATTATAAAGGCAGTCTGTGAATTTAAAAAAAAATATATGTAATTAATGTTGACTAGTAAATTTTTTTGTATTTGTGAAAATGTTTATAATGTCATATTCAATTTCAGTTATTTTAAATGTTTAGATATTTATGCGTAAATGAAATACTTAAACAAATTATATAAAATAATGTTTTTCTATCATTTTTGTTTTTAATTTTATTATTTGAAAATACTTGTAGTCTACCTCGAATATTTAAAAGTTAAAGAATTTCACCGAAACTATTTTGATAATTTTATCATATGCATCCTGTTCTATTAAATTATTTAATTTTCAAAAATAGAGCAAAAATTATCGTACACGCATATTGATTTATCATAGAAGTTGATGACCCTTACAAACAAAATACCAACACGATTTTTTTGCCATATAATTATTTATTTATTAGCATGTATTTATTATTTCATTTATTTACTCATAAATGCAAGTTTACTTCGGCAAATTTGAGTTGGGCTTTTTTTCGTGACCGTCGTCTGACTGTTCTGTACTCAGTAAGTAACAGGATGATGCAGTGTTGCCAAGTTGCTTGGGGCGTCTGCTTCTCTCTCGGTGGAGGCCAGATGAGGTGTTATTAAAATTATTGTTACTCAATAGTTAATATGGAGAGGCCTATAAGACTTGTCCTCATTTTTTTCCTTAGGAATTTGTTCATTACATAAAATTTTTTGTCTACAGATATACTGCACTGTTGAATCAACAATCTTTAAAACTGAATAGTTCGCAATTTAGTAACGAAACACCTGTTGAAATTTTGCACACGTGTAAATAACTTTTCTATTTCACACATATTTCAATTTCAGCAAATTCTTACGAAAACTACTACACATGGAGATCGTCCTTAAGTTATTACTCATATCGTTCCCACAGTCTTCGTAGTTGGTAGACACGTATAAACTAAAGAAAGAGTATGATTTTTATGATAGACTAGTGGCTATGATTTTCTTCTAAAGAACAAAAACGTTTTATAAAAAATATTTTTGTTCGGAATTCATGCAGTTTATTTGCCATTACCATTGCTGTTGGCATAGAAAATTGTAATACAATATGCATGTATACAAATCTAGTTACTGTACAGTGTCTTCTAGTCTCATGTAGTCGAATGGTTCAGTACTCTGCCATCTCTCGCCCAACTCACATGTACTTATAAGAAATATAAATGCCCAGTTAAATATTGTTGTGTACTTTTATTTAATATCCTTTCCCGCATACTTGTTACTTCACGTTACACGCTGTGTACTTGATAACAAAGGTTATGGGCCTTCCTCATGTGTAACGTTGCATTTTCAGCCCCGAATCGACGTTTTCACGTCGACGCGAAGCCGTCCTGATGCAACGCACTAAAACACCTCCGATCACATACAGCTCCTAAAACAACAAAACTCTGCGACCCAATACTCTCTCAAACGCCTTGGCTTGACTCAGCTCTGCTCTCCCAATGTAGACTCTTCACCTAGAGGGGGCCCCGCCACGGACTGTCCGTCGGGAGGCGGACAGTTCCCAAGGGAAATGACCAGGAAACACATTACGTTACTACACAAATGAGTCTACCCAACACAAATTTCACCTTTAAGATTTATTTATTTCATTTACAGAAGATGAAACTAATGAGATCCGTCGGTACGTTAGTTGCTAAGCCACCTCTCACAGTTATGCTTGCACACGTATTCGTCCGCACATTTTTCCAACCAGCGATTCACATACCCACATTCTCAGGCCTGCACATGCACACGCCCACCCACATGTACACATCTTCATCTCGCAACCAGACAGAGATGAGTAGAGAGATTGCTAACGCCAATGCTACGGCGTGAGACAACTTTTTTCCACTGATCGGGGCGACCCGCCGCGGCCAGCCGTCGAACCAAGGCGCACATTTTTTGAGAGTGCGAGACTCGTATCGGAGAGCGTGCGCCTACAAGAAGAGAAGTGGATTCGCGTGGAAATGAGCATATAGGCGCACATTTTGGCGACACGTAGAAGGGGTATACCGAATGTGTGCCTATGAGGAGAGGAGTGGAAATGTTGACTATAGCTATATTATATCTGAGCGCACAGCCAAAGCAAGCGACGACATGAGTTTTTCTCTTTTGACTGCAACCGAGTATATGCTGTATATATTTAACTTACTCTTGCTCTCTCGCTCTGGCTTGGAAATTATCTATAAACCTTACATTCGATTAAATCGTGAAACTAAATGCTCATAATTATATGCACAGAATTTGATATCAAAACATTTTTTTTTTCCGTACGTTAATACTTAATTTGAAATCTAGTGTTATTTTGAAAAAATGTTCAGCTAATTTTTTTAAGGATGGCAGTTCAGCTATATAACCACTGGTTAATTATTTTTCCTCATCATAATTGTTATGAACTGTAGGACAAGCCCCAGAGGTTATCGATGAACAAATGTGACTTTAAGATCACCTGCATATGAAGTTTCGATAGCTAAGGTAGTAAGGGCTTCTGCTACTAATATTCTTGTTTTGCTATCTGAGGATCGATTCCAACTGTTGGCAAATTTTTTTTTTAACGTGATTCATCATTCTAGTTTATTTTCTTTTTATTTATGTTTTATTGAAATTCATAAATAATATTAAAAAACCCTTTTCCGCCCTCGGGTGGTTTTGGGAGGCTAGTACTTCCTCGGGCAAAAAAGCAGTTTTCCGGAACTCGTTCGAAAAGTCTCCTTCACGAACATCGTTACGTCTCTCGCCTTCGGCTCGGGCTGAAAACCTCTCAGTTCGCAAACAGAGACTTTTCAAACTCGTAGGAAAACTACTATTTCTCCCTATACATCGAAATACATTTTTTTAATACTAAGTATATTAAATAATTTCATAAGCTGATACTTATCGTTAGCATGGCCATTTCGGAATTTAATAATAATAAAATAATTTCTTAGGATATGAGTATAATTCTTGTATTTAAAACTCCCAAGAAATTATTAACACAACTTATAATATAATTTATTAACACTTATAAATTTTAACAATTTAAAAACAGATCTTATAAATTATCGAAAATTATGTTCAAGCTTTTAACTTTACTTTTTTGAAATTCATGACGTAAGTGACAAGTGGTTGTAACTACCAGGTAAAAATTTTAAGTAACGTTATAGTTAACTTGATATATAAGATTTGTTTTTCATTACTATTCTGATTTTTGTTGCATAATTTTCAAAGGTATTAAGTTTTGATATTTACATACACTAATTAAAAGTTTGGTCTGGAACCAACATTATGTAATTGACATTGAAATACATATTTAATCAACATAATAAGTACAGCTGCTATACCTAAAATTTTTTTACAACAAAAAACGCAAAGTAAATGTTTAGGGAGTTTTATGTAAGTTTTTTTGTGCCTTTAAAGATTATGATTATTGTATAGATGGATCGAAATATCAATCAGAACAGCTTAATCATTTCTTAGAAAAAAAAAACTAAAAATTAATGAAAATTATGTATAAGTGTTAATAATTTATATTATAAGTTGTGTTAATAATTTCTTGGGAGTTTTAAATGTAAGAATTATACTCATATCCTAAGAAATTATTTTATTATTATGAAATTCCGAAATGGCCTATGAAGCTGACGCTTCAAAATTAACGCACACACACTTTGTCCTCTTGTAACGGACCGTCGGCCCCTCGCCGACGGCCGTTGCTCAGACGCCTCTTTACGAATCCCGCTTCACACATAAACGTACGATTGGCCCCTAACCTCGAAGGCTACTCTCAACTGTTCCGGGTCCCCCGAGACGCCCATGGGCGCGGCGATGAGGCACGTCTGGCTCCCATTCTTGAACCGGCGTCGTCTCGGCGTCGTCGCCTCGGAAGGTCCAGATCACTGGTATCATTATCTCTCTCTCTCTCTCTCTTTCTCTCTAACATACTTGTACCCGCGCATCATCCCTTCAAGCTTCCTAGTCACGCTTCCCACACCCGCCCGCACTCCTTTGCCCTCACACCGTCGTGGTCGCCTATGTGCCGCCCATTGTCTTCCTTCCCATACCCCCTCGCGCACTAGTCCGCACTACCCAATCAATGGAGAAAATTCCTGCTGGAGGTCAATCAGTTGGCTTCTGGATCTTGGAAAAATACTATTCTTGGTCACAAGAAAAATGCTCGCGCGAACTGTATCTTCGGCTTCGAAGGATAGAGAAGAAGTGGCGCCGCGGGGCCCTTGGCTCTCACCGCTCGCCTTCCACCTTTCATCCATCTTACACACACTCTTTTAAGAGCCCGAAATCACTTTTAATTGGCTCTCGTCTCTCAAGCCCTCCTGCGTCTTATCGTTTCTCACTACCCGAACACATACACTCATACTCATTCTTGACACATTGTCGAAGGCGCTGATCCACATTAGGGCATTAGGGTACACACATGATTGTCACTTATCGTCCTTATTACACGTTTCTTCTTTCTACCCCTCGTCGTATTTATTGCTCGTCTTGGGGCTCAACTCACCGGCGGTATTCCTCTATTCCCTCTCCATCTCTCTCACATGAAACATCGCAAAAAAAAGAAAACCCACGTGTATGGGCAATAAGACGGGCTTCTAGTACAAAAATTGTATCGAGTCAAGTTTTGGTGTGCTTTGGCTCAAAAAAGAGAAATGACCCCGTCATACATGCGTAAAGTGCAGTGCCAAAAAGATCAGTTTAAAAATTGAGTACACGTATTACAAGTAAAGTCAATACAATGGCGAGCTGTAGCAGCCCTCTTTTGTCTATAGAATGGCTATCGGTCAGAGATAATTTTATCATTCATGGTCAATAATGATGGAGGTCTATCTGCAATGTGAAGATTTGTGGGACACCATCGAGGCTTCGGCAGGAGGAGCACCGTCGACGGATCCCAAAAAGATTCAGAAGGCACGTGTAAGGATTATACTTGTAGTCGACCCAGTAATGCACTGGTACATTAGTAAGAAGACTTCTGAAAAAGATGCATGGGAAAGTTTGCAAAATGCTTTCAACGACAGAGGATTGTCGTAGAGCGTAAGTCTTATATGTACGATTACTAATACTAAACTTGAAAACTGTGCGTCAGTTGCTGAGTATGTGAGTAAATTATTACCACTTCACATAAATTGCATAGTATCGGCTTGACGATACCAGATGAACTGTTGGGGGCTATCTTGTTAGCGGGACTCCCAGCACGATGCGAGCCAATGGTAATGGCTTTAGATAGCTCTGGACAAAAAATTTCGTCCGATTTGGTCAAGTCAAAAATCTTGCAGGACTTAAGGTAAGAGAAAGAAACTTTATGTGAGGAATGGAACGCATTATTTGTAAGCAATCGCAATAATCGTTTTAAAAAAACGGCAAGAAAAATCTCCTAGACAAAAAAAAAGTAAAATTAGACGTTTTTTTTACAATCGACGTGGCCACGTGGCGCAGTATTTCCCTAACCTCAAAAGAAAAAACAGCAAAACTTGGAATGCACAGATACAGATCACAACTTCAGAGGATGAAGACTCATCAGACCCCGAAGATATGGTATGCGCTTTTTATAGCTTAATAGCAACGGAAGCACCACATGTAGATATGTGCATAATCGATTCAGGTGCATCTACACACATGTTCCACAGTAAGGATGGCTTAAGCAACTTTAGACCTATACTAGTAACACAAAAACCATCACAGTAGCCAACAAAGGAAAAATGATAATTCAAGGAGAAAGGAAAGTATCCCTAAAAATCTTGGATACAAAACGTACTACAAATGCTGTCCTAAAAAATGTGTAATACATTCCCGATTTGACAGCAAACCTGGTTTCTGTGAATTGCGTTACTGAATCTGGCTGCACAGTATTTTTTGACAATATTTCATGTAAAGTGTTCAACCCAAATCGCCAACTGATTTTAACTGCACCGTTAATGGAAAATGGAAGCTACAAGATTGAAAATGCAAGCGTGGCACAACCACAAAAAGTTTTCTCTGTTTCTGAGAATGCAAGCCTTGCAGCAGAAGTCACTCAGTAAAAAATTTAAATTATAGCTATAATTATAGCTATAACTACCTATAAAACAGCTATAATAATGCATGAAATTCAGCTATAAATATAGCTATAAATTACAGCTGTAATCTTGTCACAAATTTTGAATAAAAATAAGTAGAAAAAAAACAAGAAATCATATACAATTTCAAGTTTTTTTTAAAATGTTTAAAAATACTTTAGGCCCTCAGTTTTACTGTTATCCGACGGATGATACCGTCTAAACTGATGGATATATGTTGAAAAAATCTGATTTTAAACTAATTTTTATTCATTCTTTGTGAAAAGTTTACAGCTGTAGTTTATAGCTATATTTATAGCTGAATTTTATACATTATTATAGCTGTTTTATAGGTAGTTATATCTATAATTATAGCTATAAATTATAGGCATATTAATAGCTATAAATTTTTGACTGAGCAGTGCAGTCATTTGGCATTGTCGTTTAGCTTACCTAAACCCAGAGTACATGCGTCAACTGTGGGATCATGCTGCTAGTGGCTTAAAAAATTACAGGCATGTTAAACGTTGGACCATTTGAAAGTTGTATCAAGGGTAAGTTAACCAAAATTCCTTTCAAGGCAACTAGTATTAGAGCGTCTCAAAAGTTAGAACTCATACACTCAGATGTGTGCCAGATGTATATGCCATCCTTAGGCAAGGCTAAGTATTTCTTAATGTTTCTAAACGATTTTAGCCGAAAAGTTTTTGTATATTTTTTATCAAGTAAGGACGAAGTACCAAAATTTTTCTTGCATTTCTTAAAGTATGCAGAAATCCAGTGTGGCACTAGAGTCAATATTCTATGAAGTTACAATGGTCGCAAGTATGTCAACTCGGAAATGAAAAACATTCTTGATGCTGCGGGCATACAACATCAGTCAACAGTCCCTTATAACCCTCAGATAAAAGGTCGGGCAGAACGTCAAAACCATGTGTTGCTTGAAAAAGCACGTTCAATGCTAGTTGATTCAAATATGGAACAAAAGTTTTGGGAAGAAGCTATATCAACAGCGGCCTACCTAACAAATCTATCACCTAAAAAAGCCTTAGGAGGTCAAATACCTGAAGAGCTTTGGACTGGTCACAAACCAAATTTGTCACACCTAAAAGTCTTTGGCTCAAAAGCTCTAGCCTACGTTTCAGCTCACCAGCGACGAAAGATTGATGCAAAAGCTATGGACTGTCTGATGCTAGGATACACTCCAACCCAAAAGGCATACAGATTGTGGGGCATACAATATGCATGTATACAAATCTAATAACTGTATATTGACTTCTAGTCTTATGTAATTGAATGGTTCAGTACTCTGCCATCTCTCGCCCAACTCACATGTACTTATAAGCAATATATTTGCTTAGTTAAACAAGGTTGTGTAACTTTTATTTAATATCCTTTCCCGCATGCCTGTTACTTTACGTTACACGATTTATTTGTCGATTTTGATGCTGCCGTTTTAATCTCGATGAATTTTTTGCGTCAGTTTCTTGATGCCTACATTTGTGAACATTTGGAAATTTCCTTCTAAATCACTTTATTGCGACTGTAGGCATAGTTAAAACTTTTATGAGCCCTAAAAGCTGTTTTTTATTAACTTGGTTAAATTGTAATATATTCGTTAGGAAGGTAGTTCAACCCCTGATGGCCCCAAAACGGACCGATGAGCTAAACTCTTTCTTGGCTGAAGTTTCCAGCAAACGTGACTACCTGGATATTTCAGGATGATCTTCTCTGATTTTTTGCTGTAGCACCAGACTGACAGAGAGAAAAACTACAACATCTGAAACGTCAGAGCTAGTTGTAAAGCTCTTTCCTAACGCCGTCTGATGTTATGTTGGAGACGTTAGTGTCTAAAGCACCTTTTTTTTGCAGAGCTTAATCGTTTTGGTAATCTAAGGTAAGGAGATTAATTTGTGATACTTGCCTGCTGGAGACTGTCCCGTTTACTTAAGTTTAATTTTGTTCCATAGCTTTAGTGTTAGGTTCACCTAATGCAGACCTTGAAGAGAATCAGTGATTTCTGGTTGAATGCTTAGAGTCGGGAGAGTGATATAATGTATGGTCGTCAGTCGCCAGGGTTCCTAGCCTCGTGACAAACAACTCCGCTCGTGACGTCTGCCAGAGAACGACTGACTTGCTTTAACAGTGGCCGGCTTTACATAGTCTTTTAGTGGACGAATTGTTGCCGACAATAGTGGCAAAAATGTATTTTTTGGTAAGGTAGTTTAATATTAGGTGGCCCTCAAGAGAATCGATGAGATAGATGGTGAATTAGGAAACGTTAATACTTACAAAGGCCCTGAAAATGGTTAGTAGTGGTACTTCTAGTCATTTCTTATTATTATTATCATTATTATTCTCGATGATGGAGAGACGGCCGTGGATAGCTTGCCTCTTTCCCTCGGAGTTTCTGCGTACGTAGGCCGTGCTGCAGGGAGGTATGCCACGGGCGTCAATTGGTACAACAAGAAAGACCGAGCCTGACGAGGTTGGTGTTAAGCCCAACGAATTGTTGCTCAAGATTATTCACCGACATTTTGAAGTTTTTATTTGCTCCTCACCCATCTCTCGGTTGGTCATGTACCTCTGTACAAATCTACACGTTTATTCCGTACTGAAGATCGAAATGAGAAGTTCCGTAAGAAGATATAAAAGCCTTTTTAACCAATTTTTTAACATCTATTTTGAGGTGATTATGTATACTTTTCCACCCTCGGGTGGTTTTGGGAGGCTGGTACTTCCTCGGGCGAAAAAACAGTTTTCCGGAACTCGTTCGAAAAGTCTCCTTTACGAACTTCGTTACGTCCCTCGCCTTCGGCTCGGGCCGCAAACCTCTCGGTTCGCAAACAGAGACTTTTCAAACTCATAGGAAAACTACCATTTAAATAAATTACTGAAGAAATAGTTTATAACATTATCGTCAATCACTAGATATCACGGGGTACCAACTGCCCATTGATTGAATTAATCAAGCAATAATTAATAACACAAGCGCCAATTACCAATTACCGTGGACCGCTTACTGACTAATAATTACATTAATAAGGTGGCCAGTAAGTACCCCATGTTATTTGGTCATACGCGCTTCTGTTATCAACTTATGCTTTATTAATCATTAACATGCTCAGTAAACGCCCCATCATACCTAGTGATTTATGATAATGTTATGATTCAATGCTTCGTTTATTGATATGTATGTATATATAAATGTAATATCAACTTAAAATTGGAGGAATAAGAATTAAAGGCTCTTTCTTAAATCCAGTTTGAAAAGGCTCTTTTATGCCAATTACACTGAAAAGACTCTTTATTATGCTAATCTGACGAATTATTAAAAGTCAGGAATTGTGAGAACTATGAAAAGTTTTTAACTACACATTCATGTATTAGTAATAAACAAGCCTGGGTCTATTTTTGCTCGCAAGAGCTTCCATCAAGAGTAAAAATAGTATCAATATTTTGAGTGCAAAATCTTTAAAAAAATCTACAGTTTTCTGAAAAAATCGACCAATTATTTAGTCTAGTTTTCCATGATTTTCTTAAAATTGTGAAGTATTCAAACTAGTTTTCTGTATTTATGTGCCTACTTCTTGATAATAAATTAACTAAGCTATGATTCTCAAAAACTAATAATTGTATCCAAAAAAAAATTTTAAAGATTTCAAAGTTAAGCTACTCGTGGTAAGAGTTACGTGAGCTTTTTAATAAAAGCAACCTGTGTCACGTAGTTGAAGATACCGATGATACGCCTACTTACGCTTATATAACTACAAAAAAAAAATATATTTTTTAAAAATATTAATGGATTTCAGAATTTTAAAGGTACAGGAGAATTAAACAATAGTGGATTGAAATCAAAGTCTGTGCATATAATCATGAGCATTGAGTTCCATGATTCAATTAAATAAGATTGATAGATATCATGGAAGCAAAAGCGAGAGCAAGTCAGTTAAATATATATAGCGTACACTCGGTTGCAGTCCAAAGAGAAAAACTCGTGTCGTTACTTGCTTGGGCTGTGCACTCAGCTACACGCTAGTAAAGTAGCCCAAAATTGTGCGGCCAAAATTTGAAAAAGTGGTGGTGCAGAAACTATCACATGCACTATAACAACTAGATAAAAATTAAATTCGCTTTATTTCATCATAACAAACTTGCGTCTATTATTATTATTTACAAACATTTTTTTAATTTTTTAATATTTATCAAAAAAGATCGCAACTGAACCACCAAAAGTGGCGCTGTCAGCAGTACTTTACTAGCGTATACAGCTATTTAGCCGACATTTCTACTCCTCTCTCTCCTCGTAGGCGCACATTCGCTATACTCCTTCCACGCTTCTCCAAAATATGCGCCTATATGGACATTTCCACGCAAATCTACTCCTTTCCTCGTAGGCTCATACCCCTACCACGCGTGCTTCTCAAATAAAAAAAAAAAAAAAATTTGCACCTGGCTCAGCACTTGGCCACAACCGACGCGGCGCTTGAACCAGTGGAAAAAAGTGGGCGCACTCCATAGCGTTGCAGTCATCAATCTTCCTACTAATCTCTAACTGCCGCTGAGGGTATCGAGCTCTCGTACATGCACCGACTGAGGCTCTCCCAGCTCGAAGGAGGCATGTCAGTGAAGAGCGGGAGAAAGACGGGTGCCCGAGGCGATTACTAGTGGAGGGTCAAGAGGTGACGACCGCACGTCCTTTGGCATGTATACGGGATGTTTTCCGCTATTGTCACCAGCAAGTAATTTTAGGTTACGCACTACGTTACTGTCAGGTCAGTAAGTCAACTACCTTGAATTAAACTGGTGCTCTATTCCGTAATCTAGCCAGTTAAAAAGCCGACGACATGAAAGTCAAGAAAAAAGTGAAGATTTTATTGCTGTTGACCATCGTCTGCTGTTTTAACTGGCCAGATTACGGAACAGAGTATCAGTTTGATTCAAGGCAGTTGACTTACCGACCTGACGGTAACGTAGAGGGTAACCTAAAATTACTTGCTGGTGACGATTGCGGAGAACACCTGTGAGTGTCTGCTCACATTACTGGAAGCATTGATATCGGGTAATGTTTCGTTGACACGAATATACAGCAGCTTCGCTTCTGTTAGGGGTCCCAATACCCCTCATGCAGTTATGTATTATAATACACAATACATGAGAAATTTTTAATCTTGAAATTAATTTTTTGCCAAATATCGTAAAGATTAATCTTTAATTTGTGAAGTTTTTGCGAATGTACAGTCAAATTTACTTTTTTTAAATAATGATCAGATTATGAATTACTTCAATTTCACCCTAAAAAAAATTATCAAAACTTGTTGAAGTTTTGGATCCAACTCCTGATTTCCAACTAACCCTGTTGCTCATGTTATGCATGGTAAATTTTTTCTTGTAAACATCGTGCCATAAAATTTATTGTAGATGCGGCTCACTCAAAATCCAAATGTTTACTTAGTAACATACATACGTGCACGTATTATTACGTGATTTTCATAACCTGATTTTTACAAACGTGAGTGTCCGAAGAACGCGGTTGTTGTATGTTGGTGCCCGAGTCACGTATAATGTCTTTCTTACTGAGGGCGCAAAGTGCAATTTTGGGCCCGTGGGCACACGTTTTGCCAAGTAAATCACTTTGGCCCCTAAGGCAGAAGACAACTTTGGGCCTTCAGGGCGCAAAAAACTTTACTGCCCGTGGGCCCAAAGTGATTACAAGGATGCATAGAGTAGCTCAAGGGCGCAAAGCGGCAGTTGAACTTTGTGTCCATAGTAAGAAATGGTATTTTCGTCGCATAAGTGCCATCGTCTCTGCGGCTATTGTGCGACCCGACGGACCTGCGAACCAAGGCATATTATATGGCAAATCCTATTTTTCCTACTGAGGGCACACTAGCCTCTCAAAAATACCTGAGGTGGGAAAATAAATGTTTTATATTTTAGGAATCTATTACGATGCATTATAAATGTAGATTTATAATAAAGAAATTTTTTTCGATATTGCCACGAAGAAAATGACATTTTTGGGTGATTTCAGAGAGAAAAATGCAACATAACCTCTCAGATAAGTATAGCTTTTACTGCTTATTAGAAAAAGTATTTTGACATCCTCTGCCTGAAAATTTTTATCTGAGTCGAAGGAAAGACAGGAATCCATGCAAAAAATAAAATATACTTTTCCCATGAGCATTACATGAAATTTTTCACCAGGGAGAAATGTTGTGCATTGCTCCCTGAAAACAGGAAATAAAGTCGTATTTTTTGGCGAAGGCATAAGAAAAAAACTTATTTGTTTTCTGGTGATAACTACAAAGACAGAAATTTATAATTTTAGACAGAAATATTTAATAAGTATAAAATATGCACTGCTAAACATGAAATATTGATTTTTATTTTTTTTGGTGTTTAATCCCTCATTACTTTTACTACCTAAACATCATAAAAGCAATATATTATGCAATGACAGTCTAAAAGGTTATGTGCAGTCCTCTAATAACAAAAAAGTAAGCAAAATTCACAATTTTTCAGTTAAAATATCATTTTTATCAGGGCAAAATTTTGGAATGAAATATTGATATCTTAACTATTCAAATATACGTATGATTTCCGGATACATATTATAAGTAAGTTATTAGTTAATATATAATGACAATTACGAACAAATCCATCTCTTAGTGCCCCTTATTCGTCGCGCCCTTTCCTGTTCTTGAGAGAGCTTAGAAGGCGAGCCACCTCCTCCTGCTACTGTCCACACGCATTTGCCTCATAAGATGGCAACGGTATTTTTACGTGTAGGCACGTCTACCTTCTGTGTATAATACACAGTCTGTAGAGCTGTACTCACACGATCTTTTGACCTGCGTGCACGGCATTTTTGGGTGTAAAGAAAAGTAGTCGTCCTTACGTTAAGCATATATACGTGTAATAAATATGGTAACTTTTTAATCAGTCTATGATAATAAATCAATTCAGTACTGTCATTAATAATTGTTTTATTAAATACAAATAAAAAGTAAAAAACATTATTGAAAATAAATATCCAATCAGTAAAAAAATTACAATACGTGTCTACTTGTAATATATGAACCATCATTTTTTGAAAAAATAAGGGATGGAGTTACAGTAATTAAAGAATCGTAATGTATGTATTCACACTTTTTTTTTCGACATAAACAGAATCTACTGAAAAATGTTAATCAAATCGAATTTATTTTATTGGAATGTACCTAACAATAATTTTCTTGTCCACCACAAATATACTTATTATTTTATTGTATTGTATACCATCATTTTTGACAATTTTTACAACTATGAACGTATTTTCTTATGATCAAATTTATGAGTAGTAATTTTACTTAATTTAGTCATGTTACTCGCTAAAAGAAACAAAATATTTACTTTAGAACCAGCTACAACTGAGCCTTCGAATACTCGCATTTTATTATACTTTTCAAAGGGCTGCAACTTTAAACTAAGTTGCATTCGAATCCTAACAGTCTTTAAGATGATGGTTTATATGTTATAAGTAGACACGTATTTTGATTTTCTTACTGATTGTATATTTATTATCAATAATATTTTTTACTTTTCAGTTGTATTTAATAAAAAATTATCAATAACAATACTAAATTACTTAATTACCATACACTGATTTCAAGGTCATCGTATTTATTATACGTATATATGCTCAACGCAAGGACGACTACTTCTCTTTACACCCGAAAATGCTGTGCATGCAGGTCAATAGAGCGTGTGAGTGCAGCTCTACAGACTGTGTAGTATACACAGAAGGTAGACGTATCCACACGAAAAAATACCGTGTAGTACACGCCATCTTACGAGGCAAATGCGCACGAGGCATTAAGGTGTCGACTGCACTGTCCTACCCAGTGTGAATCCACACATCCTGGTGGTCTTGCAAGCTTACAGAAATTTAATGGACGAGTGACATTCCGTCTTTTTTGGTTTGAATTCATTACTTTTTTTCAAATAATATGCATTTTGAATTTTCGTTTGCCACATCAACGCCCTTCTCCAGCCCACTCTTCTTGGGTCAACCCAGATGATCATGATATCAAACGTTTATCGAACCAACGTTCTGTAGTGGTTATAAAATGTTTAAAACACTCTTGTTTAATATCAAGCTTGGAAACAAATCTTGCCGATTAATGAATAAAATAATTCTTCAACTTCTTGATACCCCTTTAAGACAGATGAGCGCAATAATGTAGGCGATGACATGTTACGTCCGAACTTCTTAGTGAAGGGTGGAACTCATAGGTTCGTTCTATAAGCAAACAAATTAAATTTTAGTTCGTCAAACACCAGCCATCGGCCCAAAGAAATCATTTGATATATACCTACTGCTGAATTTCTATCTTATATAATGAAGTAATAGCATATTTTAATAGTCTAGTTATCTCGCGTCTTTTTAAGGATCTTTCCTGTATTTTATCTGCTTATTTTTGCTTGCTATTTAATATATTCATCAAAGCTAAAATTATGTTTCTATTACTTAGAATATTAAGATCTTGAAATATTTGAATGAAAAAAATAAATTCTATCAAGAACCAAGAAATGTTTTATCTAATTTATAGTTTTCTTTAACTTAACTAACATTTATGACCGTTGGTTAGCTGCTGCTTGCGAGCACGCAGTCGCAAGATCTTATAAGGTTGGTCGCAACGATTATTCTAATCCTACATGAGAATACTCGTGGCAATGACGATAATTAGGCTACTGCTCTCAACGTGAGAGCCCATTTCGACGGTCCTTTCTGTTTTGTTCCCCTTTGATTCTCTTTTTAGATGAGTCTACAGTGGCTTGGTTTGCTCAAGCTTTTCTCACACAGCTTAGTCAGCGAATTAAGTCTTACATTTGCTTGAAATGCACACTTCGAACACGCAGCTTCATCACCGAATTAAGTCTTGCATTCGCTTAAAAGATGCAACAGAACTCACTCTCCAACTTTTATACTTACTTGAGAGGACTTGATGAAAAAAAAGGCGGATATTGGTATGTACAAGAAATTTTTATACTCTTGATGCTCGTAATAGATAATTAAAACTACTATGATCTGTCAGATTATACATTAAGTATAAGTTGCTGTCGAAATTGTGTACGATATTTCTTATAGATATACGCAGTAAAGAATGTTAAGATTGTTAAATGTTTTTACACTTGGATGTAGTAGAAAAAATTTATGTTCTAATATAAGCGCTTTGTAAGATTTATTGGAGATTACACGCGTAGTTAAAGTTTTGCGACAGTAACTTGTTTCAAAAGAAGTAAATTATATGTTACGTGATTGCAGAAGCAGGTATACAGTTCTATGTTTAAAGATCGCTAAGCATTCACTCTTTATAATTTTAAAACGGAACTCTATGTTTCGAAGAGATAAATATTAAGTATATGACATGAAATGTCACACGCCCCTTCCCTCCTCAGCTGACTTCCATCCTTGGCAATCATAAGAGTAAAAACAGTTAAACCCATGTCAAGTACTTGATTTTTTTTATTTCATTTTTTTTACTAATTTTTTTTTCATAGTAATAGTAACGAAATGCATTATATTAAGAAATATGACACAAAAATGATATTCACATATGAGTCAATACAATTTAAATATTATAGAGTCCCATTTCTTGAGGTTTTGCTGTTACAAATCTTCCACGCTGAATTCCCTGTAACTGATGTTGTCCTACAGTAGTAAGTGAAGAATGGCTTGGAAGTTGCAAGTTACGATTTTTGCTTCATTCGGTATGAATAATGTTCGCACTTTACTGTATCGTGATTCATGTAGTAAGATGACTTGAAAATGTTGGTCGTCTTTTTTTTTCTCTTCTATCTCAAGGCATTTAATAGTACGGCGGTTGCGCCTTGGAGTAA
This sequence comes from Copidosoma floridanum, assembly GCF_036245765.1. NCBI lineage: Eukaryota > Metazoa > Arthropoda > Insecta > Hymenoptera > Encyrtidae > Copidosoma > Copidosoma floridanum. Next base: position 21,412,033 of record NW_028321907.1, read on the forward strand.
ATGATATGGTTAATATATATCTGTTATCTTAAGCGAATTGGTGACGAATTGGTCGCTGGTTGTGTTGATTATTTGTAATGTGAAGTCACTGCATCATTCCTTTGTATTTTACTAATGTATAAAGCAAAGTCCAAAAAATCATTGTAATCACTAACCACGAAAACTACTGAACCACTAGTGTTAAAATTTTACATACAGATTCCTTACACTTCCTAGATGGTTGTCGTATGGTTTTTCTCTTAAAAAAAGATTTAAAAAAAAAATAGCAATCAATAAGCTCAAAGTTTTGCTAAAATACGCTAGCTTTTCACATAAGTTCAGTATGATCCGCTAGATTGCGTAGAAGTAAAATCGAAGCTACCTGTAATAGTAGTAAGAGGGCCTAGTTATAATATCCCAGAGCAAATTGCTGAATACCGCAGCCGTTTACCGGTAGTGTATCAAGTATAGGGTTGTGAGTCATGCAGCTGGGTATCTAGGCTATCAACGACACTACTTCAATGGACAAGCGACTTACGTTGAGTTCCATCGTGATCCACCAATATTAACAAGTGCCACAAATAAAAAGCGTCCTGAACGCTAACGTCTCCACCGTAATACCAGGAGACGTCTAGCTAGAGAACAATCAACTCTAAATTTTTGGATTTCGTGGCCATTCTTCCAACTAACCTGGTGCTACTAGAGCAGATTTTGCGACAACACTAAGCCAGGAAAACAACCATGAGGAGTTGGAGCAGCCACATTGGCTGGAAAATTATAATCCTCCTCAGTGGTTCGTCCCAACTGTATACCCACAGAGGAGGTATTCTCTTCAGCACGATCATTTACGCAGAGACTCCAAGGATAAGACTCAAGCTACTTGCAGCCGACTCTCCATCATCGAAAATAGTAAGGAATGACTGAAAGTATTACCATTTGTCCTTTTCAAGGCAGTCATCAATATTTGCGTTCCCTTATTAACCATCAATCTCGTTGGTTCTTTTTGTGGCCATGTAACGTTCAATGATCTTGCCAACAAATATATTTTTACGATCATTTGCGGTTACTATTAACCCAAGTCAGTCATTCGCGAGCGGAGTGTTTCGCTGCGAGGCTGAATACTCCGATTACTGACGACTCTGAATTACTCTTTCCCCTTTAAGCATTTGACTAGAAATCACCGATCCTCTCCGAAGTCTGTGGTGGATAAACCTAACATTGAATCTATAAAGGAAAAATAAACTTAAGCAAACGGGACAGTCTCCAATAGGCAATCATCATGAACCAATATTTCCACCTTAGACCAACAAATCGACTGAGCTCTACAAAAAAAACTTGCTTTAGACACCAACGTCGTTGGTATAATACCAGGAGACGTTAAAAAAGAGCTCTACAACTAGCTATAACGCTTTAGATATCATAATTTTCCTCTCGACCAGTCTGGTGCTACAACAAGAAGCCAGAAAAAATCACCCTGGGGTATCCAGGCAGTCACATTTGCTGGAAACTTCAATCAAGAAAGACTTTGGATTATTGGTCCTTTTCAAGGTCATCGAACGTTGACCTACTTTGCCAGAAAAAGTTTGAACCAAAAGCGAAAGTTTGAACCGTGCCAACTGTCGCAAGAGAGCGAATTACAAGAAGAATTTCTAATGCTTTGAATTTATACAGTCTTAGGCATCATGAAACTAACGCAGAACGTTTATGAAGATTAAAACAGCAGCGTAAAAATCAACAAATAATTAATCCATCAAATAAGAGATCAGCTTTTCATTATAACCCTGATGACAACAATCACTTAAATATTTCAGATTTTTAAATAGGTATGATAAAATGCATTTATATTTATTGTGTCGATAAAAAATAGAGAGATTAAGCTCCAAGACTTAGTTGCTTTGTTAGTAAAATTTTGTTATTGAAATAAAAAATTTCCAACTGTTTATTTTTTATCAGTTTTTAATCCTTACAACTTTAACAAATAGTGTTTTTCACATGTTCTAAAGTGAAAAAGTGCATTTCAACAGGCATTTTTAGGGCTAAAAATAATTTTATGCCGTAACGAAGGCATGATCTTTCCAGCATCATTATATTTTTTTGAAGTTATACTTCTATAGGCGCGTTATGCGCAAGGGTAAATCAACGATTTCAGATTCTGACCTTGAGAAAAAGTGTGACCAAAGTTGATTTTGACCCATAACGTACTTCCGGTTTCCTCTACACCACATAACATCACATCACATCACCACGCCAGTACATTACACTTTTTGTATTTTATAAATTTTATTTCTTTCAACCAATTCTAAAAAAAAAAAAAAAAAACCTGTTTCCAAAGTGTACTGAACCCCTGACCTCTTACATACAGGCCTTGGGCTTTACCCACTCTGCTATGAGCTGGCCCAACAGTGGGAGATCAATTACTTTATCTTGTCTTACAGTTCGTATTTTATTATAAAAAATTTTTATTTGAAGTGTAATAATTCATTTGGTTCAATTATTAATTAAATTAATAAAGAATGTACTTAATAAAACAGCTTTTTTTAAAATAATTTTTTAATAAACTTAAAAATTGTAAGATTTTAGAAAAGCCCCTTTCCAATGTATTGCAAAATATTTATTTCTATATATTTTCTTTGTTACTTTTACAATGAATAAATAATTTTTCATACAATTCCTTGATACTTTCTCAAAATTTTCAAAAATTAGAAAAAAAATTTTTGTTTTGTACAAATACAATAGTTAATTTTTATTGCGTTTTATTCTTTTACAATTTTTTCATTCGTGATAAAAGTGATTTTTTGACTTAAGGACGTTCTTCACATAGTTTGTGGGGGAAAAGTTCAGAGAAATGTGAGGAACGCTAACGTGTACAGTAAAGCTAGCAATTGTTTTTCTTATGTAGATATACTCATATACATGCTTTAACGCACACTTCATCCCCTCTTTCTAAATTTCTACAAATCATATAAATACCATTTAACGTAATTTTTTTCATAAGGTAACATGTTAAATATCGATTCATTTGTATATGTTGTTATTTGTATCGTGTATAAAATAATGGTAGAATCAAACGAGCTGCAATGTTCGTTGGTATTTTTACGCTATTTCAATATACGTTTGACGTTTGAATAATATCTGTCAGAAAAGCTTATGTATGATGAACGTTCTGAAGAACATTCACTGGTATGTAATACTGCCCTATTAAAGAAAGCTATACTACAAGATGGTTTTTCTTAATTTTCTGTACACAATTGTATTTTGGGTATTAAATATGGACGAGGAGTAAGTATGGAATCGTATGTGATAGATGTGAGCATGACATACAGATGTAATCAGCGTAGGCAGTAAAAAATTGTTCTGAAATCACCAGAAGATTCGATGAAAGCGCACAATCTTGGACTGGACAGCCTGTATAATATTTTTATTGTATTGTATCATAATATCTTGTTTATAATCGTTGACTCATTAAATATTCATTAAAATAATACTCAATCAAATTAGTTATACTCATTCCCCACGGTAATTGCACCACCTTCGTACACAATATTGTTTTGTAGAATATATTTTTACACTAAAAGTTATACTATTTGCCATATAATTCTGTAGAAGTATAGCTTGATACTTGGGTACCCAAGCACCCACTGTTCACTGATTTTTACTTTTTATAGCTTATTCTTTGACCAAATAAACTGCAACACACTAAGGTGTTCTATTTAATGGGTCTCGAGTAAAGCCGAGACAGAGGAGCCTCTAGTTTTTGTCCAATTCTTTTTTACGAGGTTCTTTTATTGCGTAAACTTTCATACTGACTTCTTTATTGTAAGGTGTACTGTGTATATCATAATTTTATTTACTGTTATGTTTACATTACTCATTATGAGCTTTTTCATGCTTGTCTCTTAAACAAGGGATCAAATCAATAAGATACTTGTGATAAGATTGCATTTAATTTTCAATTAGATACAGTTAATACACGTTTATTTCTGATGTTGTTATTGCTATTGATTCTACAGAATCGATGGCCATTTTCAAGAAAACTTCAGCTCAAGTATAAGTTATTATCATAGGTTCTTTTGTTTTGATCCATTGTTAAGTTTTGTTTTTGGCAAATTTTGCACTTCCGTACAAAGTTTTTAATATCTTTTCTCATACCTTCCCAGTAGAACAATTCTCGTATTTTTCTATAAGTTCTGTTTATGCCTCAATTTCTACCATAGAGGCTATTGTGTCATTCTATTAATCTTAGTTGTCTTACTTCGTTTAATAAATTATCACATTCGCCCGAACATACATTCATGTTCATGTTTACGTGATTCAGTTCTTCACGAATTGTTTTTGGCATTGTTCCTCTGAAAAAATTTTCAATTATTTTTCTTTTCCTGGATATTCTTAATGTTTCGAAATTCTTATTTTCTATTGCCTTGGCTGTACCTGCTAAACACGACTGAAGATCTTGAAGCAATATTTCATCTCTGTCTTTTACTTTGATAACCAAACAGAATACTAATTAACTTGTTATCGTGATTTGTTTAATTCCTATTTTTAAATACAATTTAAATCTAATAATAATTTATTGTAAGTAGAATATAGTGTTAAGTAAGCCGAAATTAACGTTACAATGTTGTCATTTGTGTACGTAAAGCATTCTTGTGTTCTAAATATTTCGAGGTAATCTATTTCTGTTCTCATCAAAGGTCTTATCATAGTACCTTCTTTCCGAATGATTAGATCACCGTGTTCAACATTCCATTGCTGTTCCAACATTTCGAATGCGGCTGTGGGTTGAGTCTATGGTGTCAAGTAACTCAGGTTCAGAACGTAATGTTGTTTTAAATATGTGTTTTGCTGATTAGCACTTAAACGAAAAGGTGTATTGGGTACACTACTATATGTTTTTTCTTCCTCTCTGGCTTCTTCACTATCTTCTTGTTCAATTATAGAAACATTAAGCTTTTTCCATACAGTATCGATATTGTCTTCTATTACCGTAGATGCAGCCCTGGAGCATTTTATTAGTGATTTTGATCGTATTTTTTTTTCTTCTGTAGAATTTTTAGAGGCTTTGAAATAGTCTATTAAAATATTATAAAGTTTTGAAATTCTGAAAATTTGCTTTGTTTGACTCTGGTTCTCAATTTTCCGTTGTTCCCATTCTATTTATTAGTTTTGGTGGCATGTAATAATTCCAATATAAGGAGGGGTAAGCAAGATTTCTATTTTGCAAACTATTAGTTAAAGAATATTTTCTATCATTATTTTCATCAGAATTGCCTTTTAAAGCATGTTTATGCATTGATCTGCCAGCAGTGAATTGCAATTTGTTTGTAATTGTAAAATAGGCTTTAAGGTAAGCATAAAAAAATGCAATGTTTTATAATTATTAGACTCGCTAAACCATTTTACGCCCCCCTCTCACCCTCAAAATCTATGTAATTCTTGACTGTAGTTATTTCATGAGAATCTGCGGGGTTACGCTATAATTCGTCCGCATTTGACTTCAAACGTCCAGGTTTGTACTTATAGGTATAGTTATACCTGAGGAGCTCTTTGCTCTCCATCAAACTAGGTTACTCATGGGGTCTTTTACAATGTCAAAGGCTCGTGATCTCCGTAAACTGTAAATTTTCATCCGTATAAATAGTGTCAAAAATTTTGTATGGCGGCAATCGGCGGCAGTAGGTAGGTTAGGCTGGTTCTGGCTCAAATGTAGAGAGGGAAAGCACGTGGTGTGCAAACCGGGTACGTGAATTTTTTTTTCCAGAAAAATTAAAGAAAGTATGGAAACATTTCTTTCTCTTTCTTTTTCTCTCTCTCTCTCTCTCTCTGTGCGCACTGTTTGCGTTGACGAATGGATAGCACATACTTTGTTTCGTATGCAAGTCCAGATTATTTTTTTCAGAATAGTATATTACTTCACGAGGCAGGAAAGCAGTACATTCCAGTCCACGTGTACATTGCCACTCGTGGGGAAGCCGAGGGTGGCAAATACTCAGACGGTGATGTGCTATTCTCCTGTCGAGTGACGTATACGATTTTTCCTCGTACCCAGCCGGAAGTTCGCGACCTAAAAAAAGTTATTTATAGCCCAATTTTATATTAAATCAACACGCAATAGTTCCGTCTTTCATTGTGAACGCTTATGCGTTTATTGATCTAGGGACCCTAGAGAAACAAAAAGCGAGTGAGATAGAAAACAATATATATAGTGACTGCAGTACTGTACGCAGCAGCTACGCTCGTAGAAGTCGTTCAATTACATATACAATTCAATAACACACAAAATTTATATTAATATCTTTTATACTGGCACTATATGAATTATATTAGTATGTTATGCTTATGTCAATCGCTTTCAGTTCTCAGACGTATAGAGACTGGGTACTTAATTATTTTTAATTAATGAGTATAACACTACTCCCAAGCTAAAATCTTTAATTTTACACTCTGAAATCTGCATATTTGCACGGCATAAGTATGGAAGTTATGATCCGAGTATTTCGATTTTCGTCAGCTGAGTGTAGTACATTGTCGACTACAGCTATATATATGTAAGTTTCAAGTTGCTTTAAACGTGAAACTTCGGACGGTAAGGAGTGGTGTTGAATGGCACAAAATCAGACACAAGTTGATGCAGAAAGAAATATAACTGAAATTTTCATAACAATAATTATTGTAAATAACAATACACAATATTAAAATTAAAACAATGTTACAATGTTGATTACCTGAATCAACAATTATGTCGCTTTAGGTGTTACAAGCTTACATTAACAACTTTACATTACACAACAATTATACAATACAGTTTTATATTTGGTGCGAACACATTGAGCGCTTGTAGCTAACTGACTAGAGTACGTGGACAACGAGAGGCGAGGGTGGTGATGACGGTTGAGCTGTGTGCTTTCATAATGACTCATGAGAATCATGAGTCGCACCAGCGGCTAAGTTTGTAAGTGTTAAATACAACAAACTTACATCCCCCGTCCCCGAGAGGATTCGGCAGGAACAGGATCGTAAGGGATCATTTTACTCTTATGAAAAATATTTAAGCTTTTTTTTTTTTCTTACTGGTATCTATTTCGTAAATGGATTCGGATAATTTTTTTGTTATTCTAAATGGACCTATCCGGACTGGATCTAACTTCTTCTTAATCATCTTATTACCACTCTGAATATAAACTAAATCATTTTTTTGATATTCTATATTTTTAGTATGTTTATCATAATACTGTTTGTTTACAAAATGTGATCTGTTGGCATTTTTTTGTGCTAGAGATCTGTTAAAGTCTAAATTATTATTTATATTTGTGTTCAGTTCTCTTGGAATTATTGAGTTATCCTCTTCTGTTAATAAATAATTGGGTGAAAACCCCGTCGAGCTATGTATCGTATTATTATATTCGCGAATACATTGTTCTGCAATAACAGACCATGGTTTATGTTTATTTTCGTATATTCTACAACGGATTCTGTTTATCAAAGTTTGATTAGTCCTCTCATTCTGTCCGTTTGAAAATGCACAATCTACTGCTGTGAAAATTAATTGAATATTTTTCTGATTTAAGTAATTTTTAAATTCTGTGGAATTTATCCCCGGATATTGATCTGTTAAAATCATCCCAATATTTCCTTTGTTTTCAACCGTTTTTACTAAATGAATGAAATCCCGTGCTATTTGTGTTTTTGATGTCAAAATAAATGCGTATCGAGTTAATTGGTCCACCATCAAGTGTAAGTATTTTTTTGGGGATCTGTTTCCACTGAAACCTCCAATTGTATTTAATGATAGTATTTCTAACGGTTTTGACGCTGGACCTAATTGCGACAACGGAGCTTTAAAATTGCCAAATCTCGTTTTATTTTTTATACATATTTCACAACTTCTGCAAACAAGTTTAATATATTTATGCATATTCTTAAAATATATGACTGGTGTAATTGTTAATAACATTTGTTTGACACCAATATGCCCTTGTGAATCGTGCAGTTTCTTAAGAACCGTTAAACCAAATTTTTCTGTTAAATATATTTTTTCTGTCCTATTTAGGTTTTTATATATAATATTATCTTTTATTTTACAATATTTATCACGAACTAACTCTTTTTGATCATTCAAGATATTTTCCAATGTTAAAAAATTTACTATCTTTATTTTTGATTCCTCAACATTGTTGTCATCAGACAAAACGGGATTTCTTAAAAGACAATCAGCCTCCAAATTGTCTTTTCCTGGATTGTACTGAATATCAAATTCGAATTGCGATATATAATTTAAAATATGTAAGAGTTCTGTATCTTTACAATTTTTTATATTAAAATTTTGTAAAGGCTTGTGATCAGTGAATACTTTAAAATGTAGGCCTATTAAATAATACTGCCAATATAAAATGGCTTCTTTTATCGCTAAACATTCGATATAAATTGCCCTTTTCGTCTTTTAAGATGAGTTGAGCTTTCGTGAAAAATAAAATTCTGGTTTAATAGATCCGTCTTCCTGGGGTTGTTTCAAAATTGCGCTAACTCCTTCTAAACTAGCATCTGTGTGAATGTATATAGGTTTATTAGGATCAAATATTGCTAATATCGGTGAAGTACACAGATAATTTTTTATTTTTGTAAAATTTTCCTCACATTTGTTTGACCACACAAACTTTACATTTTTCCTCAGAAGATTGTGTAAAGGCTTTAGTACAATTGCTGATTTGGGGATATATTTTAAATAAAAATTTACTTTGCCCAGAAATTGTCTGATATGTTTTCTGGTTTTCGGAGTGGGAAAATTTTTTATCGCTATTACATTATCGTTAATTGGCCTTATGTTATTGTTTGATATTATGTTTCCTAAGTATGTTACTTCTTTCTGTGCAAAACTGCATTTATTTTCATGTAATTTAAAACCGTGTTCTTCTAAAACTTGCAACGTTCTTTGAATATGTTTAAGATGATCAGAATAGTTTTTAGAAAAAATCAGAATGTCATCTATATAATTTATAGCAAAGGAATCCAAATAGTTATTTCTTAGTATACTAGAAAGAATCCGCTGAAATATAGCCGGAGCTGACTTCAACCCAAAAGGTAAGCATCTCCATTGCCAATGACCATGATGAGTCACGAAGGCCGTTTTGTATTTATCCTTAGCTCGCAAGGGAATAGACCAGAAGGCCGAATTGATATCTAGTTTTAAAAAGTAAATACACTTTCCTACACGTACCACTAGATCATCAATTCTAGGAAACGGCTGGCCTTCAGGAATAATTAATTTATTTAATTCACGATAGTCAATACACAATCGCGATTTTTTCCCTTCATCTTTTTTATAAGTCAAAGTGACTGGCGCGGCATATGGACTGTACGACTCTTCCACGAGTCCCACTTTTAACAAATTGTTTATTTGCGTTTCTATTTCTGTTTTATCCGGAATTGAGCATTTATATGGTTTTTTTGAAATATACTTACATTCAGTTAACTTGACCGTTGCCTCGAAATTTTTTACTGTACCAATATCGAATTTACCCTTAGCAAATATTGCCTTATGTTTTTTCAAGAGATTATTTAAATCATTATTATCATTTTTATCTTCAAGCATCAAATTTTGGCATTCTTTGGCATTTATATTTTTAGAAATAGAATTCGAACTTTGAAAAATTTTTAAATTTTCATTCTGACACAGAGAAAACTCCTTGATACAATCCAAACCTATCAATAAGTGATCCTCGAATAAATCATTTTTAACAATTGTAAAAGAAAATTTTCTTGTTAAATTAAAAATCTTTAAATCTACCGTTACTGTTCTATAAGCTTGTATTGAACCATTTAATGTTTTTATCGATGTGATCCCGCTTATTCCGCTAGTTAATGGTAGTGTCTTATAAAAATTGTAGTTCATCAGTGACACATTGGCTCCAGTATCATATAGCCCACTGGCCTCAGTATCATTAACAAATATCCTTAATTTTATAAGCGGGATCGAATTTAGTTTTTTGTTTCTGCTGATTTTATAATCGAATTTGTTTTGTTTCTACATAAATTTTCTGGGTGGAATCTGTTCGGGTATCCAATTTTCTCGCAAATACGACAAGGTAAGTATTTTTGTTTCTGTTTATATGTATCCACCTCGGATCTCCTCGTATTTGTGTGTGTGTTTACAGTTTGCTCAAGTGTGCGCAGTACCGACATTAAGTTTTCAATTGTTATTATGTTTTTCTTATTTAAATGTGTTCTAACGGATTTTGGTAAAGCCAGCACAATAAAATTGATTTGAGAATTTATACTAAGATCAGGATCAACGTTTATTAAAAGATTTCTCTTTTTTAATGCAAAATCCAAGAAAGGTCCACCCAACCAACGGAAAGAATAAGCTTTTTCAATCTCACACCAAGAAATCTCCCCGAATGTATCCAGAAAAGACTGTGCCCAATAATTCCAAGGCTTTATCAAAGCACCAGACTTTAATAGAACCGAAAACCAATCTAAAGCACGTCCCTCCAAACAAGTTTTTAAAACCTCTGGAAACTGGGATTCGGCGATATTCAATCTTTTGCACTCAAGAATAAATAAATCTAACCACGACTTTGCGTTTTGATCCTTACTCGAAAATTTTTGCAGAATCATGTTGCTTGCGACAAATTTCATCGGATTATCATTAACAGAAGTGGGCAATGTGCTGTCCGTGGGTGGGGGAAAATTATCAACTACCTGTAAATAGTAACCGCCAAACACCACATTACCTTCCCCATCCGTGTAAGCTTCTTTTAATTTTTCTGTCAACGTGATGCCAAATTTCCTGAATTTTCCTCTCGCATTCAGACTCTTTACAGCTCCCTGGATCGTTGACAATTTTATCAATTCTGTATGTTAAGAGATGGGCTCAAATTCGGGCGGGAAAAAAAATTTCTCTTCTTGTCCCAGGATTTGGATAGTCTTTACTTTTACAATCGTGGTTTTACTATCCTGAGCTTCCGCAGATAGGAGAAATGTTGCCTTGATTTTGCCTTCCATAATTGTTGATTTGTAAGTTTCAAGTTGCTTTAAACGTGAAACTTCGGACGGTTAGGAGTGGTGTTGAATGGCACAAAATCAGACACAAGTTGATGCAAAAAGAAATATAACTGAAATTTTAATAACAATAATAATTGTAAATAACAATACACAATATTAAAATTAAAACAATGTTACAATGTTGATTACCTGAATCAACAATTATGTCGCTTTAGGTGTTACAAGCTTACATTAACAACTTTACATTACACAACAATTATACAATACAGTTTTATATTTGGTGCGAACACATTGAGCGCTTGTAGCTAACTGACTAGAGTACGTGGACAACGAGAGGCGAGGGTGGTGATGACGGTTGAGCTGTGTGCTTTCATAATGACTCATGATAATCATGAGTCGCACCAGCGGCTAAGTTTGTAAGTGTTAAATACAACAAACTTACATATATATATATATATATATATATACATATACGATTAGCTGACGACTGACATAAGAAAGTAACGAGGATAGCGCTGCGCAGTAGATAGAAAGCAGTGAATACAACACACCATCTTTATGATGCACATATTCTACAGTCCTTGCGTATAGATTCTTTTGAAGTTCATAGCAATAGTTATGAGATGTTACTTTAAGTCATTTAATATAATATGACCCTAAAATTATTTAATTCCGAATACTTCTAGTGTCTGATAATTTTTATACTTTTTCATATTCAGCAATAAATGATTGAAACTGCAAGGTGACTTATTTATCTAACGTTTAACAACGTTCCCTTACAATAAAACCACTGAATAGTATATTACGCACCTAGGCCAGAAAGTGGGGCTATTACTGACCGCGCTATATTATCGGTAATGCGCGGTCAGATGTAGCCCCACTTTTTGGCCGTGGTACGTATACTTTTTTTCCTTACACCTCCGCCGAAAGTTCGTCACCACGGTTTTAGTTTTGTTAAAAATGATGGTTTAAAGATCCAGTCAAAGATTTAGTGCATTATGCATTATTATTGATCGATCGGTCGCTCGAACAATACCACTTAAATGCACGTAGATGAGTGTACATGTGTATAGGTATATCTATATATATACGCTCGCCGAGACTGTAGTATATTATATAGAATCAGATTGGGCCGAGGATTTGTGCAGGTTGGTCGTGCTGGCAAAACGAGAGGAAGAGAAATCCGTTTAAATTCGAATCATGGATCCTATAAAGATCATTTTAAAAAATTCTAATGTTTATATCCGTAAGTGCAAAATAAATCAGGTTATTATCAATAACTATTATAATTGTGATAAGCATAATTCGATTAAATAAAAGATTTCATAGTTTATTTTTGTAATATGACATGTATATACTACATTTATATACTAAATAAATCATTAAAGTGAAAGTAACTGATCAAAAAACATTAATTTGGTAGTTTTAATTTTGTGTTGTGTACTTTGTTCATGTGAAATTAATAAATTTATATGTACATGTAAATTGTGCAAAAAAAAAAAAAATATGTTTACGTCCAATAATTTATGTAAATAAATTTCCAATGATTTTCTGTGTTGTATAAACTATAAAGGTTATAACTCCGTTAGCCGTATATATATACATGTATTGTATAACTACTGCTGCTTCTCGGTGCTGAATATATAACTATATATATCTGTGCACTTCGTTCTGCGCATATAATGCAGGACTGATATGAGGCCTTTTCTAGCTCAAAATCGGGTCAGATGGAACGAACTTTCGGTGGAGGTGTCAGGAAAAATTCTTTTGGTATAAAGTATCTATCAGCATTAGTGGTTGCGGTGGCGTAACGGTAAAGTTGCAGATCTGTCAATCTCCGAGGTTAAACAGCATTTGAGGCGGTTATTAATTTGGATGGGTGACCGCTCAAGTCTCGCCGTTTCGCCTGTGCTGTTGATCTTTGTGTATCTATTAATTGTTTCTCTTATGTTTTATCAATGTGATTATAGGTGTAATTAAGTTTGTCCTGGTGTTTATACTAGTCTATGCGTATAAAAATCTGGTCATAACTCAGGTTTGCACTGATGGCTAATTAACACTATTCTTGCGTAAAAGAATGCCATGTCTGAGTCTAAGGGTGATGATGAATAAAAAATAAAAAAATCCATCAGCATTGTAAAAGTTAAGGATACTGATGATAAAATCAATGATGAATTTTGACAAATATCTATAAATTGTGAAAATTAAGGTTAAAAATTATTGTTTTTGTGGTTTCAGACGTCTGTTAAGGGCCTCAATAATAATTGAAATTAGCATGCACAAAAACATATTTGCCTAACTGACTCTCCTTGTAAAGTATAGGGCAATGAATAAAATGTTATATTGTATTGTTTGGGATTGAAAACCCAATGATTGTGGACTGTATGACTTGATTTACCGGTTGCGAGGGAAAAGAGTGGGAGCCAATTGCTTGGGTTTATTGAAAGATTAATACTCACACCTTTTTATATATAACAAAATAAGAAAGTATATTAACAGCAGAAATTACAACACTAGATGAGAAAAAATTGAAAAACTGTGGTAAATAACAAAATTACGTTTTATGTGCGCTAGTTTAAGGATATTGAACGAAGTTAAAGAACAGCTATTTTACTAATATAAATAACTAAAAATGATGTTGTTTGAGTCACGCGAGTTAATTAAACAAGACATTTTCTTTTTCAATTTAAAATGATTTTCTCGAGAAAATGTCTACTTGGTTGGTGTACACAGTGACTACACTGTGGTTCACTGGACGAGCGATCGGTGCGGACTGACTAAATGCTCACAGGCGAGCAGTCGTGAGCAGCGAAAGTAACTTAAACGTGGAGCGCTATGATTGGTGGTCACGCAGGACCATCGTACGCACACTATTGGTTACAAAATATTAAAGTTAATTGCTAGCGCGCGAATACATAAATTCTATATAGTTTATGTTTGTAATACTAATTTGATATTGAACATACTACCCAGGTTGATGGACAGCAGTCAGTACGAATGTACATCAAAAAAAGAGAACAATAAATAAAATAAACAAAGTATAACGTATAAATCGAAATTTGAAAATATTTATGTAGACCGCTTGTCTACTTACAATAGCAAACTAAGTAAAAGTATGGTAACTGTTCTTAATTTTATAACTAGATCATCCAAGTGCAACTAATAAGACATTAAAACGTTTAATCTGAATAGATAGCTTCAATTTCAGAGTTTGTCCTTAACAATATTACTTTATGGATCGGTCGAGTCAGAACAGTACTGGACGTTTTGACCTTTACGACTCTGACTAGGGACCTCTGATCTTTAAAAATTTCAATTATACGACCCAGAGGCCACTTGCCAGGGGGAGTCAACTCATTCCTAATAAGAACTAAATCCCCTATCTGCATGGATCTTTGGGTCGTAAGCCACTTAGATCGTGCCTGAAGAGTGCTGAGGTACTCTGAGGACCACCGCCTCCAAAAATCCTGGACAGTCTGTGTAACAAGCTTCCACCTGGGTAATGGAGATATTTTTTCGGAGGTAAAATCTGGTTGGGGCAAAATATAGGACGGTTTAAGGATTAATAAGTGTGCAGGAGTGAGAGCATAAAGGTCCTCAGGATTATCGGTCAGAGGGCATAGTGGCCACGAATTAAGGCACGATTCTATACGACACAGAAGGGTCGAGAACTCGACAAACGTCAAAATCTGATCACCAACGACTCGCTTCAAATGGAACTTCACTGATTTAACGTCAGATTCCCAAATACCACCGAAGTGAGGGGCAGCTGGAGGTTTAAAATGCCACTCAGTGCCAGAAGACGACAGACTATCAGCAAAATCAGATGAATGACACCGAGCTGTCCACATTCTTTTTAATTCGTGGTCAGCACCTACAAAGTTCATGTCCTGATCACTATAAAGATCAGTACACTGCCCTCGACGAGACACAAGGCGATGAAATGCTGCAATGAGTGCCTCAGTCAAGTAGTACTCAGCCACTTCCAGATGTACCACTTTGGTGGCCATACATATAAACACCGCCACGTATCCCTTGAGAGTACCCTTTTCTCGACTCTTAGACAACCGAATTGGAAAAGGTCCGGCATAATCAACTCCAGTCTTCTGAAAGGGCGGACTAGGAGTTACTCGACAATTTGGAAGATCACTCATCAATTGAGTCTGAGTCCGGTCCTTGTACCTTTTACAGGTGAAACAGTGACTAAGTTCGGCACGCACTACTTCACGACCTCGCAAAATCCAATATTTTTGCCTAAGAGACACAAGATTCATCTTAACACCTACATGTAATGCCTTGCGATGATAATAGTCAATCAACAATTAAGTGAAACAGTCGGAGCCATAGAGAATCAAGGGATGTTTAGCATTTGCATCTAATAGAGAGTTACTAAGCCTTCCACCGATTCGAAGAAGATCATCGATGATAACAGGCGTTAGTTTGTGCAAACGACTACTTGATGGAAGCTGTTCTAATTCATCAGATCTTAGCCCTTGGTTTCTACGAAGAACAGCTAAATCGGCAGAAAACCATCTCTACTGATGTGTATAAGCTATTAAAGAGGCAGTATTATCGATTTTCTTAGTCAACAGGTTGCCTAAGGCTACATTGTAATAGGTATTTACAGAAACAAAAGCCAGCTTAGGCTGGTAGGAGTCAGTTTGGTCGATGTTTACTCTTTTTTGAACTACCTTAATGAAAAGCCTATAAACAAATCTAAGACAATAAGCAGTTACTCTAAGAAGCCTTTCCCATTTGGAATATCGACCATACAATTTAGTGACAAACGTATCTAACCCTTTAGTTTCAATCAAGACGTTTACACTATAGAGTGGATCCTCTAAAATTTCAATCTTAAGTTTGGGGTACTCGGGCTCGAGCTCGTGGAGAATATCTGGTCCAGAAAACCACAAACGCTGTTCTCTCATTTGACCTGGATGTATTCCTCGAGAAGCTACGTCAGCTGGGTTCTGACTAGATCTTATATGGTGCTACTCAGCCTTAGGCATCAGCTTGAATATGTTTGAGCACCTGTTGGAAACGAAACAAGGCCATCTGGATGGCAGCGAATTAAGCCAATGCAATGTGTTTAATGAGTCAGTCCATAGGTGGACGGGTGCATCTTTGACAAGGCAACAATGAAAAAAATGACTGACAATTCTAGCAAGCAGCTGAGCAGCACAGAGTTCCAGCTATGGTATACTCAAGGTCTTAATAGGGCTTCCCTTGGTCTTAGCCAACTGAAGAGTGACGTAGACCTTTTCATCTTTAACTACACGAATATAAATTACAGCAGCGTAAGCCAACTTAGATGCGTCAGCAAAGCCGTGTATTTCTAACCTTTCAAAGCCTGATGAGAAGAAATTCCAGCGAGGTATAGTAATTTTGTTTAATTGGGGCACTTCATCCAACCACTTGACCCATTTAGCAACAACTGTCGGTGGCAGAGGATCACGCCACAATATTTTTAATAGCCATAAGGACTGAAATAGAATTTTGCCAAAAATAATAACAGGCGAAAACCATCCTAACGGATCAAAAAACTTAGCTAATTGTGCTAAAAAATATCGTCTCATTCAAGCTTGAGGGCTAGGGCTAACAATTAATTGGAAGTGAAAGTCGTCACTTTGGAGATTCTAAGACAAGCCCAGAACAGAAATTGTAGTCTCAAACTCCTTGAGTTCCTTTGGCTTGTCGACCTTGAATTCGTCAGGTATGCCAGAGAGCACTTCAGAAACATAAGCTGACCACTTTCTGAGAGGGAAACCACCAAAATGAGCTAATTCTAAAAGTTCTGTACTCTTTTGTTGTGCTTCAACTAACGAATGAGCGCCTGAAAGGCAATCGTCAACGTAAAAATTCTCCAAAATAACCTTGGCGACTCTAGCATGGGATTCAGCATAATCAGTAGCCAGCTGGCAAAGAACACGAGTAGCTTGAAATGGCGAGCTTGCTAGGTCGTAAGTAACTGTGGTGAGTAAAAAGATCTTTGAAGGGTCAGACTGCTTCGAACGCCAAAGAATAGCCTGAAAAAACTGATCATTAGGATGAACAAGTATTTGCCTGAACAATTTCTCCACATCAGTGATGAACGCAAACTCATAAAATCGCTATTTCAAAATGATTTCATACAAATTATTCAGTAAATTTGGACCTGAGTACAAAACAGAGTTCAATGAAAGGCCTTCACGATTTTTAAATGAGCCATTAAAGACTACTCTCAACTTTGAAGTTCCTTCGTTCATTTTATAAACACCATGATGTGGTAAAAAATAGACGGCACGATCAGACTCAGAGCTTTCCCTCATGTGTCCTAAGGCTAGGTATTCTGACATGAATTTGTTATAAGCACCGTAAAATTCAGGGTTCTTTTGGAAACGTTGTTCCAGCTGCTTGAACATAGTCAAAGCTGCTTGATACCAAACTTTATGCGCAGCTGCTAGATCGTCTACCGAGGTTTTAAAGGGTAAACGGACTACATAGCGACCATCAGGTTGTCTAAGGTGGGTATTAACGAAATGACGCTCACATTCAGCATCTTCAGGACTTAACACGGGTTTTGAAATCGGCTCTTCAATCGACCAAAACTTTTGAACAAAATCAAAAAGACCAGATTCAATTTGTGATATGCAAAGACACTGAGTTCTTTAGATTCAAAGAAGATGTAGTCACTGGGCCGGACAGCAACCGGCCTAGTTTAGAAGATGAAGCTACGGGTTGATTCACTCTGCCTCGTTTAACAGAATTATTAATTATAGCGGCATGAACCGAAGCATCAAGTAGTAAATATATTTTTTCTAAGCCGTAAAAATTCGGATCAGCCAACTTTAGACCCTTTATATGTTCAAAATTTTCTACCTCTTGACAAACAGGAGGCTTATAAGAAGTAATGCAAAGCACTACCAAGGCTTCAACTTCCAAACTAAAACTGAATCCAAAATGGAGTTGAATCTTAAATTGAACCGACCTTTTTACGTTTACAACTCGATCCCCTATACCTGACAACGAGATGTTCGTACTGCGGCTTTTACAATTTAATAAAGTACAAAGAGACTTAGAGATTAGAGAAGATTGTGAACACTGGTCAATTAGTGCTCTTACCTTAATACTCGAACCGCTAGAATCAACTACATACACCACTGCAGTAGCAAGAAGCTCCCTGGGTGCTTTAGGCAAATTCACACCATGAGAAATACCTACGTTAAAGCAAGAACTACCTTTAGGATCAGGCTTTCCACTGACCTAACTATTATAAGGTGTGTCCTTGTTAGCATCAGAGTCATCTCTATGCATCAATGTGTGGTGTTTTTGTTGACATTTAGTGCAATTAAATTTTGAAGGACACTTATTTGAGCTATGCTTCCCAAAACAATTAAGACAAATCTTTTTAGTATCAATAAAGCTCTTTTTTTCTTTCCAAGTTTTTGATTTAAAATTGTCACATTGATACAGTCTATGAGCCTGATTACAAAACAAGCATTTTGGTGAATTACTATCAGGAGTGGGTTGAGCTGCAGTCTGATGCACAGCAGCAGATTTATTAGTTTTAATCTTCTGATCATGATTATTCAAATTTTTCCTAACAGAAGCCTCTAAAGTTATAATTTGAACAGTTATAAACTCCCTTAACTCTGTAAGGGTAGGCGCATTGCCACTGCTCCCTAAATGCTTTTGCCAATCTTTATATGTGTGGAAATCAAATTTGCTAGTCACGAGAGCAATGAAAATTTCATTGTCGCCCATGTGTCTTCCCACGGCTGACAAAGAATCAAAGGGACCTAACATCTCCTTAGAAATGCGCTTTATTTCAGTGCTAGAAGAATTTTTCATGGTTTGGGCACTGATAATATTGCTGGTATATGAGGACACTAATCGACGCTGGTTGTCGTAAAAGGCAAGGAGGGTCTCCTAGGCCTGTGTATAATTTTCCTCTGTGAGAGAAATATTCTTTAAAAGATCTGATGCATCACCACTAACGTGAGTACGTAGATGCTGGTCTTTAATTACTCCAGGGAGATCCTGCTTCCTATGGACCAGGGCTCTGAATATGTCCCGGAAGTTTTCCCAACACTCTAGTTTACCATCAAAGATCAGGAGATCAATTGATGGCAAAGAAGAATAACTTTGGAAGTTATTTTGATTTGGAGCGGGGTTTTGAATGGGTGGAGCTGTACCAGGATTGTTGACAGAAAGTAAATGTAGGTGGTCCTCAAAATCCCTAACAACCGAATAATATTGATCTTCAGCAGTCTCATATAACCCATTTGTAAAATAATCATGGTCCCTATCAAGAGGTTGTAACTGCAAAATAGCAGCATTAATCAACTTAAACTGCTCGAACGCATCTTTAACTTGCTGCAGTCGCGACACAGCTTGACCCCTTGCCATTTTAGTGGTACCAAGCTTTCTAAAATTAATAATAGCGTTTTTAATCTTGGTAAAAAGGCTAAGCTGAGTTAAATAATACGACTCCATTGCAAGGGGTTAACCTCACCTGGCAGTGACAATCCAGCTAGCTCTCTTAACCGTACAAATTGTTTAGATAAATATCATAATAAAATAGTAGAAAATCTCTAAATTGAATAGTTATATAATTAACGCAAATCAATACTTGCACTAGTGCTTAAATAAACTAAAATTTTCTAATTTTTGTTGCTAAATTGAATCGTGTAATTAATGGTTATTTAAATTTGCTAGAAATCGCAATTTAAAACCTGTTGAAGGAGCAGCCGTAGACGACGCAGGCGATCATCTAGTGCTTAATTAAGTGCAAAGAATGTATGCAGGACCTTGAAGACGACGATTATGTGCACAGGTATTCAGGCCCACGCAATGGGTATCCAGACATTGAAATGGCTCAATAACAACGACGGTTTACGTTGAACCGGCAGGCAATGGCGGCCTGCAGCTATGATGAGAAGCACTTTCAAGTGCTATGATGCCCTGCAGTGACAGGCGAGCACACCGTAAGTGTTAGCCCGCTGCCGATACAACCCTTGTTGTTCTGTGGAGCAAGAAGGTTTATAAGTGCGGCACACAAAGGAAATTAAAAGAGCGAGGGTACCAATGGCCGAATATGTGTGAGCCATGTGCTTATGAGTGCAAGAGAGCACTATGTATATATGGCTATGAAGGCCAAGGCTAAATATAAGCCAATTGTTTTCTATGTAGCTAAAATCTATTTACCAAAGTAGCAAACGAGTAATAGTACTCGAGCTAGTACAGCTAAAAATAAGCTGAGCTTTTATATGAAGCTAAAAGCTATTTACCAAAGTAGCAAACGAGTAATAATATTCGAGCTAGTACAGCTAAAAATAAGCTGAGCTTTTATATGAAGCTAAAAGCTATTTACCAAAGTAGCAAACGAGTAATAGTACTCGAGCTAGTACAGCTAAAAATAAGCTGAGCTTTTATATGAAGCTAAGAGCTATTTACCAAAATAGCAAACGAGTAATAGTACTCGAGCTAGTACAGCTAAAAATAAGCTAAGCTTTTATATGAAGCTAAGAACTATTTACCAAAATAGCAAACGAGTAATAGTACTCGAGCTAGTACAGCTAAAAATAAGCTGAGCTTTTATATGAAGCTAAAAGCTATTCACCAAAGTAGCAAACAAGTAATAGTACTTGAGCTAGTACAGATAAAAATAAGCTGAGCTTTTATATGAAGCTAAAAACTATTTACCAAAGTAGCAAACGAGTAATAGTACTCGAGCTAGTACAGCTAAAAATAAGCTGAGCTCTTATATGAAGCTAAAAACTATTTACCAAAATAGCAAACGAGTAATAGTACTCGAGCTAGTACAGCTAAAAATAAGCTGAGCTTTTATATGAAGCTAAAAACTATTTACCAAAGTAGCAAACGAGTAATAGTACTCGAGCTAGTACAGCTAAAAATAAGCTGAGCTCTTATATGAAGCTAAAAACTATTTACCAAAATAGCAAACGAGTAATAGTACTCGAGCTAGTACAGCTAAAAATAAGCTGAGCTTTTATATGAAGCTAAAAACTATTTACCAAAGTAGCAAACGAGTAATAGTACTCGAGCTAGTACTGTTAAAAATAAGGTGAGCTTTTATATGAAGCTAAAAGCTATTTACCAAAGGTGACAAACAAGTAATAGTACTCAAGCCAGTGCATGAAACAAAAAAAAATAAGTCTGTCTGCGCAACGCAGGAAGAACAAGATGGCCAGCGAGTATGTACTAGAGCCTGTGCACAAAAAAATGGCAACAAATCGCACGAAAAAAGTGTAGCAATAAGCTACGCAACGAAGCCAACGAGTATGTACTTGAGTTTGTGTACGATGAAAAAAAAGCACTGAACTTACCACAGGTACCAAGTGTTGTTATATGCGAGTGTGTGTGAGAGAGAGAAAGATACACCCAACGCGCCGGTACGCTGACCGCGTCCGCACGTCGCTCGTGAAGAAGAAGTTGGTTAAGATGGCTGACTTCGTAACTCGCACGTGGCTAATAATAAGCCGAAGCTCTCCACTCACCCTTTTTATCCGGCTCGAAGGACAAATATTTGGGATTGAAAACCCAATGATTGTGGACTGTATGACTTGATTTACCGGTTGCGAGGGAAAAGAGTGGGAGCCAATTGCTTGGGTTTATTGAAAGATTAATACTCACACCTTTTTATATATAACAAAATAAGAAAGTATATTAACAGCAGAAATTACAACACTAGATGAGAAAAAAGTGAAAAACTGTGGTAAATAACAAAATTACGTTATATGTGCGCTAGTTTAAGGATATTGAACGAAGTTAAAGAACAGTTATTTTACTAATATAAATAACTAAAAATGATGTTGTTTGAGTCACGCGAGTAAATTAAACAAGACATTTTCTTTTTCAATTTAAAATGATTTTCTCGAGAAAATGTCTACTTGGTTGGTGTACACAGTGACTACACTGTGGTTCACTGGACGAGCGATCGGTGCGGACTGACTAAATGCTCACAGGCGAGCAGTCGTGAGCAGCCAAAGTAACTTAAACGTGGAGTGCTATGATTGGTGGTCATGCAGGACCATCGTACGCACGCTATTGGTTACAAAATATTAAAGTTAATTGCTAGCGCGCGAATATATAAATTCTATATAGTTAGTGTTTGTAATACTAATTTGATGTTAACCATGTATTGTTTATTAGCATGTAATATTGTCACAGGTTGACACTTACTTATATTCGTCTTTACATCAATTACCAAAAAAAAAAAACAATATTTCAGCGTATCATGTAGCACGCATAAAATCACTGCCTCATTGAGCCACTCATCAAGCCTGTAACATCAAATATATGTGTGGCAACGCGTATTAAGGGTATAAAATGTGGTGCTTCGTACCTCGCACCCTACTTTGACTAGCATGCGATTACGTACATCACCCGTCAAAGATGATCTCCAAAGTTGAACTCCGACGCTTCTCGGTGGTATCGTCAACTCAGTTCGACTGTGGTTCTTGGAAGCGTGTTACGGTTTCACCGCTCGTGGTGACAAGGGAACCTCGTCCGCTTACTACATTCGACGAACCACTTGGTGGTGTTTTTGCGACTTTTAAAATTTGCGCAGTTGTGTGCCGCTATCACTCAATGCTGAAAGACAGACTGTGTTAAAAACAGCCACTCTCGTACTACATAAATAATAAAAAACAGGGTACAAACCTACATAATCTTGTGCTTTAGAACACAGTTGCACAAGACGCAGCGCAACATCTCACTATAAAGAAAACCTTACCACAATTCAACTATCCACCTTGACTGTGACTTCAACGTTGATACAATCGCGTAAACGAGTATACGGCACTCAGAAGCAAGAAAAAAATCACAGCTAGGTCTTGTCTCTGATCTTGTTGCACTGCACCTTTTTATTTCTCCAAAAAAACGTGTCACTGACCAGGCCTTGTATATCTTTCTGCCCACCTTCCCGCTCGAACCTGAACTCCATCACTTCGCCCACCTCTCCCCTTCGCTGTTCGCTCTCTTTCTCCTACCATTTACACTAGCGCACGTCAACATGCCTCCTCACCCATACACACATACATGCCCCAGTTGCGCTCGTTTACGACGCAACATTATTTTTCTCCGTGTCTTCTCTATTGCACAAGTAACGTTGCTTCTACTACTTATGCTACATTGATGAAACTGAGAAGATAATAAGATACAAACAGTATTTATAACTTCTCTTCATCAGAGCTAGTGACATCTTCCAAATAAATGTTGTAGTAAAAATTTTTCATGCGTCCAACATTATAAAAAGCACACATAGATTTGTGAGATCTATTATGATGTTTACAAATGGTCACCTAACTTGGAAGTTCAAGCCACTTTTGTTTTAACTCCCCTATTACAAAAATCTTAGTAGCGTCTTTAGGGTATTCACGCAGAATGTTTCCTATTCCTGTTTACTTAATATTACCTAAATTCTAGGTAAAGTTCAAGATGTTAATTCACATATTTATACTTGTGTGGTAACTTACGCCAGGCAAAAGGTGATTTAAAAAGAAATGTTTGTGCTTCACTGTCATTAGCATTTAGACAAAAAATAGCTTTTTTCATCACATAATCTTTACCAGGCTTTTTGAAGCCTTTCATATCTATCATATACTCCATTCTTAATGTGAAACATCTTATCGCGGACTGTGAACAACCGCGTGAGGGGAAATATGCAATGAAAAGTCTGGTACGCTCCTCCGTTGCTGTTCACCTTACTGCTGGTGTCTCGTTTTCTCTCTCTCTCTCTCTCTCTCTCTCTCTCTCCCTCTCTCTCTCTCTCTCTATATATATATATATATATATATATATATATATATATATATATATATATATACACATGTATGCGGTCGAACTTGTATGTCTATGTATACAAACATACGGTACTAATTACTATATTGTCATACCAAGACGGTGGCGCAGCGGTAGAGATGCAGTCTCGTCAATCTGGAAGATTAAACAAAGTTGGCCATAGTTGATAGTCGGATGGGTGACCACTCAACTAATATTCCATTTGCTTGCGCTGGTGATTTTTCAGATCGATTGACTGCCTCTTTATCGTAACGACAACGTGAGTGGGAGGTGTGCAGAATTTCAGGCTTAATGTCCATAGATAATATAGACGTTTGTTCGGAACTTAGGTAATACACCAACTGTTCTTAAAAGTGACAGCCAAGCTTGCGGGAACTTTAAATTGACTCTATGGTGCAAGACGCAAAAATCCAGATAATTTAACAGAATTTCATGTGTAATAAATTGATAAATTAACCCTGTAATTATTGAGTCACAACTTCTCGTCTTCTTAGAGTACCTGGTATAATTCCTAGTATCAATTTTTTAAATTAATTTTTATTTAATTCTAAAGCATTGAAATAGGATTTAAGTCTCTACTTTTTTAGCAAAATAATGTATTTAGTTAAATGACAAATTAGAAAATTTGGTTTTACAATATATTATAATGAAAAATATTCCAGACCACTACAACAAATAAAGAAGAAAAATCTCAAAATTTTTTGCATACGTGTGCGTATGAATAGGAAAAAATGGAAATAGGATTATAAAGAAGAGAGAGTATTAATAGTAAAAGGCTTGAGTAAAAAACTCATGGATTTCGAAATAAAACTCGTGGATTTTAAAATCAAATAAAAGTCTTATTCTTGCTTGATTAAGAAAAAAAATGAGACGTCTAATCCAAGTGGATCAAACCTGGATGTTCGGCTGAGCAAAAAGCTCTGAATCAGGCCGTCGCCCTTACGAAGTGCGCAAGCACAAATTCTCGTGGGAACTGATGTTCCAAAAAAGTTCAAACTCGTGAAATCAAATTTTAAAAAATATTCACGTCTCACCCTTTTACTGCGCCAATAGACGTGTCTATCGTGTCTCATCTTCTCTTTGCCTTCAAGAGCTTGCACGTAAAAAAAAGATAACAGCCACGAAGAGGCTAGTAAAGACGTGAAGAACAGAAGTAGAAAGGCATCAACAGCGAACGTCAACCTCAAAAGCCAAAGAAAGAGAGCTGATGATACTGCACCCTTCTTGGTGGCAGGTCGAAGAGAAGTGTGTTATAAATAAATTAAAGGTTACGGCTATGACGGGGTCATTTTTCATATTAGCCCGAAAAACACCAAAACTCGACTCGATGTAAAATTTGAGGTTTTAGGCTCGTTTTAATGCCTTGTGTACATGTGTTTGTGTTTCGTTATGTTTCATGCGAGGAAAGAGGAGAGGACGACGGAGAAAAATAACTAGTGAAACGAGCAAAGAGAAGCATGAGTGGGAAAAACGAGAATAATAAGAAGAAATGTGTAATTGAAGGACTATAAGTGATGTTAACGTTAATACTGTACATTTTAGTGTGAATCCGTAGGTTGGTGGAACAATAGATGGATTGACGAATTTTAGCGATTATTATAATTATTGATGGTATTTTTTTTATGTGTCTTTTGTAAAATTGTAATGTGCCAGGAATATAGAGAGTTTGTGTATATATGTGTAGTTAAGGGGAAAATGGGACGTGTGCGAGCTAGGTCGTATGAGAGAAGTAGGGGAGAGAAAGAGATAGGAGAGAGTCAAGGCAGTAGGACGCGAGCAGCGAGACTGAGAGGACTCCTTGACGGGCCTTCAAGAGGGAAGGATGTAGAGCGTGTGCACCACCGAGGCGTCGTCCAACCTACGTCCGTCTCCCACTCTTGGTGGTCTACGGGAGACATCATCTGCAGCCTGGCTAAAGACTACGCAATCACGAGAAGCAGGATGGCAGTGGGCGACCTCGCGGGGACACGACGCGGACAACTTCCTGGAGATCGGGGCCTGGAGGTATTTCGCGTAGTGCGTGGTAAGGTTAGCAACTAGTGGAAAAGAGAGAGAGGGACATAATATGTGGTGCTGAGGTGAGGTTGTGTGAGTGTAGGATGTTTCGAGGATAAGGGTAAAAGGCGGGCGTGTGGATAAGTGTGTGTGGTTGAAGGTACTGGGGATTTCACTGGGGTTGTGAAGAAGAGTTAGAAGTGTAAACGAGGGGTCAAGATTGCTAAAAGAGTGAGAGAACGAAAATTAGTTGTTCAAGAGAAAGACATTGGAATGGATACGAGTGCGTTAGAGGGAAAGAGAGAGAGAGAGAGAGAGGGAATGAGACCAGTGATTTGGACCACCCGAAGTGACGACCCTGGTTCCAGAATGGGAGCTCAACGTGCATGATCGCCGCGCCCGCTGTCGTCCCGGGAGACCCAGACCAGTCGAGAGCAGCCTTCGAAGTGAGGGGCCAATCGTGTGTGCAAGAAGTGGAATTCGTAAAGTGGGCCAATCGTGTGTGTGCAAGAAGCGGAATTCGTAAAGCGGCGTGTGCATACTTTTGAAGCGTTACCTGGGCCTTGACAGCTGGCGTGCGGCCGCCTGTCTGGCCCCAGGGCGCAATTCAACAGGTGTAGGATGCTCTCGATGCCAGGATAACCTCGGGGTGACTCGCAGGTAGAGGTGCTACAGTACGATCGGGAATTCTCGCGGGCGAGCTGGATGTTCGTCGTTTTAGCGCTGGTCTTCCGTTGGACTCTAAGAGTGCGAAGCTCCGGGTGCGGAAACTTTGGATGTGTGCGTGTGCGTTGAGGTGTAGGTAGGTGATCGAGTGTGGGTTATAAAAGCAAAAATGTATGTGTACTGCGAATTGCAAGTTAGCGACGGCGGTAGCGTCGATTCTTTAGAAGTGTTAATCTATTGTAAATGAAATAAAAAGTAGTCTAAAGGTGAAATTCATGTTAGTGTTTTTATTTTTACGAGAGTGAGATATTCACATCCTGATCATTTCCCTCGGGAACTGTCCGCCTCCCGACGGACAATCTGCGGTGGGGCCTCCTCTAGATAAGAAGTCTATATCGGGAAAACAGAGCTGAGCCAAGCCAAGGCGTTTGAGATAGTATTGGGTCGCAGAGCTTTGTTGTTTTAGGTATTTTACGTGATCGAAGGGATTTTAGTGCGTTGTATCGGGACGGCTTCGCGTCGACGTGAAAACGTCAATTCGGGGCTGAAAATGAAACGTTACACGGCAACGAGCAAGAAAAATTGCAAACCGATAAAGAAGACGGCGCAACTGAAAGTAACTTTTTTTGTTGTCAAGGTGACGGTCTTCCGTTTAACTAATAATTAAAAATCCACTGCTCCTCACCCTTTTTCGAATGTTATCGGCTAATTTGATATCGATACCAACCTCTCTGTATATTTTTTCGTTAAATACGACACAAACCCCAAACTATCCAACCCAATAATCTAAACTGACTGACTGACTGCTGGTCGCTTCGTAAATAAATCATTTGAATCAAACAATAACAGTAGTGCAAATTACCGTACAACCCAGAGCGCTTACTGGCCACTTTATTTATAAATAAAATAAATATAACGATGCAAGCGCCAATCATCACACAACCCGGGGCACTTACTGGTTGCTTTATTTATTGATGAAATAAATAACATAAATAAATGAACTTTGAGTTGTGTGGTGATTTTTACTGATGTTATTATCTAACTTATTTAATCAATCAAGTAAGGGACCAGTAAGCACCCCGGGTTGTGTGGTAATTGGCACTTGCGTTAATTTATTTATTTTATTTATTTCATCAATAAATAGAGCGACCTGTAAGCGCTCCGGGTTGTGTGGTGATTGGCGCTTGCGTTATTATATTTATTTTATCAATAAAGAAAGTCACTAGTACGTGCCCCCGATTGTGTGGTGATGAGTATTTGTGTTATTATTTGATTTAAGTCATTTACTTACAAAGCGACCAGCAGTCAGTCGGTAAGTTGAGGTTATCGGGTTAAAAAGTTTGGGGTTTATGTATAAATTCATTATGTACGAAATTATGTTAAGTACTCTGAATTTTTGCGTCTTGCACCATACAGTCAATTTAAAGTGCCCGCGAATTCACTTTTAAGAGCTCTCGAAGTTCCAACTCAGTGCGCATGCACATTATTGCATCGTTTGTACGTTCGTTCATTCGTTTGTTCGTGCCCTCGTGCTTCAATAGCCCCCCAGGCGAATGTGGAATGAAATTCCCTTACACCCTTCCCATCCACATCTCTCCCCAGTCCTAAAGTGCCGAGTGCCCAGAGTAGGACTTACTGCAATATAAGATAAGAAAAAAAAAAAAACCAGGGGATATACATGGGTCATGGAACCGACGGTAACAACGAAGTTCTTGAAACATGAAATAAGTATAAGGACACAAAATTTCTTAGGTAACAAGGGGGTCAACAGACCCGTAGAAAAAACATGGCTCTATAAAAATAAGTACTGCATACATATATAGTTCACTAAAACAAAAACTTAAAAAACGAATGATAAAAAAATAAGAGAAATTATTTCAGTACTCACGATGGTTAAACTGAATTTTCTTATTTTTTTATTGTTCTTTTTTCAAGTTTTTGTTTTAGTGAACTACATAAATGCAGTACTTATTTTTATAGAGCTTCGTTCTTCTTATGGGTCTGGTGACCCCCTTGTTACCTAAAAAATTTTGTTTCTTTACACTCATCTCACCGAGGATCCCAGGACCCATTTCTATACCCCCTAGTTTGTTTCTTTTAAATTGTATCATTCTTTAAATTTCCTTTATTATATTACATTTTTATTTTTCCATTAAGTATTTTTTTTTGTATTCCTTTTTTTATTTTATTTTTTGTTTCTCATTCCATTGTATTTTCTTATGTCTTTTTTGATTTGATTTTATTACTTTTTCTTCTTTAATTTTTTTTCTAATGCGTTTCGTTTTTTTCATTATTGAAAACTTTTTTTCCTGTAGTTTTATTTTATTTTCTCTACCATTTTTTTTGTTTGATTTCCTTTTTTAATGTCTTTTTTAAATGACACTTTATTGTTTGATTAAATTTTTCACTGTTACATGATTTTATTTGATTTCATTCCTTTTTTATGATTCGAATCATTTAATTATTTTTCATATTATTTTCCATTTTATTTTTCTTATCATTTCATAATCATTTATTATTATTTTTTTTATTAAATATTCGTATGTTGATTTTATACTATTATTTTAATTTTTATTTTTAATTGTTTATCGTTGCTTTTTGTTTAAAGTTTTTTTATTTAATTTGTGTATATACATTTTTTTCAAGTTATTTTTTTCTAACTTATTTTTTTGCAATCTAACTTATTTGTTTTACTTTTATATAATTATTTAATAACAATTTGCCACTGTTTGCTTATCAAATTTAACATAAGCGCCCTTTAAAACCATTAATATCATATCTAACTCTAAATATACATATATAATGATCCCACATAATTTATTTATTATTGATTTAATAAGTTACTATATTTATATAATTATGTGACATTGTAACATCATTCGTTTGTCGAATTTGAAATGAGCAACCTTCAAAACCAACGATACGTTCTGCAACTCTATTGTAAATTTTTATATTAATAATTCAATTATTTATCGAATAATTCACTTATAACAGTAATTATTAGCATTATTTTAATGCCAAAAAAACATCAGGTTTCAAAAAAGTTGGTTGGTATTTTGTGCATTTTATAACGAGGAATTTTACCTTCCCCAAGGTGACTTACCGTTGGAGAAAAAACACCGTTATTATTCTCTCTCGTACGTCTCTGCTCGAAAACACTCTCCCTCTTCGCCCTTTCACTGGACCTGTCTCAAAAGGGGATTCGCGTCTGGGCAAATGAACACAAAGGCGAGGTAGACTTTATTTCACAGATTTATTGAAAATAACCACAACCGCTATCTACAATCACTTCACGTACCTCCTCTCGGTCCCGATGCTATAGCGCAGGCCCTCGATCGCCACCACAACGCCAGAGGTGCGCTCGGAGAGCCACGCTAGTCCGCTCACACGCACACACACTCACGCGCCTTTACACCCACTTCCCCTCTCACACTACTCTCGATATGGAATCAGGTCCCCTCGGCGTGGTAGCCTGTCCGTACCTACACACCCCCACACTCACCCTCGGCGTAACCTATAGGTCCCGGGCGTGGATTGCCGTCGCGACCGGAGACGGTCACAAACACGCCTTACAACTCACAGCGTCCCGACGCCGGCTCTCGATCCGTCCCGCCCTTACACCACGACTATGCGACTACTCACTGGCTCTCGGTCTCACGCGCCCTTTTCTTCCTCTCTCTCTCTCTCTCTCTCTCTCTGTGCGCCGCTGGTGAGTGTGACTGGATGTGCCTCTTGCGTGCTCCTCCAAATTTGTGCCTTTTCTTGTTTACTGCCGTGAATTTTATTCAATTTGTTGTAGATTCGCTCGCTGGTAGGCTCGCGCAACTTTTGAGCAACTAGCTACGGGCTCCTTCAAGTAATCTGAGCCACGGCGAGCTTTAATCTACAACGGAGGCCTTTGGAGGTTAGGAGACTTTCCCGACTGACTTTTGCTGCTCCGTTGGGGGAGGCATCGCTTGCATCCCTACATTGTAGTGTTGTTGCGGAGGCTGAGTAACGTCCAGGGTATTGCGGTTGAGGCCTGGGACTGTCTGTTGGTGCCATTTGTGTTGCTGCCGTGTCCAGCTGGTGCATCATCTCCGAGGCCAGGAAGTGTTGGTTGTCTCGGCTCGCTCAGTGGTGACATCTGTTGGCTGATGCTGGGTTGCTGTTGCTGATAGCTGCTCAAATGGTAACCCATTATTACATGTGCTGCAAATTGACGACGGGTAATGGTAATAAGGGATTGAACAGTTAGACTCTATTAGCGGCCTCGAACGATATAGATTGGCTGAGAAAGCATCTGTAATAAATGAGCACATCTAATGTGAATTCTAAAGCTAGTTTATTAAGTTGTGCTGACTACTTTATATTTTGTACGGCATTTGACCGTCTTATTGTTAATTTGTTCTATTGTTTTACCGATTTGTTTTATTGTTTTACCGTTGTATAGTGATTGCGTGCTTGGTATGTCGGTTCTGTACTGTTAGTCTACCCTCTGAAATTAAAATTATTTTAACACGATCTTCAGAACTATAAGTAACTTAGTGTGCTAGTGTAAGTGGGTATTTTTATGTAGCATATTTTATATCATCGTTTGTGTATTTATCTATCTGTTTAATTTGTATACATTTTTAGCGCCATACTAGCGTACCGCTTTAATGTGATTAGATTGTTTTTGTTAAGTTTGACAACTTTGTGCATAGATGCCGGGTGGGGTTGTCTTGTGTTCCGGATGTTCGCGCAAGGTTTCGAGTAGTGGTAGGACTTGTGATTCGTGTAATCGATCTTATCATAAATCGTGTTTTGTTAGAATACCTCTAAACACGGGAACCGACAATTGTTGTGCCCGTGCGCTATCGGAGTCCGTGCGTCGTACCAGACCTGTGTCCTCTCGTGCCTTGTCTCAGCCTCAGGTTGACCGATGCTCTCGCCAATTTGACGTTGCTAGGGGAGTGGTTGTACCGTCTGTTCATCATTCAGATATATCAAACTTTGACTCCGATATGGATTTGAATGTGGATAATATTCCTGAGGGGGCGAATGAAGGTGTTGCCTTGAGTGCATCTGGTGATGACCTGCCCGTTGGTTGGGAATCTTTCTCACCCTCGGAACAGTTTGCTGTCCTTTTTAAGGAAATTAGAAGCTCCAGTCGGTCGGTTCAAGAGTCCATCAAGTGTGTTGAGCGTCGTTTAGATGACCATGAACGCCGAATTGACGAGTTGGAAGCGTCAAATGCTGCATTGAGAACCAGACTTGATTGCCCTGATAGTGTGAGGGAATATCCTGACAATTCCGCCGATGAGTTGAGAGTAACGGGGTTGCCTCTTAATAGGGGGTATGACCTGTCTGAGGTTGCAAACAGAATAATGATGGTTTTGAGTTTGCAGGCCTTTATGTCCGATATTATTGAGGTTCGGCCATTGGTTAGTAAGCGTGTGGAGGGGTTGGGGCTTGGTGGTGAGGGTGGGTTTGGCTCATTTGCTATTTGGCTTAAGTCATCTTCGGCACGTGACTTCATTCTGCGGAAAAAAAAAGCGTTCGGTGACTTGAAGTTTACAGACCTCTATCCGGAATTCACTGGCAACAATTTAATAAAGCTTTATCCAATGTTGTCTTTCGCTACTTATTCGTTATTATTAAAAACTAAAGCCGCAGCAAAAAACCTTAATTACAAGTACGTTTGGGCTAAAGTAAGATATGTTTATGTTAAGCGAGATGATCGGTCGGAGCGCCACTGTGTTGCCTCGGAAGATGATTTAAGATCTCTCAAATGACGGTCAAGATCTAATGTTTGTCAGGATGGTGTGGGGGTCCGTGGTTTTATTCGTATCGCTCAACTAAATGCCAGTTCTTTGCGAGAGCATCTTCTTGAAGTGCGCCTTCTTCTCGAGCAGAAAAATATAGACGTGCTGTCGATCTCAGAATCCTGGCTGACACCGCGCCACTGTTCATCGCTTTTCGAGTTGCCTGGTTACACTCTTGTGCGGAATGACAGGAGCCTCAGAACGAACAATGGGAGGCGTGAGTTTATGCAGGGTGGAGGTGTAGCTTGTTAAATACGACATGAT
Organism: Copidosoma floridanum; assembly: GCF_036245765.1. Classification (NCBI taxonomy): domain Eukaryota; kingdom Metazoa; phylum Arthropoda; class Insecta; order Hymenoptera; family Encyrtidae; genus Copidosoma; species Copidosoma floridanum. The sequence goes on from NW_028321907.1 coordinate 21,444,525, forward strand.
TTGTCCTTTCGAATTATAGCGACACCGCAAATAACGCGTCTGAATGAAACTGAGTACATGTTATTGGATTTACGGCCAGGAAGAGGGCGACGTATGCTCTTTGCGTCTGTGTACAGGCGTCCGAAGGGTGATGTTCTCACTGATCTTTTTGGCACAATCCAGGCTAGCTCGGGTCGCTTCTCAGATATTGTAATAGCGGGTGACTTGAACTCCGATATGCTGGGAGACGATTACTACGCGCGCCACCTGCGGCGGTTGATTCTTGAGAATTCGATGTACCTCGCGCCTACAGGAGCAACGCACCATTGTCCGTCGGCCGATACTTGGATCGATGTGATAGTAACAAATTCAAGTGAAGTGGTGCGGTCTGTGGTGTCGTCTGATGCTCCATACATCAACGGTCACGATTATTTGTACATAGATTACGCTTTGAGTGAGCCATCGGTGAGGGTTTTGCCACGGATTCGTGAGTTTCGACACTTCTCGGCTGAGGATTTCTCGGCTGCGGTATCGTCGGGGTTGGCAGGGGTCGATGTGGATGATGGTGTGGACGTGGACACATTACTTTGGCACTTCCAGGAGGTATTGAGGTCGTCTCTGGATATTCATGCACCGTTGGTGGAGAGGAGGCAGCGTCGTAGGCCGGCGCCCTGGTTTAATGCGGAATTGCGTGAGCGTTGTAGGGCGCGTGATCGTGTGTATAGGATTGCTCGCCGCACAGGTGATCCTGGCTGTCTGTTGCGGTATCGGGGTCTGAGATCGGCCCTGAAGCGAGACATAAGAGAGGCGCGAGAGGAGTATCTGCGTCGTGCCTTGGAGGGTGCACGGGAGCCATCCCAGCGATGGAGTATTCTCCGTAGATTTGGAATAGTTGGAGGCTCGCAGCGATCGCCTTCGCATTTTATTTCACCCGTGGTGCTGTCCCGGCACTTCTCGGCGATGTCTTGTACTCACTCGCCGTGCACCGTGTGGGAGCTGGAGGGTATCTTGGGTGATGCCGGTGCCCGGCCTGACGGCTTCTCATTGGCTCCGGTGTCGTTTGTGGGCGTGTCTCAGGCGATGGCACATTGCATGGTTCGTTCACGGGGTAGAAGCTTGGATGGGCTGTCCCTCTCATATTTACGTGGCTCTCTTGCCGCAATTGTGCCGTTCCTCACCGGCCTTATCAATCGCTCGTTTGAATCTTGCAGGTATCCTGCACCTTGGCGTCGGTCTGTGATTGTGCCGCTTTCTAAGATTGCGCAACCCATTGGCCCTTCTGATGTGCGTCCTGTTGCGAATATGGCGCATTTTGCGAAGGTTCTGGACGTTCTTGTGTCGCGACAGGTGGTGGCTTACTTGGAGGGTCAGAGACTCCTTTCGCCCATGCAATCGGGTTTCCGGAGGGGCCATAGCACACAGTCAGCTCTACTTAAGTTGACGGAGGATGTTCGCGTTGGGATGGAGGCCGGAAAGGTCACGATTTTGGTGCTGTTTGATTTCAGGCGTGCATTCGATTCCATCAGCCATGTGGTCCTGCTAAAGGCTATGAGCAGGATGAACTTCTCTCCGGACGCTATTAGGTGGTTCCACTCGTACTTGTCTGACCGATCGCAGGCCGTTGTTGGGCTGGATGGGGTGCAGACTGATTTTCTGCCATGTACGTCGGGTGTGCCTCAGGGCTCTTCTTTGGGACCAATTTTATTTTTAATTGTTATAGATTCTATTTTGGCGGTGCTGTCTCATAGTACGGGCATACTTTTTGCTGATGATTTGCAGGCGTATATGCAATGCAGGCCTTCAGAGATTGCTGGAGCTGTGGGCAGGTTCAATGAGGATATCGGGAGGGTTGTAGCCTGGGCATCTGAGTTTGGTCTTCAGCTCCACTTTGGAAAGTTGCGTGCTATGCTTCTGACTACTTGTCAGAATTTAATGCGAATTGACGTTGACGCCATACCTCCTTTGCTGGCTGATGGGAAGGTGATTCCACTTGTTAGTTCGGTTAAGGACTTAGGGGTGACGTTGTCGAGTGACCTTTCATGGAATGCCCACGTTGCAGCAATATGCTCAAGGGTACATGGTGTGTTGTATCGTCTCCGGTATCGGGGTGGCACTCTGTCATCCCGACTTAGAGCTGCTCTTGCTGTGAGTCTTGTTGTTCCCCACTTTGATTATGCCTGCTTAGTCTACATGGGTCTTTCAGGGTACCTGGCCACCAAGCTCGATCGTCTGTCTAATACTGTTGTTAGGTACATCTTTCGGTTGAGGAGGGATGCATCACTCTCTCAGTACTATAAAAGGCTGGGTTGGTTACGGCCAAGCTTTAGAAGGGAGTACTTTCTTGCTGTGTTTGCCTATAAACTCTTGGCCTCTGGTGAGCCTTCGTACTTGTTCGACTTACTCCCTCGATTTGCGGATGGGCTCCGTTGTTCAGCGCGTCGTGATCGGCCGACATTTATGATTCCCACTGCATCGCTATCGTCATACGCATCAGCCTTTTCGCAGAGACTTATGCGGTTGTGGCATACTATCCCACTAAGTATTAGGCAGGTTGATTCGCTGAACGTCTTCAAGACGACTCTTTACCGTTTTTATTTAGAAAAACAGGGGGACTGACTACTAAGCACGCTTATGTTTAAGATTGTAAGCTCTACTAAGTCATTATGGCAAGACTGGAAATATTTTGTTACGATTAATTATTACTTGTCTTTTTCAAATCTAGGGTATACTGTAAATGAAACTAAAATTAAGTGCGACCAAATGTAAATTAACGAATATATATATATGTATAGATTGCTATGTTAAATTGTCGCCGTTCAAACTAAATCAAAATCTGTAAAAATTCTGTAACTTTTGTTTAATACTGTCGATAATAACATTATCAAAAAATCTTTGTACTTCAAAAATTGCCATTCGGGTGTAATGCCCTTGGCATGAATAACTTAGCTTTCAAATCAAATCAAATCTCTTTCTTCTATCGCTATGGCCGACGATCTCACCCGCGTCCCCGCGTAACCCACACACTGTACCTTGGCGAATCCCGTGCTTCCTTACAGTAAGACCAGTCCACCATGAGCGTCGAGGATCGCAGTCCAGGAAGTCGACGCTGTGTGACATCTGGGCCTCTCTTGCCTGCTGTCCGGTACACCTCTCACCTCGGGCTCGGCTTGGGTCGTCACGGGAGGACGCTTCGTCTCAAGATGGCCGCCGTTCAGGGTCGGATGGGTCGGGATCAGGCTTATTTTTCCGGGTCCTTCTTCTCGCTCACTCTCTCTCTCTCTCGCCTTAATACTCGCTGTACACTCGGCTCTCTTGTTCCACGTACTCTCTCCTACCTTCGCGCTCGGTGGTCTCACACCCACTGAACTCATCAGTCGCGTCCGTCCCCAACTCGTCGCTCGGTAGGTAAACTAACTATCTTTTGAATTACCTACCCAGTCCCTACCTTATCCACCGATCTCTCTCATTTGTGTCACCGCCGCGGCACTTACAAAAATCTCCATACGCACTCCTCATACTACCTTGACCCATTGGCCCTTCGCGCCTCGTCCTTTCTTCTCCATATGGAAAATTCGCTACAACAGAGCACACGGAAAAGGCTGTATACATCAGCATGGTTATCTAGCTTCAGAGCAGGGGCGTCAACTGTGGCGTGGCAAACAAAATTGCGAAGCAAATTTTGCCACGTCACAATTTGATGCAGTTATACTATACTTATATTCAAGGCGTAACAATGCGCCTCATTTGATTTAATCTACAGAACCTTATTAATTCTAATTAAATGTTTTGTTTTTTTAAATTTATTATTAAACAAAAAAAAATTTTTTTTTGGAGGAAGAGACTTCTTGTAAGCGACTTCCGTTTTATGGAAATTTGTCGATTTTAAAATTCCAACCATTTAATCACGCGACATGATGTACCTCGTTATTAATAAATAATCAAATAAATACTGTATCATTAATTGAATGTTTTATCAGTGAATGCATATCAAAATGAAATATTATAGTTACGAACCACACGATAAGTACAAGAAACTGAGTTGCTTCAGTAGGCAGAGCTCGTAGCGGAGTAGGTACGGTGCTCGACTCATATGTGGAAGGTCGAGGGTTCAAATCTCTTTATTGGAAAGTGTGTTTTTTTTTTTTTTTAGAGTTGTAAAAGTAAAAAACTCAAAGTTAAATAAAAATCATCGTGGGAAAATAAAATTTAAATTTGTTTAGATATTAATTGCTTGGGAGTGTGAAGGAAAATGGTGGGCAAAGGTGTGTAGGAGAGTAGCATGGCACGGTTGGAAGATACATGGTGAGGTGAGGGGAGATATGTAGGGAACTGATGGTGAGGGCGACGGGGTAAGGGGGAAACTTAGGAGGAAGAGACTTCCGGTAAGCCACTTCCGTTTTATACAATCTGTCGGTTTTAAAATTCCAACCCTTCCCCCCCCCCAGTATGAGCATGGACCTGGAGCAATCGAAAGAAATTCTCGTAACCCGATGGAGGCCCACAGACTGCGCAGTGAACTTCCTCAGTTGACGCTAGTATCCAGAAGAATACGAAAAAAGCAATGCATTGAAATCCACAAAAAAAAATCAAAGTAATGGATTACCCTGACGCTAGGGTGGCGTTACAGAAATAATCATCAATGCTGCTGAAAACAACACCAACAATTTTTGCTGAAATAAACCCGCCCAGCACCTCAGGGCGTGGGACACAGCAAAGATCCAGAGATATTACAGTAGCGGCAAGCCACCTGGATAATGCAGCAAAAAATAAAACAAAAACCCAAACAAACAAATAAGCAAAAATAAAAATAAAGATGGGAAAGGTGGAGAAGTAGTCTCTCACCTGCGCAAACATAGTAGCTACTGCACACAAAATAAGGCTTACGAATCTACGAAAAGCCACAATACAAGCTAGCGAAAAGGGAGAAAAGAAAGTGGAAAACAATAATTGCAGTGAATGGGTACTAGTGCCGTTGGATTATCGAAACTAATAAGGTTACATTATCATTCTTTTTCTATGCATGACACACAAGAACGGAAAGAAGGGAGCGGGAAAATTTTACGAACAGAAAATCGGACGGACTATTATTAGCCAATTGAGCCTCTGGCACAAGATTGACAATCTTTCTGGACTCACATCTGTTGGAGTATAATAATAATTAAATATATTGATAAAGTGTACTTATTAAATTACCGAGGAGAATAAGAAATATGAAAGAAAAAAAAAAATTAAGAAAAAAAAAAATTGACGATATAATAACGACAAAGTAAGAAAACATTAAGCATGTGACAACAAGGAAGCATAGTTGCAGTAGAATAGCGAGAAATAAATGTATGTATAGTGTATATATATAGTGTATATAGCATGTATGTAGTATATATAGCATGTAAGAAAATAGATATCTATAAAGAGAGTGCCACACTCGCAACTAAAAATAACCGCTCTCTTTTCTCGCCCCACTCTCTCTCTCTCTCTCTCTACTGTGGTTCTTGAAAGATTGAAAAAACAAAAATATACCCACGGGAATAGAGAAGGGTATACGAAATCAAAAAAAAATACGGTGTCGTGTATCACAAAGTATGCGAATACGAGGTAGTGAAAATAAAAGGGAGAGCGGTCAGACTGGAAGGATTACGCGTGGATGGCGGTGAAAATATTAGGAGCAGCTGCAGGATAGCTTAGATTTTGGAAAATGGGGGGCCCCTAAATATTAAATATAGCCAGAATGCTTACAGGTGGAAGAAGTAGTTCTGGAAGTGAAGGCACAGCAGTGGGTGCAGTGACAGCGCAACCAATAATGCTACAGACCATAAAAAGACCAGTCGCATCGCAAAACCAAGTATGAATAGCGGTCAGAGGTGCACCTCTGGTAGCTAACAATATGCAACGTCCTCGCGCATAAAAGAAGGAGATATATATGAAAAAATAACTTTAATTAATATATGTATACATACGTAAATCTAAGTAACGTTTAATTATTTCAATTTAGTTACCATATTTACGAACCAAAAAAATACATTATGTAAAAATATTTAATAGGCTCGTAGCGCAACCAATTGTTACAATGACACTAATAAAAACATTTAAATAATAATCAAACCAACAGTAGGAGTATAAGTAATATTATACAAAACATCATAAAATACTGTAATACCATATTTAATAAAATGGAATACTAATAACTTAAAGTAGAATTAAGTAGTTGCAATAAGCACTAAAACCCTTAACTCTTAAATTTGGAAGATTTTGTTACCTACGACAATATAGTGAACGAGCTTGAAAAAATAAAACAAATAATTGATTACGGCTGTGTGTTGCATTCCGAATAATGATTAAGAAGTAAAAATTTTGCAATAATGCACTATATTATAAAGGGAGAAGAGCGTGAACAAAAACAATAAATGTTCACACAAAAGAAGAACAATTGAGCGAATTTGTGTAAAGAAGGAACAAAGACAGGATTTTTTTTCTCTCCACCTTTTTACTCCTATGTTAGAAATCTCACATAAAACACAAACAACATTACACGAACATTACTCTAACACAAACATCCAAATTAAAAAGGAAATCGCCATCGAGGACGATTCTTCCATCGTGGCCTCGGACGTGTCACGTACGAAATCATAGCTACACGTACGAGCGCCCCCTTTTTTATGGGGCCTACTACAGATGATTGTAGTGGAACAATTATATTAATTGGCTATACAATTGTAAAAAAATAAGTAAGAAAAAAAACAATTTGAAAAAAATTTTTGTACAGAAATTAAATTTAAAAAAAAATTCAACAAAATGCAATAATAAACAATTAAAAATAAAAATAAAAAGGAACGTATAAGATCAAAATAAAAAAATTCAATTGAAAAAAATACAATAAATAAATATAAAATGATAAGAAAAATGAAATGGAAAATAGTATGAAAAATAATTGAAAAATAAAATCAAAAAAAGGGAATTAAATTAGAAAAGACATTAAAACATGAAATAAAAAAAAAATAAAAAAGGAAATGAAATTAAAATACAGAAAATAAAATTTTAAAAAATGAAAAAAACAAAATGCATTTAAAAAAAATAAAAGACAAAAATGTAATGAAATGAAATATAAAAAAAAAATTAAATGAAATTAAAAAAGACATAAAAAAATACTATGGAACAGAAAGATGTAAAATAAAATAAAAAAGGAATAAATCAATAAAGATTAAATAGAAAAAAAATTAAATGGAATAAAGTAAAGACAATAAAAAAAAAAAATAAAAGAAAAAAGAGTAATGAAATGAAATGTGACGGAAAAAATGAAATCAAATCATAAAAGACATGCAAAAATAAAATAGATTAAATAAAAAAAAAAAAAAAATCAAAAAAGGAATTAAAAAAAACGAAATTAAACAAAGCTCTAAAAAAATAAGTACTGAATTTATGTAGTTCACTAAAACAAAACTTTAAGAACGAATAAAAAAAAATAAGAAAATTTAGTTCAGTACTCACGATAGTTGAACTTCGTGAGTACATCATGCATAAATACAGTACTAAATTTACTATTTTCTATAGTACTAAATTTTCTAATTTTTTTATTTATTTTTAAAGTTTTTGTTTTAGTGAACGACATGAATGCAGTACTTATTTTTATAGAGCTTTGTTCTTCCTCTGGGTCTTGCGACCCCCTTTTACTTGAGAAATTGTGTGTCTCTATACTCATCTCACGTTTAAAGAATTTCGTTCTTACTGTGAGTCCCACGACCTATTTATACCCCCTGGTTCGTTTCTTTTTTTTTTAATTTCCTTTATTTTATTTTTTTTTAATTTTTTATTTTTCTATTTAATCTTTTTTTTTATTCCTTTTTTTATTTTATTTTTTTTTTCATTTTATTTTATTTATTCATGTCTTTTATGATTTGATTTGATTTTTTTTGTTTTATTTCATTTCATTACTCTTTTTCCTAAAATTTTTTTTTTTAATTTTCTTTATTCTATTCTATTTTATTTTTTTTCTATTAAATCTTTATTTATTTATTCATTTTTCATTTTATTTTATTTTATTTTCTTATTTCATTGTATTTCTTAATGTCTTTTTTGATTTCATTTAATTTTTTTCTTTATATTTCATTTCATTACTCTTTTGTCTTTAATTTTTTTTAATGCATTTTTTAAAAATCATTTTTCATAATTTTATTTCCTGTATTTTTATTCCATTTTCTTTTCCTTTTTTTTTCCTTCATTTTATATTTTAATGTCTTCTAATTTCATTCTCTTATTTTGATTTCATTTTATTTTTATTTTTATTAATATTACTATCATTATTATTAACTTCATTAATATTGTTATAACTATCGTTGTTGTACTCTCTTCAGTCAATGGATTACAGTCGTTTTAAGGGTCTGGTGGGGGTGGTGGTTCAGGTAGGTGTCTTATGTGCTTTTCGTTGTGTGAATCACTTTTCGATTCCGTGTTAAGATTTTGTACTAGGGGCATGCAATGGGCGTTCCCGCCGTTACCTTTTAGATGTAAGTAGTCAATTTCTTCTTTATCTTGTAACCTTTCTTTCTTTTAGTATAACCCCGTTAAGTTGGCGGTAATCAAAAGTGGTTAATGTACTTGTGTCGGGGAAACTCGAAGATTAGGAGCCAACACACAGCCAATGCCTTTGACTATATGTTGAAGGCTGGGTTCGTTGCACAATGCAAAAGAGCGAAGCCACTCGGGTTACCAATTATGTATCAAAAAATATTTTTAAAATAACTATTATCAAAATTCCAATTTACGTGTTGAACAATCTATTAATCCCTGCAATTTATACAGCGATTATTTTCGTATATTGCTTTATTGACCTTTATTTCTTTGAAAGTACATGAGGTTAATTTCTTTATATAAATTAATTGTTTACCTAAATCTTAAATAAATTTAATGTACTAACTTGAAATATATGACCACTATAAAAATGTCTTATTGACTAAAATTCTAATATTTTATTATTATATCATAAGAAGAAGACTCGAAATCATCTGTGGAGGGGTAGGTTTATTTAAATAAGTACACCTATTTCTTTTCTTTTATAAATTTATTCAATGGTTTTTTTATTAGGAAATCGTATTTTTAATTTTAACATTAATTATTTACATTTATTCAGATTCTTTTCTAACTGTTAGCTTCAAAATAATTTGATTGATGATCAAGGAAAATATAATAAATGATTTAAACTTTGCGCTCAGGCATAAACTTAAATTTTAATTTTAATTTAAATTTTCCTGCACTGATTCGAAATGATCATTGTCCATACTATGATTTTAATTTTAATTTTTCCTCTTTATCCAATGAAATGCTTGTATGGTCAAACAGATAGGCAGCATAAGGTGAGATCAACTTGAGTAAACTCTTAGTAACTGTCACTTATTTGGGTCTCTGTAGGTTCATAAGTACAGCTTATGAAGACTCTCCCAGATTGTTTTCACCCTATGTATAAGCGTCGTCAAATTACAACAAAAACTCGACTACTGGGATATGCACAGAAGTATTTATCTCCCAGTAAAAACTGTAAAGATAATTTACCCTTATACCTACAGCTTCCACCTAGTAGTAGATAACGTGACTCGTCTGCTTAACGCTCAGTCGCCCTTGTCCAGGTATTACCGTTGACTGGGTCCTACGCAAGAGGTGAGGTACGACGTAGTTGTGCTTGTCCTAGTTGGTATCTCCCTTTACTAGGTGACACCATTGACCGGGTCCTAGTCGAAAGATGACCTCTCTTCTGGGATCGTTTGGGGCCTTTTATCCCTTTGTTGTCTCCTTTTGTGTAGAAGGTTTTCCATTCTTTCCGCCTCCCCCCCCGGAAAAAAATTCTTATTTATACAATGTTTTACCATCATAAGTGTTAAAAATATACGAAATTTAGTACCCAAGTCATACCTCGTTTTTAAAGTTTTTTTAAGTCACTGATCATAGGTCTCCCTCTGTCTATTCACTTTCCCTTACTCACTATATGTCTCTTAAGTACCATTATTTGTTTAACTTGATTAAACTTTTACATTTCAAATCTCTTTCTGTTCCATGTTTACTTTACCCAAATATAAAATTCTTAATTACCTGAGGACTTTATTAACAAAAAGACAGAATTCATAAGGAGGTATAATTAAATAGACAAACACAATTAAGCTTTTGAAACAACAATTTATTCTGTTAGCTTAATGTTGTGACATTTCATGTGTCGTTTTAACCCATCTGTTCTTTTAAAAGCCTTTCCACATCTTTAACATATTTGTTTTTCATGATTTTTATGAATTAACATACGTCTGTTAAAATGTGAAGATCTTCAAAGTTATAAATTTTTGAATTACTGAAAAATTTCTTGCTAAACAATATTTTTAATTTCTGATTTATTCTTGGATTCAATTTGAATGAAAATTCTTTTTAGATTCTTACATCTTAATGAAGCAACGTATAATTGTCCGTAAAAGAATAAGGGTTTCTTAATATACAACCCTAAGGAATCAAAACTCTGTTCTTGTGATTTGTTGATAAACATAGAACATGCTAATACAAAGGGAAATTGTTTGCTTTAGAAAACAAAAGGTAACGATAATGAGGTGCCAGTATTCAATGTTATTCTAAGAATATAAACTTTGCTTTCTTTTTTTTATTTCGTTATTATTTCTGCTTCTATATTATACTTAAATAATTTTGTTGTGTTTAATTTTGTGCCTCTACAGAGACCGTCTGATACACTTAGAGTTCTTATTAACGCTACTATAGCATTTAGTTTTAATTTTAATTAGTGTGGTGAAAGACCTCCTCTGATATTATTTAAGAATTCTATTTTAAAATTAATAATTATGTTATTATACGTTTTATGAATTACTTTGTAAGTCACGTATTCTGCTTTTGTGAACTAATTATAATATCAGCCTGAATTGATAAATACACGAGTGATGTCGTTATTTTGTCTACTCAATCTGTTAGTGGGGGGTTGGCGCGCGAAGCGCGCAGGGGGCAAAACCCCATGAGTATATATACACTAGTGTATAAACTACACTCAGAGAGCTATTCACAACGGAGACGAGTGATGCGCAGTACGCATACAGCAGAGTACTCGAAACCACGTAAGATGGCGTGACGCCAGCTTTTGTATCGTTGCTGCCCCTCTCGTGTGATGTGATATAGTCTCCCAACGCATAGAGTAGTTGTCCTACCGTATAGCAGTGGAGGCATGTTTTTTCAACGGTTCTGTCACTGCTATACGCCGTGACAAGTTATCACTGTGCAGCAAGGTGCTTTGTACAAAGTATATTGCACGTATTTCTTTTGTATTCGTTGCATTGTAATATACTTTTATATAACTGAACATTACGTTGACACACTGTAAGTCTTTTCTCGTGTTATTAAAGTGGTAAAAATTCTCAACCGATATTTATTGTGTAAGGATGTTAAAAGTTTTTTTGGATGCGTTTTTGAGAGTCAGCTTTTCAATATATACGTAAGCTAATGATTACAAGAACCCCATTAAGAGGTTAGATTAAGAAAGAAGAAAACGAAAACTGAGCCATGGACGATTTTGTAAAAAACATTCTGATAAGCTGGAATTTATCAGAACTGATTGATTACTTAAGTAGTAAGTACAATTTAAGTTAACATAGTTGCATGTTACTTGGAGGTTATTTATTATTACTTGATTTCGTTGTCGAATAACTGACAGCTTAGTATCTTTTACGTCATTATTACAGTTCGTTAACGTTTTCCAATACCATAGTGAAATTGCTAAAGCACAGTTTTTAGATAATAATGACTAGTTCCATAAAATTGACTTAACGCTATTACGTAAATAAAATATGTAATCATAGTACTCATTACGTATTTATATAATAATTCACTTTCGCTAGACGTATCTCAAAAAATGTATTTAAATTTTAGCTAAACATATAGATGGGGACAAATTTTGCATGCTACCAGAAAAAGATATTGATAAACTGTTTGTTTTTTTATGCAAAGAAAAATTTACTTTTAAGAGCTGTTACTCTTGATTTAAAAAATCTTTGGGTACTACTACCACTTCCTTCCAGAATAATGCTGAATACTTTTCAGCATCACCAGAAGTACCTATTTGCGTTCCTAATAACTCTGATGGTACCTGCTTCGATACAATTGGACTTAAATCCAACTGTCAATCGGTAGTAACAAGGTCTTTAGACAATTCACTTTGCATTGTGAATGATAAAGAAAATTCTGCAGCCAGTGAGATAGATATTCAAAATCCTTTGATCGCTAGTGTAAATAGAAAAAGACAAGCATTAGATGATTGTTCAAATAGCGTTATTTCTGACAAAATTAATAAAACGTTAACTTCTGCAACCCCAGTTGAGAAAAGTGACAGCTTTGTATTGGGTGAGTTGACAAATTTTGATGAATATTATACACCAAGTAATAATTTTATCAAACATAAACTTAATATTTGTAATAGTTCTGATTTAGCAGAAGTTATAAGAATTATGATAAAATGTAACTGAAATAACTAGATTCTATGATAAATAATATATATTTTTAGTACAAAAAAAAAAAAAACTGTATCAATTACTTAGTGACAGTGAGAACATGATAGGAAATTTGATGCTCATTAGCTACGGAAAAAATAAAGACATCGGACCTTTCCGGAAGCATTTATGCTACGTAGTTATTAACAACGAAATGCTAAAATGTAAAAAATCAAATAACCAGTTTAAGTAAGATTTTTTTTTATTGTAATTGTTACATCAGACCAAATTTTTCTTTCTATCTAAAATTAACTTGTTAATGCTATTAAATGCTAGATTTTTGTTTTTGTGCGTAATCATGTAATATTATAAATATTTATGCGGATACTTTTTTTAAATTTAATTAAATGTTATGTTGAACACTGTTGCTTATTAAGCTTTGCTTTATATATTAGTACTGTGCACGGTAATCTCATTCTCTATTCCAATTATTTTTTAATTAAATTACACATATCTTTCATAGCATAACGGCAGCTGGATTCAAAATCTTAGCGGAATCAGTTACCGAATTATTTGAAGTGGAAGAAGCTCATCTATATTATACCCCATACGTCACATTTGCTAGTCCTGTAGATGATAAACAGAAAATAAAAGTGAATGCTCACGGTCTTTTTTACAACGAATACATTAAATTTCGAGAATTATTATGTATAGCTGAAAACGTTCAACTGAGTAGAGCGCCACGCAATTCCAAAAATACAGCGACTTCTAGTTCGATAATACCATCTGAAATAAATTTGGATTTGCTATGTGATGAAAAATATACATGTAGCGAAGGAAATATTTTGGCACTATGGGACACATCTGTTATTCACAGAGGCTTAATTATGCAGGATGTTCACGGAGTTCAATACATTCAACATTTTAAAATCTTGAGAAGTGATCTAGCTCCAAAGCTGGTAAGATGCGTTCGTTTATATTCATCAAAAATTAATTTTGTATCTTAACAACAAAATATACGCTGATTTTTCCCTTCCCAATTAAAGTACAAATATTGTTTAAATATGCGTTGAACATCAGTAATTTATTAAGCAAGTTATAACTCCTAAAAAATCGTTTTTATGTTAATATTATATTAGATATCGTCTGATTTTAACAAAATTTTTGAAATACTTGCTGATAAAGACGAATGTACTTATACTTCTGAGGTCGAAAAAAAGTTTAACAACATTTGTGCTAACTTAATTAAACTTGTTGAAACGAAAGTTGCAGAATCGCAAAAAAAATTATCAACTACTTCTGTCAGTAATGGGCAGTTAAATGTTATTCCAGATTATTTTAACCACAATGATGTAATAAACCAAAACGCAAAAATAAGTACAAATGGTCAGTATTCGCATCACTTATACTTATTATGAGATAAAGAAATAATTTATTTCAAAATTTTAGTAGTTTTACACGGTCTAACAATTTCATTCAATTATTGCAGAGCACAAACAAGCTTTAGCATTACAGCTACTACCAAGTCTTATTAAATATACCGTTAGATCAAAGCTAGTGAAGTCCACGAAACTCAATGTCTTGAATTCATTTGTGCGGCATTTTTCGGTAATACAAAAATTTTTAGTTTTAGTACAAAAAAAAAATTTCCATTATTCTTGCATAATATGCACATAAAATAAGTTTTCTTATAATCTTCACAGGATCATAAAGATTTGAGTCCTCTAATCAACGAACATAAAAAATTCTGTGAAACTTTCAAGTCAACATCTGGGTTTATTGTTTTTTGTGGTAAACTGGATAATTTATTATGTTGTCACGTGATCCTAGACAAGGCGTATGATTTTAAAAAACCTATGGAGGCGCTTGATTTTATGTATTAATCATTTTACGTTTTAAAGTTAGATTATCCTCTATTATGCCAACACATTTGGTCATTCATTCAAAAATATGTGTACGACATGGAAAGTAGTAGAAAACTCGTTGGCCAGCAACAAATCATTAAATTGCGCAGTGAACTAAAAAAATTTGAGGTTTAAATATTAGTATCACTTAGAAAAATCGTATATCTAATATAAGAAAAGATCATATATATAAATATAATGTACATAGAAATTATCTCATAAAAAAATTTCTATTATTTTGTTAACGACTATTTAAGTGCCCGAAAGCGATAAAAAGTCATACATTGTTTTCGTTAATACATATATTATTTTTACATATCTACAATATGGATATTCAAAAAGAAATCCTGAAATTAACATGCACGTTGTACCAAAATTTAAATTTTTCACGAAGCGATGTACAGTTTATTATTAATACTTTTAGTGATTTTATTACAAATATTCATAACCCAGTAATATTAAAAAATCTATGTAATACTTTGAATGAGGGAATCAGTACAGAAGCACTTTCAGATATTAAAAAAGTTTTCGCCCAAGTTTCTGATCCATTTCATGATTTTTCAACGGAGAACAAACGACTAAGCATGTATAGCAAGCTAAAATTATACGTTGAGCCACAAATTTTAAATATTGATAACATACCATATCCACAACGAAAAGGTAATAAGGTTTCCCTTAAAGAAAAGGCTGTGTCCGTTTTAAATATCCCTCTGCGTAACTCTTTAAAAAATCTATTGGAGATGAAGGGCCTAATGGAAGCGACAGTAAACTATTTAAATTTTTTAAAAGTACAGAAAGATGTAATTTTAAATTTTGTACAAGGTAAATTATGGGAGGATCTTTTGAAAAATTTTAAACATGCTAGGCCACAAGATATAGTTTTTCCCTTAGTAATTTTTTATGATGATGTAGAAACAGGCAATGCTCTTGGATCCCACAGCGGTATAAATCAGGTTGGACCAGAGTATGCAACAATTCCTTGTTTTCCACCTAATTTTTCATCAAAATTGGAGAGTATTATCTTATATGGTGGTTTTTGTACAAAGGATAGGAAAACATATGGAAATGAGATAATCTTTAAACCTTTGATAGAAGAGTTAAATTACTTAAGAGATCAAGGTATAGAAATTGATACAGGAAAGCGAAAATTAAAAGTATTTTTCATATCTGCATTAATTGCAGGAGACAACCTTGGATTAAATAGCATCTTCGGATTTACGTCATCATTTTCTTTAACTAAATTCTGTAGAATGTGTCATGCAGGGGATAAAGAATCTAAAACTTTAACGAAAGAAGACAAGTCTTTATTAAGAACCGTAGACCAATACGAAATAGACGTCAAAAATATTTTGGCAAATAGAATTAAAGAAAATGGCATTAAAGAAATTTGCACCTTTAATAAATTATCTGACTTTCACGTCATTAAAAATATGTATGTTGATCCCTTACATGATCTTATGGAAGGATTGTGCAGTTGTGTTATGTCTGAGCTTCTGTTAAAGTTTGTAATCGAGGATAAATATTTTTCCATCAATTACGTTAATAGTCAATTACGAACAATGAATCTAGACTCTGAAACTTCAAATCGTCCTCCACCTATAAGCATGGAGTACTTACAAAAAAATCGAAAATTAAAAATGACAGCTTCAGAAATTATCTTTTTTACCCGACATTTTAGTACTTTGGTTGGTGATATGATACCTGAAGGCAATCCAGTTTATGAAGTTTACCAAAAATTGCGTGAAATAGTTTACATATCAACAGCTTCAATGATAACGCAAAGTTTAATATTAAAATCGGAAATTTTGATTAATGATCATCATAAATTGTTCATTAAGTTTTTCGGTCATTTAAAACCAAGATTTCACATTTTAGTGCATTATCCCAGATTAATGAAAAGAAATGGCCCTTTAATAAAATTATCGACTATAAGATTTGAATCACACCATCAAATAATAAAAAAATGTTTGGGATCGTCAAATAACAAAATTAATATTATGAAAACTATGGGTATTAGATATCAATTGAGTAAAATGTATTTATATTTTGCAGCCTATTCTGAAATATATATAAAGTATGCATTGCAATTACAAGACAATTCTATTAATAATTATTTCCCATTTAACAAGAAAAAATTGTCTTTAAACAGTATTACTATAAATGATATACAATACATAAAAGATTCTATTATTGTTCCTGAAATAAATTCAGATTTTCCAAAGTACGGAGAAGTTACAAATATAAATGTTATAGATACAACTATTTTTTTTAAATATATTCCTTTATCTGTAATCGGATTTAATACTCATTATTTTGCGCACAGTGTATCCGTGGATAACGAGCAAAAATTTATAAGTTACGGTAATCTTGCATCTAAAATGTTATGCGCATCATTTATAAAAAACAATGTACAATTTATTGCTGCGAAAAATTTTTTTTAACCTACAAAATCTACTTAATATTGTATTGTCAAAATAAGCCCAATAAAACGTATTTTCTTCAGCATTCAAAAATCAATTTTTTTTTAACTTAGCATTCTATGCGACAGTGCATAATAGTAATACACGAAAAAGATTATATAAAATACAAATAATAATGAAGTTACCTATTGATTAATCAGTTAAATTAATCAAATATGTTACATAATACAGTAAAATGTAATTTTTTATTTTATTTACTTTACTTCTAAAAACTGTGCCATATTTTCTCATAGGTAAATACTGTATTTGCTATATTCATGTATGTAAATAGTCTGGTAAGCCATAAAAGTGATTTAATAGTGACGAAAGTTACTTAATAATAACTAAATTTATACTATTAAGTATAATTATAATACAACAATGCTTTCTTTCTTTGAGAACACGTTATTTTAGAGGACCGCCAACGTTGAGAGAGCAGATGGTTAAAATATTATACTTCAAGTACTTAGTACAAAGCACCTTGCTGCACAGTAATAACTTGTCACGGCGTATAGCAGTGACAGAACCGTTGAAAAAACATGCCTCCACTGCTCTACGGTAGGACAGCTACTCTATGCGTTGGGAGACTATATCACAGCACACGAGAGGGGCAGCAACGATACAAAAGCTGGCGTCACGCCATCTTACGTGGTTTCGAGTACTCTGCTGTATGCGTACTGCGCATCACTCGTCTCCGTTGTGAATAGCTCTCTGAGTGTAGTGGGGCTTTGCCCCCATGCGCGCTTCGCGCTTCAACCCCCCACTACCAGATCGAGTAGACAAAATAACGACATTACTCGTGTTTTTATTAATGCAGGCTGATAATTGGTTCTCAACAGCAGAAAACGTGACTCAAAAATAAGTTAATAAAACATATGATAACATAAAT
This sequence comes from Copidosoma floridanum, assembly GCF_036245765.1. Lineage (NCBI taxonomy): Eukaryota > Metazoa > Arthropoda > Insecta > Hymenoptera > Encyrtidae > Copidosoma > Copidosoma floridanum. Next base: position 21,462,208 of record NW_028321907.1, read on the forward strand.
ATCAACTTTCCAATAAAATTTTTAAATAATGTCAGAGAAGGTGTTCCACCACACGAATTAAAATTAAAAAAAATGCTATAGTAGTGTTAATAAGAACTTGAAGTATATCTGACGGTCTCTGTAGAGGCACAAGATTAAACATAACAAAATTATTTAATTATTATATAGAAACAGAAATAATAACGGGAGAAAAAAAAAGCAAAATTTATATTCCTGGAATAACATTGAATACTGGCACCGCATTATCATTACCCTTTGTCTTCTATAGAAAACAGTTTCCCTTTGTATTAGTATGTTCTATGTGTATCAACAAATCACAAGGACAGAATTTTGATTTTCTAGGATTGTATATTAAAAAACCTTTCTTCTCTTACGGACAATTATACATTGCGTTATTAAGATGTAAGAATCAAAAAAAATTTTTTATTCCAATGGAATCCGAGAATAAATCAGAAATTAAAAATATTGTTTAGCAAGAAATTTTTCAGTAGTTAAAAAACATGTAACTTTGAAGATTGTCACATTCAAACAGACGTATGTTAATTCATAAAAAACATTTAAAAAAAATTTGTGAAAGATGTGGAAAGGGTTTTAAAAGAACAGATTGGTTAAAACGACATATGAAATGTCACAACATTAAGCTAACAGAATAAATTATTGTTTCAAAAGCATAATTGTATTTGTCTATTTAATTTTACTTTTTCCTGAATTTTGTCTTTTTATAATTAAAGTCCTCAGGTAATCAAGAATTTTATATTTGGGTAAAGTACACATGGACCAGAAGGAGATTTGAAATGTAAAAGTTGCTGAGGGAGCTGAGGGAGAGCGGGGGAGAGCTGACGCTTACTGTCGTTAATACAACTATATAATATAGGAAGATATATAAATGATATATGGACTAGTGGTGCCATCTCTGACAAATTGCAGTTGTATGATATTTGCGGACGCTTGGCGCTCGAATGCAAGTGCAAGAGAGATCTCGTATGACCGTCAAAGCATGCGATCATGCATGCAAGCAGCCATTTGTCGTTAGCTGTATTGTGTATTGTTGTCATAATTATGTTCTTTCTTCATAAAATTATATTAACTATTACAAAATGTGTTTGCTCATTTTACCGATCCATGGAATAAGTTTTTCATTATACTAACAATTTTAATATTATTATGTATTCGAGCATACGCGTGCACAGAATACATGTACTTTAACATACTACTCATGTTTTATATGATTCGCGCAGCGTAAGTATACTTTTATGTTTGTTATAATATATATTTAATAATACGTGTACGAACTGTTTGTCATGTAATACAGAACGAAACAAAAATTTTCACTATACTTTGCCAAAAAAAAGCATGTTTGTCTCGTTACGCGTACTTTTATTAAAAATTGATATTCTTGTATTTAATATTACGCTATATATGAGCAATTAATTCTTGTGAGAATCTTTGTATCTGATGAATAAGATTTTTTTTAAATTTTGGTTACCATAAAAGTAAAATAATAAACTCGATCTGATTGAGATTAAGGAAAAGAATAGACATATAGCTATTTTCTATCGTAAGGTTGTATTTTTCATTCAGTTTATTTTCTATGATTACTTTTAATTTAGTATTAAAATTTACCTGTGCAACTATTCTTACAATACATGATAAAAATAGAAGATAAATCAATTTATAGGGAGGATATATGGTGTAGCTATGCCTTTGAGATGTATTTTTTGTTATTTTTAGAATTATCACGATTGTTTCTATGAATCCGTGTGACATAAATTTTCGTACCTCAATATTTATTTCTTATACGTGGGATTATTTTTGGTCAATATGGCTTCCTTTTTAAGATACGACTATTTTTCTAACTTTGAAAGGTTGTGTTGTAACAAAAACTTTTCGAAGAATTTGTCAATAACTGTTATTATTTTTTAAACATGCTATACTAAATAAAAAGTTTTATTTGACTAGTTCTTGTAAACATATAGTTCAAAAACGAAAAAATTGATGTTATGTTTGTCCATAGTCCAATCCCTCTCTATTAATGAGTGTCAATCATGTAGTCCTCTTTTAGGAAACATGTAAAAACAGTTATTTTGGCTACATCTAGCTTCTATCTCGAGATATGACTGCTTTTAGAATCTTAAGAGGTTATATTGTAATAAAAATTTTTCAAAGATTTTGTAAATGTCTGTATTAGTTTTTTTTTAACATGGCATACACAAGAAAAATTTTGTTGACTCGTTCTTTTTAAAATATAGTAGAAAAAAGAAATAATTGAGGTTATGTTAGTGCATAGTCTAACTCCTTTATATTTGTTTGCCTTGATCATGTAGTTCCCTATTAAGATACCCGTAAAAATTGTTATTTTTAGCCAATTTTGTTTCCCTTTCGAGAAACAGTGTTTTTTCTTGTTTTCAAATAATAGGTGTCGTATTATACATATTTGTTATTTTATGCACGTTTTTCCACATACACTTTTATACAGATATATGCATATAAACGGATAAATGGAAAAGGAGAACGATTTTTACTATGTTATTTTGAAGACTTCGAAGAAATCAAGCGACGTTTTTTGTCAGACATTATTTACCTGGCACTACCTTAGCTGTAACAGAGGCCCATATTTCAGCTAAATCACGATTGATTTTCACCATGCACCACTAGGTATAGAGTATACGTACTATTGAGAGAACAGATATGTATAATGTCTATGATAGAGAGTAGAGACGTAGAGGTAGAGAGAAACTTCATGTATGTAGATGTATATAGTTTGTTTATTTTTTATTATAGTACTTTACGTCCAGCTATCTTGTAGAAAGGCACTACTAAGGGCACTTAGCACTATAGATTGGGAAGGAATTGGGATGGGATTGAAAGGAGGGAGAGCCCTAACAACTGCTCCACATTTGCCCATGACGTTTGTCATGTGGATCAGGAAAACCCCGGGAAATCTCCCGTAGAAAAAATTGGATCCGGACCAGCCCAGTGTATCTGCCTCATTTCTGACCTGGTGTCCAAGCTGCAGACTTAGAGAACGGGGCAGAAGTTTGGCACACCTCTCGCTCACGATGTCAAAGAGACAAAGAAACAGTCTGTAAAGTGGCAAAGTTTGCTTCGCAATTTTGTTTGCTACGCCACAGTTGACGCCCCTGCTCTGAAGCTAGATAACCATGCTGATGTATACAGCCTTTTCCGTGTGCTCTGTTGTAGCGAATTTTCCATAAGGAGAAGAAAGGACGAGGCGCGAAGGGCCAATGGGTCAAGGTAGTATGAAGAGTGCGTATGGAGATTTTTGTAAGTGCCGCGGCGGCGACACGAATGAGAGAGATCGGTGGATAAGGTAGGGACTGGGTAGGTAATTCAAAAGATAGTTAGTTGACCTACCGAGCGACGAGTTGGGGACGGACGCGACTGATGAGTTCAGTGGGTGTAAGACCACCGAGCGCGAAGGTAGGAGAGAGTACGTGGAACAAGAGAGCCGAGTGTACAGCGAGTATTAAGGCGAGAGAGAGAGAGCGAGTGAGAGAGTGAGCGAGAAGAAGGACCCGGAAAAATAAGCCTGATCCCGACCCATCCGACCCTGAACGGCGGCCATCTTGAGACGAAGCGTCCTCCCGTGACGACCCGAGCCAAGCCCGAGGTGAGAAGTGTACCGGACAGCAGGCGAGAGAGGCCCAGGTATCACACAGCGTCGACTTCCTGGACTGCGACCCTCGACGCTCATGGTGGACTGGTCTTACTGTAAGGAAGCATGGGATTCGCCAAGGTACAGTGTGTGAGTTACGCGGGGACGCGGGTGAAATCGTCGGCTATAGCGATAGACGAGACAGAGAGAGAGAGAGGAAGAAAAGGGCACGTGAGACTCAGAGCGAGTCAGTAGTTGCGTAGTCGTGGTGTAAGGGCGGGACGGATCGAGAGCCGGCGTCGGGACGCTGTGAGTTGTAAGGCGTGTTTGTGACCGTCTCCGGTCGCGACGGCAATCCACGCCCGGGACCTATAGGTTACGCCGAGTGTGAGTGTGGGGGTGTGTAGGTACGGACAGGCAATCACGCCGAGGGGACCTGATCCCAGACCGAGAGTAGTGTGAGAGGGGAAGTGGGTGTAAAGGCGCGTGAGTGTGGGTGCGTGTAAGCGGACTAGCGTGGCTCTCCGAGCTTACCACTGGCGTTGTGGTGGCGATCAAGGGCCTGCGCCATAGCATCGAGACCAAGAGGAGGTACGTGAAGTGATTGTAGATAGCGGTTGTGGTTACTTTAAATAAAGCTGTAAAATTAAGTCAACATCGCCTTTGTGTTCATTTTCCCAAACGCGAATCCCCTTTTGAGACAGGTCCAGTGAAGGGGCGAAGAGGGAGAGAGTTGTCGAGCAGAGACGTACGAGAGAGAATAATAACGATATTTTTTCTCCAACGGTAAGTCACCTTGGGGAATGTAAAATCTACGTTATAAATGGCATCCCTGGTGGGGAAAGCGCGTCTGGCAAGTGAAAACTAGTGTAGCGCAAATAGAGTACGAGTATAGGCAAATTGCGTCCCTGTTGTCAGCCGTTTTGAGGTTAATAGAAATTTGTGAAAAGCTACAACTATTGGAACCTGTGGATAAGAATAGCAGGGTAGTAAGATCTTTGTTATTAAGTGTCCAGGGGGCCCCAGTAGTGTTAATCAAACAAACTAAGGTCAACGGCGGTTTATAGCTCGACACGACGTGGCGCTGTATATATATACTAGCAGCCCCGTGTCTGGTAGCTGGTAAACAAGACGTACGTCGACACATTAGAAATTATTTTCTGACGAACTGAAGTACCTTTTTTTAAGCTTTGTAGTATTTTGGGACGTTTACTAGCTTCACTGTAATTTTACTTGAAAGGTGAACTTACTTACTACAAAGTATTTTGGGACTTTCTACAACTTATCTTTTTTTTGGGGGGGGGGGCTAAATTATCTTCGTCAGATACTGTGGGACAAATTCCCGTAAGTGAGGACATCGGCTGTATAGTGTGAGTCTAGTGGGTTAGAACATCGTGAAGACGAGTGCAATACACCGCGTCAGTGCCTAAGTGGCGGTAACAGACGAGTGGGGACAATTTGGGACAACAGCTTGGAACATGAGGCCACAAGTGAGTGAGGAGGCCATGCGCTTAGGGAAATTAAAACGAGAGTACCGAGCCGTAAAGAGGTCGGTAAATAAATTATCGGCAAGAGAAGTGGAAGAAGAACTTCAGGCGAGAAGTCTGAGTACTAGAGGGGAGGAAGAAGTGATTCGGGATCGGTTGTTGCGTTTCTGCTTGAAAGAAATGCAACCCGAAAACACCGAAATTCCGGTTTATGCAGACGACCAAGCCGAATCAACACTGCAAGCAGCGTTACGGGAGAGCCTTGCTCTTTCAGATGAAGAGTTGTTGAACGAGGAGGAGGATCGACTAATAGAGCGAAGAAGTAAGGGGAGCCAGTATTCGGATAGAGAAAGTGATAAGGGACGAATGGAGAGAGATTTTAGGGGGACTACCCCTACGAGACATGGAAGAGAAGGGACTTAAGAGGGTGGGGCACCAGAGAGATTGGCCCGCACCACAGGCGAACCTTCGTGTGGGTGGAGGGGAACGTTATATTCCCCAACTAACGAGGACATCGGGACTTGGAATGTTTCCGCCCCCAAGCCCCGGGTAAGACACACGAGGGCCTCGACGCAGGTGGGAGCCAGTGGACTCAACGTAGCTGCGGTGCCCGTCTCCGTTGCTACGGCCTCCACGACGACGACCGTCACGGCCACGACAAACATGGGCCTGCATCTGTCAAAACCACGCGCAGGGTTACCAACGCCATTCACGTACCAAGGTATCATGGCGAAGGGAGATCACTCCACGCTGGCAGCCACCCCTAAGGTATTGAGTAATGTGCTGGCCCCTCCGTGGATAAAGGACCAATCCTAAAAATACTGGCGTGAATTGGAATCTCAGACACCGTCAAGGCCCATGACAGACGATAGCGAGGGCCCAGAGGCGGATATGCGTGGTCAGTCTGATGCTAGTGGCCCCGAGGAGCCGGGTTGGAAGTCAGGCAAGACCTACCGGAGTGAGACAGAAGGATCAGACGAAAGGTATAACGAAGGAGACCGAACCGGTGGGACCAAATATAAAACTGCGAACAGCTGGGAAGATTATAAGCAGAGGTTCGTAGAGACGCGGGACAGAGATAATGGGAGACAGGGATTGAGCGCGGCTAATCGGTTCTCGGAAGGCCAGTGGCCCCCTGTAACGAGTGAAAGGGATGACGCAAGATTCATGAGAAGACAGGAAGGCAAAGAAGGGCCACCTCAGAGGGACGAGTTCAATCGCGGCTCTGAAGGACACAGCTGGGAGGGCGAAGCCCAACCAAGTGATAAGACACAACACATGGGTATGCCCTGGATGGATAGGATCTCGGCGGTATCAAGAAGAGAGGAGTATAAGCGGGACCTGAGGACAGTGAAAGAGGAGAAAAGGGGTACGGTGTTTCGGACCCCAAAAACGCCTCCCCCCAGAACCTCATACCTACGGAATAGAGCAACCGATCGAAGGGAACAACGGGCGTCAGAGACCCTGGGGTATGGAAAACGCCTTCTCCCCAAGACCCAAGGGAAAGGTGGAGACCAACGGGACATCCGGTGCGCAGCCGAATGGTGACGGAAATACCTGCTTACTGAAAGTGAGAGCGACCCCGAACGAGTAAGTGGGATCCCAAGAGTTGTGACAGAAAGGAAGAGAAGCAGAGGAAGAAGGGAAGATGAGATTCACGCGGATTTCAGAGCGGGAAGGGGAGAGGGGGAACCAGTAGGTAGACATCTGACACCGAGGGGTAGGTCCCGAAGTATCCCGAGACATCCGCCTCGGAGAACAGGACCTCTGAGAACTGAACCCCGCTCTAATGTGACTTCGGCCGTAAAAGATCTGAGAGACTGGGGATTCAAATTTTCGGGAGCCAAGGGTAGTGACCCTGCGACATTTTTTGATAACCTCAATGACTTTAGAGGTAGCTCGGATCTAATGGATGAACACATCTCAGGAGCACTACTTAGCATTTTCTCCGACCATGCCACGCGCTGGTTTCAGGTCAAGAGAGAGTCCCTGACGACCTGGAAAGAGTTCGAGAGGGCGTTTGCCCTGCAGTTTGGGGGAGAGTTTGAGGAGGAGGATTTAAGACAAGACCTGTATGCTCGGACCCAAGGAAAAGGGGAGACAGTATCGGTGTTTTTGGCCAACTTGCAATACATTGTCTCTAAGTTCAAACGCCCTCCGTCAATTCAGGAACAAGCAGATCGAGCCTACCGAAATCTACTCCCTGAATACCGACTAGCAATGCAAGATAAGGTGATCAGCACGCTCGACGATATTCTAGAGTATGGACAACGATGGGAGAGGCAGAAGAACTTAAACGACAGATATATACCCCCTCCTGCCGCCAGCGCAATGCATGTAACCGGGGCAGCGTACGTAGCAGAGCGAACGCAGACCAGGGTATCGGAGATACATGAGGTAAAGGGAACGGTCACTGGCAACGCGGAGGCGACTCCAGGGAAGAAGAAGAAACAGAATACGACAAAGTCGAGCGGAGAGGTGCGAAGAGATACTCAGGTACCTAATTCTGAAACGGCTACAGAAGCGACCGGGGTAACCCTGACTTCTGCGGTTGCTACGCAAAGGATAGGTGGGACAAATGGGATATCAGGAGGTAAGGGGAAGGAGTGGACGGGTAACCCAGCATGGAGGCAGTGACCGGGACAAAGCAATCTAGCTTCTACTACCCAAGAGAACACCCAGACTCAGCTAGGGAAGTGTGGAGGAGGAGTTACCAAGGACACCTTTCTAGGTGCCTGCTTCAAGTGCCAAACCGTAGGGCATCAGATGTCCGAGTGTCCTGATACACTATGCTTTGCCTGCGGTCAAAGGACACATATAGCACGGGAATGCCCCAGTAGACAGAACTCTACTGGTCGTTCTTGTATCTCCTGTGGGACGGTGGGTGTGACGATCGCTAATTGCCCCAGGTTCCAACACATACGAGAGGCATTGAGAAACGAATTGGCGAGGGGTGCGAGATGAAGACCCAACCACCTTCCGATAGTTTACGTCTGGTGGAAAGAATGGGAAGTGTGCCAGAAGAGGAACTATGTCGCACTCACGGCGAGCATCCGCACTCGCGGAACCGTGGTACGAAGACGAGAAGGAGAACAGTGCGGACGCGCACTTACACTCACGCTCTTACATATTTACACCTCCACATCTGCACACCAATTCAAACCAGCTAGCTAGCCAGCTAACGTATTTATTACTTAGTTTTTATTCTCATTTTGATTCTCCATGTCGAGACTGCCGGGTCTTTAATTGAATTCAAATAATACGGAAATTATTAAATTCGTTTTTTTTCTTTATCGTGTATTAGTAAATTAGATTTTGCGACATCAGAGTGACATTTTTCTCACTAGCTTTAAGTTTAATGTGTATCTAGTGGATTTTTATTATTTTTAGTGAGGCCTTTTGTTCTTTTTTTAATATCGTCACGTAATTTGGATTTTTTAAATTATTTTACGGGTTTTCCTGTGCAAATTATTGCGAGTTTTCACTCATTTTTCCTTATATCAAAGCACCTGGATTTATTATTACATTATTGATCACCGACTAAACGAAAATGTCGCGAGCCAAGGTCATTATGCAGAAATGCTCCACGCTATAGGGGCAGCTCGCGGTGCTCGAGGTGTTGATTGCAACTGAATCGTTCGACACGGTGAAGGCTCGGCTGAGATTCGATCGCGCGAGAGAATTGCTTAGCGCGTACGAAAAGCTGAATCATGAGCTCGAAGTGATCGACCCCAATGATGCGCATACAAACGAGATGAGGAGTATTAGCGAGCGATATTACACGATAGCAGCGAAACTTAAGCCGATATTTGTGGCAGCTGATGCTTAGTCAGACTCGACATCCTGCGGAAATCTCTTAGCATCGTCATCGTTTATCGAGAAGCAAAAGCTTCTGAAGCTACCAGTCGCCGAGCTTCTCAAATTCAATGGGCAATTCGATAGGTGAATAACATTTAAAAACGCATACGGAACGATGGTTAATGCGCGCACAGACATAGATGATCTCGTTAAATTTTTTCACTTGAAGAATGCATTACAGGAGGAAGCGCTTAATAAAATCTCTATTTTCAACGCGACTGCAGCTAATTGTAAAAGCGCTTGGCAGTTGCTCATCGATGCGTACGATCGAAAAAGAATCATGGTGGCAAAGCATTTAGACGCGCTTATAGATATTAAGCCGTTAGAGACTGCAAAGTAACAAGGACTGTCGAAATTGGTGGACGACATGTGACAGCATCTAAATGTTTTGTTTTCCTTGGGCGTAGTGTTGAATGATACAATAGTAGTGCGATTGCTGGAGCAGGATTTACCGATTAATATTCGTCAGAAATGGGAAAAGTCCTTGGATTTGGACGTGCTACCGAAACTCGCACAATTTTGTAAATTTATCAATGCGACGACGTTCCGACTTTCAACTATGGAAACGGAGATTTCGCGTGTAAAGGTAGAGAAAGGTGGTAAAAAGCGTCATGGAGAGTGAAAATTGGAGACCGCAAGAAGGGTTAATTTGTCTGCACGTATGTTGGTCACTAATACAGCGGCATTAACATGTGCAAGGTGTGGCGAGGCCTATCATATTTATTCGTGCTTGGAGTACAGCGGGTTAGGAGTAGAAGATCGTTGGAAATGTGTGCAGTCTCAGGGGTTCTGTAAAAATTTTTTGGGTAAGCACAGCGGCACTTGTAAATTAGGGACGTATAGGAAATGCGGTGACCAACATCACACTTCTCTAAATCGCAAAAATAAGGTCGAGAAGTCCACCGTTTGACTAGGAGCGAGCGTGCTAGTGAATAGTACCCTAGCGTCACAGCCACAATTGATGAAAAGCGCAGTAATTAGAGCTCAAAATGCTCGGGGCAACTTCGTCCATCCCGATGACCGGCAATATCAGCGAATTTTTTGGTACGACGGGAAGGAAATCGCGGTGTACGAGCTCAACACAGTTACGTTTGGAGTTGCGTCCGCTCCATACCTCGCGAAACGCACCCTTCACCAACTAACTGACGACGAAGGAGCCAATTTTCCGCGAGCAGCTAAAATCTTGAAACGTGATCTATATGTTGATGATCTTTTAGCGGGTGCAGATTCAATCGAAGAGCTGTCAAGGGTACGTGATGAAATTACCGGTATCTTGGGGCATGGTAAATTGAACATTCGACAGTGGGCATCTAATCATCAACACGCGTTTGATATTCTAGATCAGAAAATTTTTGAGAGTGATTGTGCGGTAAAAACGGAATCAGTTTCGAAAACACTCGGGGTAGTATGGGATTCGCGCTTGGATACATTTATGTACACAGTTAAGGAGATCAAAATTCCCAGTACGATCACAAAACGCCACATACTTTCAGAAATTGCGAAAATTTTTTATTCACCAGGTTTATTGGGTCCAGTAGTGATACCCATTCACAGCAAGATGGGAGACTTACCGTCAGCTCGTATAACCGAAGTAGCTGCGTTTTCTCATGTAGGGGTAGATTTTTTGGGATCGTTATACATTAAAGAGAAAAAATTACGAAATTGCAATCGAGCAAAAGTTTACAGATATGTGTTTGTGTTCATGACGTCCAAGGCCGTTCATCTCAAAATCGTAAGCGACTCGACGACTGACGGTTTTTTGGGTACTTTTAAACGGTTTTGTGGCTGACGAGACATTTTAAGTCACGTGTTTTCGGACAATGGCACGAACTTCGTCGGAGTCAATAATCAAACATAAGAGATGTATAGATGTATAATATGTTCAACTCCGGTCGATTCCGTGACGATGTCAATCATTTTGCTGAGATGAATAACACCTTCGCTAATTGGCGCGTATCCTCAGGAAGAAAGGGGGGTTGAGGAAGAGAGAAAAGGTAACACCACTTGAAAAATTCGGTAGTCTTCGTTCAGTCTGATACTTGCCTTTGTACAGAGTCGTCTCCAGTTATTTTTCTGAGAAATCGTGTACGTAGCTTGTCTTGGGTGATTTTTGCTCGTTTGAGTTTTTGAGAACTTTTCTATTACGCCACGACGCATCAACGGATTTTTTTGCATCAATTCGTTTTTGTTCATCTAAATCTAGAATACAGCCGCGTGCCACGTCAACATTCACCACGTGCTGTGAGCACCCATGGCGAAAATCCGTACCCGCGTTGTTCTATTCAATTTTGTATGGGTGTTTTTTTCCTCGTAGGGGGTTTTCTCGCAAGAGCTTCCTCCTTTGAGCCACAAATTATATCTTCATCAGTGGCTCATACATAATGTTTTTCTAATTTAGTTCAACCCAACCCATCCTATCCTTTGTAAATTAACGTAAATGCTTTCACAATTAGTTTATTTTCATTTTCCGTAAAGTAGTTTCGTATTTTAGCTGTTTAATTATTGCCCTTACATTTAGAAGTTTGTTCTGTGCTCCCGCATCATAGTGTTAACCTTTCTCGCGTTTTGTATTTTGTATTTTGTATTTGCTTTACGGTTTCCCTACTTAATATCTTAGTAATAAATGAGATGGCTTTGTCGCTTGGACGCAGTCATTAGGGTGGTATAAGACCCTTGTGCCACAATTCAGTGTTATTTTTAACCCAACGAAATATTTCTGCATTTTTTCTTGTCCCACCCTCTGCTATATATTTAAATTTATTGATGTCCTTAGCTAAACAGTTTCATTTTTTTTTTTAAGGTTCTGACCTCGTGAGAAGTATGAATAACTGTATATAGTTAACTGTGTAATCGTTTGACGTATAATATGATCATGCATATTTATTAAAACTCAAGAAGTCAAAAAATAATTGAAACCATGATAGTCATTACCAGTAGCTCTAGAACTGCAAGAAGACAGAACACCCCACTGCCCAAATTTAGGAAAAAAATCAAAAATTTACTAACATAATTATATCAAATAATATTGTTATAATTTATAATCATACAATAAAGGCTGAGTATATACCTGCCTTATCTAAACGTTACCGTTAGGATTTTTTATTTATTTTCTTGTATTTATGTGGAGTAGCTTGTGATCTAGTAAATAAGTTTGGCAATATTTTCATCTTCAAAAAAATCAGTCCAAGCAACTTACTAAACAATATATGTGTATACTAACAAACGATCACCATTTTCAACAATTTTAACTCATCTACCGTTCATAATCATTTTTAAAAAAAAATTGATCTGCTGTGTAAGAGCTGATATATATTGGAACTAAAAACTATCAATAGAAAATAGTTAAGAGTAAACAAAAAAGATTGTTTTCTTTTATTATGCATCTCAATAAAAAAAATTTTTTTATAGACATTGACAAAATTTTAAAATTATTTTTATTGCTTGTGATAGTTTTACATATATTTTTGCTTTACAACACTTTGTTTAACATGTTTAGATGTTAATTTTAACTGAAATATTTTTTTCAATATCAACTACGGAAATTCATTTATTTATTTCTTTACTCATTTATTAACTGGCCAATGATCCAATTACATACTAAAAAAAAAAAAAAATGTAAGAATATCATATGGTACCACGCACACTCACATTACCGATAAAAATAGTCGTCAAAATATAGACTTTAGTATCAATTATAACAATTGCATAGAATAAACTAAATATTTTATCATTATAATTAATCAACAAGATTTATACGTGTACATAAGGATTAGCATAACAGGAACTAGTTCAAATGTGTGAGTGTACGAAGATTTGCTTTAAAAAATCAATACTGGAGTGTATAGGTAGGTTTCGAATAATTAAATTTCATAGATGTCTTAAACGAGGTGTAGGTGAATTATATAAATCATTTGTAATATAAGTCTGTTCTATCAGTGTGCGAGGATTTCTCAAACTGTAATTAAGGGTTCTGGAAAAAAATAAAATGGTAGTTTTCTTACCTGGTGGCGCGTGTTGCCAGGACTAGCAGCAAGCTTCTTGGGCTTGCCCTGGTTGGATACGCATCAGATGTGAACCTTATTTTTCCTTCCGAGGGTACACTCAACCATCAAAAACGGCCAAGGGTAGAAAGTACAACTTGCTCTCTTGTTAGGCGTGGTTGTTGTATGCTTACGCCTGAAGTGAGAATGACTTTTTTTGTATTAACGGCGTAAAGTGCAACTTTGAGTCCATGGGCACACTTTCCAGCTGCTCATTACTTTCCACCAGGGGTTGGGATTAAAATTTGGGTCTGACAAGGCTGAAATGTTTATTCCTACCAGTGGGCGCAAAACACCACGCCTGAGGGACGAAAATGACAGTTCCAAACAATGCATAAAGTTTTTTTTTTTTAAAGTTTATCATAATTATGGTATGAGTAATGCATAGGTAAATCTGTTTTACAAGATGCTAGTCAAAGAGCTTTATAATGGTAGTTTTCGTCGGAAAAGTGCCATCGTCTCTGAGGCTATTTTCCGGCTCAAGGAACTTAGGGTAGCCGCGAGGCAATGGTGCTTGTGTGGCGAATCCTATTTTTTCTACCAAGGGCATACCAGCCTCTCAAAATCGCCTGAGGTAGGAAAACTATACTGTTAAGTTGATGTAGTTTTACAAGAGTATAAGGGGACTAGATCATGGATGCATATGTAAACCATGGTAGACCAAGTAATTCGAAAAGGTATGTTATAGATTCTAGTGTAGTGAAGATAAATCTTAAGTAATTAGATGAATAAAGTATGATGTATACATGACAACATTTTCTTTGGTGAATCGTCTCTCATTTTTTAGCTAAACTGATACAGTATATTATGTACGAGCTTGCAAAGGCTTCGATTTACGAACCAAGAGGTTTACGGCACGAGCCGAAGGCGAGGGCCGTAACGAGTTTCGTAAAGAAGCCTTTTCGAACGAGTTTCGTATACTATTTTTCCGCCTGAGAACCCAAAACCTATTACTCTATTCGCTATGCACCTATGTCAGGTGGCGTGAGTGAGAGAAATTGTCCCTTGCTAAGATCGCCAGAAAGCACGGAGCCTTATAGGAAAGTTTTTTAATAAATTAAAAAAAAAAATTATTAGGAGTAAATTGACCAAATGAATCAATGATTTTAGTGTGTATTATGTTAATGTACAGTAATAAACTTTTCTTGGTGTTGTCATTTTGTTAAGAAAAGGTGCTTTGTGCTGCCGCCTGACGCCTCTCGTGTGTAACACACTATACAGCTCGTCACAGCTGTTCAAGCCTACTCACTTCTGCCCGAGCACTTGTACAGCGAGCATCGTCCTTCTGGCAACACATACCGCCCGTGGCAACTCTTATTAAATAAAGTTTTTCAGTTCACTTACTACAAGAAGGGCATTTTTGTCTGCGACCTGTCCCTCACCCTTCCACCACCTGCAATAAGGCTTAAGTCTAACAGGTTATCGGCCCAGGCGACGTGAAGAAGGTGGGAAGCGGCAAGGAGAGCGGAAGCGAGCACAAGAGGAGTTTAGTTCAGAGTAAGGTAATTTCAGAGATACACCCAATGAAGCTTCAAGTGTCGTTTGAAGCAGGGTGTCAAACAGACAGGTCGCTTGTGTTTTCTTTCTCTCTCGTCTTTTTCGCGGGTTTTTCGTCGCGAGTGCGTAGTGCTCTGTGTCCGCGTGTTTTGTCTCTCTCTCTCTCGCTCTCGGCTGGCTGATCAGCTAGGCCGACTCCTCCATGTAGCGTTTTTTTTCCCATGATTGCTTTAGAGAAAGAGCAATGAATAAGTAGAGAAACATTTCAGAGTGAGAAAAAAAGAGACAGCTACATTCAGAGTCGTTTTTTATATAAAGCGAATGAGGAACGGCAGTATATGCGGGGGGAGGGGGCGGAGAGAGGAGAGATCGGGACGGACTGCCGCTACGGCATTCGCGAATTCCGGGAGGACGCTCGAAAGAGTAAACACGCGGCGCGAGTAGAGCCTGACGCGACATAAAAATACTGTTGCTAGTAGAAGAGTTTTGTTTTTCAGAGTTTTTTCTTGTTGAGACGTATAGTATATATATATATACCTATATGTATGTATGTATATAAAATTACTCAGATGGGCATAACTAAATTGCTTCCTCGCTTATTTTTCTCTCTCCGTTGCGCGAGTGTGTGAAAGTGCTAGCCGTGCAGTACTTTTACACACACACAAATAAATCGCGCTAAAATCTGCATTCTTAATGCAGTCGACAGTCATGCAGTGCAGACGTCGTATATATATCTCCTAAGGAGAAGTTGTCGTGATACCGCTTGGTCTGTGGGTCAGCACCGCGGGTGCACTCTCGCTCGCGTAGCTGTCACTAGCTGTGCGGTGACAGCGGCTGGGCGGGACGCGGGGAGTAGGCCTGCGGCCGGTAGGGCTTGACAGCTAGAGGGCTACCCGTTCTTGACAGGCCATGCCGTCATGAATCTTGGGTGCCTTCAACAATAATTAAATCTTGCAAGGGTATTTTTCTAAATACTTTTTGGTCATGCAGGTGAGATGGACAATGAAAGCAGGAGCCGCACTCCAGAGAGGCCAGTCGATGAGTCGAGTGGTGATCCGGAGGAGACTCGAACAGACGACGGGTCTCCTGAGCGGTCGCTTGCGACCTCAGAAAGAGGTAACTTATAGATGTTCAATGTTTATTGTAGAATAAATACAGCAAATCTTAGAGTGGCCAAAAAGGAGTTATATGACCGCAAGGCTTATAACCTCCAAGAAAATAAAACCAAAAATAAGATGTCTAGATGGCTGTATTTTTTGTTGTTTTTCAGAGAATTCAGAGAATCCGGAACCCGTTAGGGACACGGATTTAGATCTGGAGAGAGAAGAGAAAGAGGAAAGGCAACAACAACTTAATACCATTAAAGAAATAGCACGGAACTTGGCGCTAGCATCAGTAAACTTCGAGAGGTCCACTAGACATGTTCAGGCTCTGGTGGATGTCTGCGAAAAAATGGTGAACGCCATAGAAGATGTTTGTAAGGCAAACAAAACTATGTTGGAGGAGATGCGCAAGAAGCAAGAAGGCCCGCCTCAGAATAAGGGAAATCTTCAGAGTTTAGATGTAAGTGATTCCTTCTTGCATTCGACATTCAGACGCAGAGATGGTATTGGGGGCTTTAGTAAAAATTTCAATTTTTCTAATATCCCTTCACTTAACGCGGTAAATATGGATAAGGGACGTCAATCAGATCCAAAAATAATATCCGACTTTACTTTTCAAAAACCTCAGAATTCAAATAATTCAGACGACATTTTAAATCGATTGAATAACACGGTGACGAACCTCGCGCGTTCAGTAGATTCGGGAAATAGAAGCAGAGTAAAGCCCTCGTTCGAAAGAAAATATAAATTAACGCAAAAAGGTTTGTTTACCCTCTGGCTTGACTCTCTGACAAGTGAATTGAGAACGATTGACTATATAGATGTTTTAGAAAATAGTCGTGATTTAGAAGAAACTTACGGTTTTTCAGAGTCGAATAAAAGGAAAATGCTTGTCAGAGAACTTATAATTAGCCATTTAGATGAGCACTATCACAAGAAAGTGATAAACATTTCAGAGCCAAAAGATATTATATCTAAAATCAAAGAGTTCCGATTAGCAGAGACAAACGTCACAGCCTCGTCAGTCAGAGCGCGGTTATATAACCTCAAAATTAAGACCAATGAATCTGCTTCAGAGTTCATAGACCGTTTCGATACAGTCGTGACGGAATATGAAAATTACGGAGACATGGTACCTCTCTCAGAGGAGGAAAAGCGATCTGCCTTTTACCACGCCGTCTCAGAGAGATACAAAGAAATAAGAACCGCGAATTCCGTCATGCGCGTGACAACAAAAGCGGAAATGTCTTTAGATGATATAAAAGCGTATTTAATTAATCTGCAAGCGGAGAATAATCAGAGTATTAATCAGTTTCAGAGAAAAACCACTTCAGAGGTCAGAGCAAATGTGGTCACCAAGAGCACTGAGCCCAAGGCTGAAAAGTGCTTCAGATGCAACCGGGAGGGTCACAGGGCTGCAGGTTGTCCCTTGAGAGAATACAACCTGTGGTACTGTTTCTACTGCCAAGCAGTTAGAAACCACAAGGGCGACCAGTGTCCAAATAAGGACAATTCGAAAGACGGGTATGTAGGGATGTTAAGAAGGAAGAATCTCAGAGTAAATTCAGAGATAATAGTAAAGTTAGCAAAAACCAGGCTAAGTCGAAAGCCTCTGGTAGTAAGGGCAAGAAGGCCCAAAAGATAAAAGCTATGCTAACAAGTGAAGGTAAGAATGATCGTAAAAATGTAGAGAATAATAAAATATCATTTATCGCAGATTTCGGAGCAACCGAACACATAGTCAGAAAAGGTTTTACTTTAAAAGATTTAAAAAGGAGTAACAGAGAAGAAATCAGATATGCAAATAAAAATAAATCAGCAAATATCATCATAGATGGAAAAGGTGATTTGATTTTAAAAACAAACTCAGATGATAGAGTTAAACTGACTGGTGTGATCGCTGCGAAGGATATCTCGCACAACCTGTTATCCCTTAGACGCTTTGCGGATGCAGGATTAGGTATATATTTAGATGACACTAGACTGAAGATTTTTGATAGAGAAACAAAAGAGGAACTTTTGATTGGCGAGTATAAAAAGCCAAACTGGCTCACAGATTTAGAGGTGCAATCAAACACAACTGGTTGTACAAATCAGAGAAATATTTACTCATGTACAGCACACATGGTCAATCTAGAAGAGTTCACACAACAATCTCAGACTGACATTTCAGAGATTCAAGAAGAATTACATTCAGACGTCGCGATTGAGATAAGAGATTCTGAAATAACGAAGTCAGAGATTGGAAGGGAGAAAGAGTATGAACTTAATCCGGAAAAGGAAACGACCGATGCAAATTCAGACGATAATCAGAGGTTATTAGATGAAATTATGAGTTATGAACTAAACGTTGGTGCAAAAATAGACAAGGGTCTATTGTGGCATATAAAGCTGGGTCACAAATCCTTAAAGTACTTAAAACAACTTGAGAAATCAGAGGCAATACTATCAGATGTACATTTTAAAGACAATATACTGGATTGTGAGGTGTGCAAACTGGCAAAGATGGAAAGATTACCATCTCCCGAAATCAGAGTTAGAGCAACGAAACCATTAGAGAGGTTGCACGTCGATACGATGGGACCAATAAAGCCAGAGTCGTATCCAGGAGTCAACAAATTCATAGTGGTCATAGTCGACGATTACACCAAGTATTCAAAGGCGTACTCCGCCAAGACCAAGGATCAGGCTGGAGAATGCTTAGAGGAGTTCCTCAAACATACGAGGAACATTTTAGGCAAAAACGAGAAGGTCTGCTACGTCAGGTCGGACAATGGAACGGAGTTTACCGGGGGACATTTTTCAGAAGTTGTAAAAAGTGAAAATGCAGAGAATGAGTTTTCACCCCCGCATACTCCAGAGTTAAACGGAACTGCAGAGAGATTTAATAAGACTCTGCAGTGGCTAATCAGAGCACTCATGATAGACTCGGGACTTCCCAAAAGTATGTGGTCGTTGGCATCAGACGTTGCCACAAATGTCTACAATAGGACACCACACTCGGGAATAAACTTCGAGACACCTCTTCAGAGAATGGATCAAAGGCTTAAATCCCATTTTGACAAAATCAGACGTTTTGGTTGCTTGGCATATACAAGAGTGCCAATCCCAGAGTCAAAATTTTCAGAGAGAGCAGTCAAGACTGTACTGGTAGGTTATACCAAGTCGGGTTACATACTCTGGAAATATGAGACAGGCAAGTTTGTTATCTCCAGGCACGCGAAATTCAATGAAAAGATTGTGTACAGAGACATAAAGAATATTAGGAAGTTTTCACAGGAAAGTAATCACAGCAAGAACTTTGAAAGCCATTTAGAGTTTGAATCAGAAAAAAAAGACTTAGAGACACAGAATATTTCAGAAGAAACTGTGAAACCTCACAGAGGCAGACGAAAGAAAAGAAAAGAAACTCAGACGATTGACTGCAAAGAACCGAAAATTAGAAAATTGCCAGATAGAAAGGCAAGAGTAAATAGACCAACGTGGTCGCACTTGCGACTGGCTGAGTGTGTTCCAACATCAGAAGAACCAAAAATAAATCAGAGTCAAGCCAGTGCTGAGAATACAACAATTGAGAATAATGAGATTAGTCATGCGCTCTTAGCTATGACAAACAAGGATCCATCAAGT
Source organism: Copidosoma floridanum (assembly GCF_036245765.1). Taxonomy (NCBI): domain Eukaryota; kingdom Metazoa; phylum Arthropoda; class Insecta; order Hymenoptera; family Encyrtidae; genus Copidosoma; species Copidosoma floridanum. The sequence goes on from NW_028321907.1 coordinate 21,481,439, forward strand.
TTCAGAGAAGCCATGAACTCACATGAAAAAGACAAATGGCTACAAGGAATTAGAGATGAATTAAAATCAATGGAGTCAAATCAAGTGTGGACTATAGTGGATAGGCCCGCTTACGATGAGAGTGGAGCAAAAGTCCACACCATTGACTCAAAATGGGTTTTTTAAGAGGAAAGTAAATTCAGATAGAAAAACAGTCTACAAGGCTAGAATGGTCATTAGAGGTTTCAAGGATAGAAAGGAGTATGAACTCAGAGAAACTTATGCTCCAGTTTCCAGACTGTCAATTGTCAGAACTGCATTTGCTATTATAACCAAATACAATTTAGATGTATATCAAATGGATGTCAAAACAGCCTTTTTAAATGACACTTTAGAGGATGACATTTACATAGAAATTCCAGATGGTTTGCAATGTACTTCAGATAAAAGAAAAAGAAGAGTTTGCAAGTTAGAAAAGGCCCTTTATGAACTCAGAGTAAGTCCAAAAAGATGGAACAAACGTTTCACTGAGAAAGTTTTAAAACTAGGTCTAGAGAAGGACATAAATGAGCCATGTTTGTTCACCTGGTGAAAAGAAAATCAGATGGTTGTCTTGGTTCTGTACGTGGACGATATTCTGCTCGCAGGGAACAACGCTGGAAGAATCTTAGAAATCAAAACAAAACTTAGCTCAGTGTTTCAGATGAAAGATCTGGGTGAACCGCAGAAATTTCTTGGCATGGAAATATTCAGAGACAGAGAATAGACGACACTTACTCTTTCACAATCAGAGTATACTGAAAGAATCTTGAAAAAATTCAATATGAAAGAAAGTAAACCTTAAAAGACTCCCATGGAGACCAGGCAAGTCAAAAGCCGAAATCAGAAGCACTCAAAAGATGAAGATGAAGCAGAAATAGCGCAGTTGACAAATGTACCCTACAGAGAGGCAATTGGAAGCCTTCTCTACCTGGCTAGTGCGACAAGACCAGATATTGCGTACTCGGTCAACTATTTGTCGAGGAAACAACTACAACCAACAATGCATGACTGGAAAGAAGTAAAAAGGATTTTCAGATATCTCAGAGGAACAACTGCCTTGGGTTTAACCTATAGAGGACAAAAAGGAGACCTTTTTGCAATGACTGACACGAGCTTCAGAGATCTAGATGATTCTGCTACGACTGGCGGGTACGTCATAAAATTGTTTGGTGATCCTGTTATGTGGAGGAGTCACAAACAGTCATATGTGACTCTCTCGACATGTCATGCAGAGTATCTAGCCATGAGTGATGCCTGTCAAGAGCTGGTATCTCTGGATAAGGCGATTAGAAGTATAACGGGAACGTCTATGTATCCTGTGACTATCTGGTGTGATAATTTGGCAGCTGTTAAGAGCATTCAGATGGATGGATGTCATAGACTCAAAAACTTTGATGATGACCTTCAGACGATCCAGAAACAATTGAAACAGAGAGAGATTACTGGCAAAAAGTGTCACATGGCAAGTACACATGGTAACTATGTGAAAGCATGTGTGCTGGAGAATAAAGTAAATGTTAGATGGATTTCCACTTCAGAGAATGAGGCAGATATCATGACAAAACCTTTGCCCTCGGAAAAACACATCTACTTCAGAAGAAAATTACTAAACAGTAACTTTTGATCAGAGAACTCAGAGATGAAAATATTTTATTTTAATGTGATTTCAGATACGTCAAACCAAGGAGACAGTGATATGGAGATCACTAGCTCCAAATCAGAGTCGGAGTAATCTTCAGACGTGTGAAACTTCAGAGACGATTCTTCAGAGCGATCAACCCAAAGGGAGGGAGTGTTAAGAAAAGGTGCTTTGTGCTGCCACCTGACGCCTCTCGTGTGTAACACACTATACAGCTCGTCACAGCTGTTCAAGCCTACTCACTTCTGCCCGAGCACTTGTACAGCGAGCATCGTCCTTCCGGCAACACATACCGCCCGTGGCAACTCTTATTAAATAAAGTTTTTCAGTTCACTTACTACAAGAAGGGCATTTTTGTCTGCGACCTGTCCCTCACCCTTCCACCACCTGCAATAAGGCTTAAGTCCAACACATTTGTACTACAAGATTGGGAGAAGTAAAAACATGGATTACGGCTGTGATAGCACAACATATATTAATACATATATATGCTTGCCCTTGTGTGGAGCTTGAGAAACACAAGTACTGTTTACATTTATCTATTTCTTACAGTACAGTGTTTCATAAACGTGAATACTAATGACAGGTTAGGTTAACTTTTTCGCATTTATATTACGTTTCCGGGGATTACTTGTGTACTTTAAGCTTTACACAATTGTAAGCATGTATATACACTCATGTATGCTGTGTTATCACAGTCGTAATCCATACTTTTATTGTTTTCAATCTTGTAGTACACATGAAAACACCAAACAAAATTTATTACTGTGCACTAACATAATACACACTTAAATCACTGATTTATTTGGTCAATTCACGCTTAATAACCTTTTTTTAATTTATTAGAAAATTTTTTGATAAGGCTTCGTGCACTCTGGCGATCTTAGCAAGGGGAAATTTGTCTCACTCGATGGCGCCACCTTACATAGGTGTATAAGCAAATACATGCTTTTGGATGTTTTTACGGGTTGGGTGTGCTCTCGGTGGGAAAAATAGGATTCACCACGTACGCGCCATCGCTCCGCGGCTACCTTACGTCCCTTGGGCCCTGCTTTGCAGGTCCCTCAGGCCGCAAAATAGCTTCAGAGACGATGGCACTTATCCTACAAAAACTACTATTCCTTACCATGGGCCCCAAGTGCAACTGCGGCTTTGCGCCCTCAGGTTACACTTTGCACCCTTGGAATGACTTTGAGCCCACGAGCAAAAAAGTTTTTGCGTCCTCCGGACCCAAAGTACTTTTCTACCTTAGGGCAAAAAGTGATCTACCGGGTGCAAAGTGTGCCCACGGTCACAAAATTGCACTTTGTGCTCTCGGTAAGAAAAACGTTATAAGTACGCGACTCCGGCACCAACATGTAACAATCGCGCCCTTCGGGCGCTTATATATGTACTTTATACCCTAGCGACTTAATGTATCATTTCGGAACTCGTTGGGCAGAAACGAAATATTCATACGTTGGACAGTGAAAAAGAAAGTTTCTGATTAAACCGAAGAAATTTCTTATTTTGTTGACTTAGGTATGTTATATATTATTCCAAAAAGCTTTGTCATTTGATTTACAGTTTAAAAAAGTATATAAAAAATAGATAATTGACAAGGGACACTTATTATATTCTGGATTTTATTTTAGTTACATACATTTAGAAAAATTTCTACCTAAAAGATATTTACACACATAAATAAATAAGAACATATTAAATAAAAAAACAAGAACATAGTATAAACTTAAACATAAAAAACTAAATAAATTCATAAATGTTTAAGAATACATACAAATATCACAAAATAATTTGACTGATTGATCAATACCATGCAAACATGAATTACAATGTTGAAGCTTCAACATCGGGAATGTTATTTAAATGATCTTTCTGCCAGGTATAAGTCGGTGGACCCATACTGAAGCAAAATGATTCGCTCAATGGATCGTCATTTTCAACATAATACATCAAGTAAAAGTTACACATTTCATCTTTATTCGTATTCCCTATAAGCGTCCAGCTGTCACGTTCGCTCTGCATTGTGCACCGAGCAGCTAACACATCTCCATTATTTATGGTGACATTGTTAAACGTCTTATAAAACATTTGCGGTGTCAAAGGATCCCTTTTACCCAGCTTGATCCATTTGTTATCTTTTATTACGTAACCAGCTACAATCTTACCCAAGGCGTGCGTGTGCGTTCTGTATGCGAAAGGGTATAGGGTCTTATTTTCCGTAATTCTGCATGATGTCTCCATGTATTGGATGCTGTGAGGTGGAATACCACCACCAGTTCCTAGAACGTAGACTCCAGCTAGTTTTTTCAATGGTTGGGTCGTATAGTGCAAAATTATTCCAGAATCATCTGTACTGCCGTCTTCAAAGCGTTGAACATGGGAATAATGGACTTGCAACACTAAATATTTGAAACGGGATTTCTTGCCTATTTTAAATCCTACTCCTTCAGGTAATATCAGTGCTGGAGCATCTCTGGCCCATGCATAAATTATCTGGAAGCATATAAGAGTTATGTAATAATTATTTGTTCTTAGTAGAGTATGTAAAATAAAAGTAATTGTATGTGAGGAAAACGACTAAAATAGCATAATAAGCGTATAAAATAGAAAGTCTTCTGGACTTCTTGAAAAGTTTTTGCAATATTTTAATATTCAAGAGTTTATTACACAGTAGTAAAATATACTTAATTGTTAAAAATTTTTAGGGGCTTACGATTGTGTGCTGTAATATTCATTTTGATTTAATATTCATACACGTCAGCACTCTTATAAAAAAATGTTCAATGATCATATTATACGTAAGTCTATAAAAAAATTATCTATATTTATTAAAAAGTATGAAGTACTAAAAAACTTAACTATATTCTTAAAAAAGTAATAAGTACTAAAAAAATTATGTACAATATGCATGTTATTTTCAGTATTTTCTAGTGCTAAATATTGGATAAATACTTTTTTAAATACATACATTAGAACTCATTATTTTGATAAAGTATTATAAACATAAATATACGAAGTGCAATAAAGAGCCTTATGTCTTCAATACTATAATGCTTTATGTTATCATTTGAAAAAAAAATTTTTTTTTAATCTAAAAGCCATGATGTGTAATTTATTTACTTTTATTGTATGAAAACCTTGAATAACATGAACAGTAGCTCTAAGAGTTTTAAAACGTCCTTTATTTTTATCACCTACAGTTTTGTTTGAGTTAAAATTATTTAATTTTTTAGCTAAACGTACATCACATAAAAGCTTTCACGTTTCGACACTGGAAAAACTTGAGTAAATTTTGCACCTCCTATAATATTTGGAACAGTTCATCAGAAAGCATATCTAACTTGAAACCTAAATTTATGGGAAAAAAATTACCTGTTTTGATGGCACGTTAAGAAATTATATTTTATGACGATTCTTCACATAAATAATTTAAATAATGTTAAAACTGGAAAAAGAGAATTAATCATGAATAATTAATTATTGACTATTCGTTTTTTTTTCATTTTAATTTTCATTTTTGTAGGTACAGGTGCTAGAACTAAAATTATGCTTATCTCAAACGATCAATTTCGTGAAATAAGATACTAAAACAATCATTGACTTCAACGGTCACCCATCAAAGTACTATTAGTGAACAAAGCTGCACAATATTCCTATTAGATAAAGCTACAACTTTTGTTTATATTATATATATATATATATAAATACCTATTTGTGTAGTGTATTTATTTGAAAGCTTTATGAAGTCCTCAAAGGCTTTTATAGCTACAGAATATAACATTATTGACGTACATTGGGTTGAGAACTGTGGGTTGGATGTTAAAACTAATTTTTAATCCTAAGTTAGTATCATGAATTGGATTCCGGAAAAGACCATCCGAAAAAATCTGAGTACCCCAACTGGAAATCGAACCCATGACTCTTTGAGATGTGTTGTATCAATGGCTAGCACGCTAACCAAGTGAGCCAACGACGAGCTCGTAAATATATATATATGTTTAGCAGTAGCAGACAAGAAGAGAGACGGTACAATGTGTAATAACCCTACCGTATCCAAGGTCCATTTGTACCTGCACCTATGGCTACTATGGGCAGCATGGCCAACTGTCGACGTGTCGACCCTGCGTAAAAGTTGGTGTGTGTGTGTGTACCAACACATGCAGGTAGCTAGGGCACCAAGGCAGCACGAATGAGCGGGCTAGCAAGAGGAGCACTCTCACTCTTGTGTGCTTTCTGTCGTGACGTGTCATTTCGGAGGCAACGATATACATCGTTAGCGTGCGTTTTCTCAAGCGCGTGTGTAAATAACATTTCTAACATTGAGCAGCACCAAGCAACAGCAGGAGACGCAGCAACGACTATACCTGTTGATGACCTGGGTTGTTGCAACAACCTACACACACGCGGTACCAAGGACTATTATGTCCAAGTGCCAATACCTGCCCGCTGCCAAGGACTATCGTGTCCAAGTGCCGACACCTGCCCATCGGATCTCCCGGTAACCGCATCCAGTGTGACAGTTAGCACACGGAGAGATCTCTGGTACTACGGTAGTATGTATAGCCGCGTGCAACAGTAGTATAGTGCGTCGTATAGGACTGTAGCGCCCGCGCGCCACAACGAAAGTATATGGCTTCTGCTACCGTACGTATACAGGCCTCCGTGCAACTGTAGTGCGTGAACTATACTACCGTTGCTTCTGCCTTATACTACAGTTGCAACGCTGATATACTGAATTGGTATATTACCCCGCTTACCAACTTTGCTCGGGAGCCATACCAAATCGGTATTGACGGCCCAAGCAAATGTGCACACACACACACACACACACGTAAGGATATATATATATGTATATGTACGTCGTTTGATGCGGCGGTGGCGGTGGCGGCGGCGCTGCACTATACATATATATCTATAACCTCGTGTTTGCCGCTCGTTGGGATGTATATGTATATATATATATTTTTTTACAAATTATTGCAAAATACGTACTGCTATTTGTACGAGATTAATTTCATTGTATTTAACAAAAATAAATAGTTAAAATATATACGTTGCTATTTGTAAATAAAAATAATTTTCAAATGATTTATTGGTAAAATACATGTTTTTCATTATGATAATCTTTTATTCATTTGCCTAATACAATACGAGTCCTTTTTTGCGAAACAGAGGCTATCAGCATGAACCTTATTTTTGCAATATACTATTGAGGGCTATTTTAGAACGCGTAGAGCTGTTGAAAACGATGTATGTGTAGTTAATTACTATTTCATTTCGGATAAAATCACCTATTGTATACATTAATTTCAGCAGCGCATATATATGCGTTTATTAGATCGCCTCCGGTGTATGCTATACTGTACGAAGCTCGAGAAAATATTATAATGTTTATTGCATATATATATATATATATATATATATATATATATATATATGAGGCATTCTCCGTCAACTCGGCCACCCCCACCTGTCCAAAATTGGGTACGATTTTTTCGGGCATCTTTGGGTTCAAATTAAAGCTTATTACCTCTAGTTTTAAATGCTGAGTGGCGTTTGTCGAATTTCGAAAATGGCGGACCACTATGACGCAAACAAGTCAACCTCCTACGGGTGAAAAAACAGTTATTTTAACCTAACACATGCATCACTATTTAGAAAATCGTGCAAAAATTTTTTTCTTATGTATTTTATAACGCTGATGACGAATTCACTCTTCTTATTTATTGAAAACCAAATGTGTCGTTCGTAACCTCAAAAAACCTATTAAAAAGTAATTTTTAGCGTTCAAAAATCCACCAACTCATAATAAAGAAAATGTAAAATCTTATTGGTATGTATTTTCAATAATTTAATATAGAAGTAACCATTCCTTTGATCATAAGTACTAATTTTCAAACCTTACCTCAAAAAATCTATTAAAATCAAATATTTCATGGCAAACTATCGACCAAGTACTGATAAAAAAAAAAAGAAAAGCTTTTTTGTACTTACTTTTATTGATTCAATGCCAAATCACCCTATTTTCAGTTATAGCGACTGTTTGCTGCACCTAACCTCAAAAAACCTTTTAAAAAAGCAGTTGCATTCGATTACAGTCCTAACTAACATGAATTGGAGAAAAAACTCACATGAGCGTATTTTTAATTCTAGTCTTTTCTTATTTTTGACTTTACATTCTGTACGTCGTCCCTAACCTCAATAACCTTTGGGAAAATTAGTTTTTTGTTCTCCATTGTTTTAAGAAATCCTCATCATTATAATTGAAAAACATTTGAGTGTATCATTGTCAACGCAACATACAGTTAATCTGTTCCTTAATCAGAAATACTGTGAGTTTTCCTAACCAGTGGAAAATAGGTTTTTGCAAAAAAATAACTTTAATTTTTGGGAAATAATGTAGGTAACTTGTTTTTATTTTTTCAATCACCTGATATACAGTCTATTATTTTTCTAACTTTACTTCTAGGTTTTGTTCACAAGGACAAAAACTTTTGGTAAATGCAAAGGTATGCACATAAACATTTGCATTCTTAGGGATTTTACTTTATGACCAGCATGTATTACAAAAATGTTAGATCATCTGTTCAGATGGCTAGAGAACTGGGCTGTTGATTTAGTTAAGTAATATTAATACTACTATTATGGTTACTATAAAAAAAGTGAGATTTATTAAATATAAATAATATATCGCTTATGGATATGAGTACAAAGACTCAGAATAAAACAAAAAAATCTTATATTTCGCTTGCTTATTCGCAGTAAAATTCATTGTATATCACAAATTTCTATTTCTGATCCAAACGTCTCAGTGTTTTTTGCACATCTATAAGTCAGCTAAAGCGAAGCGGTACTAGTGATGTAGAATCAAATTTTAAATGACTTTATAAGTTTTCAGGTTTTAGACAGACTGTTCATTTTTTTAATTAAAAAAAATTTTCATGCTTAAAAGATTATTTGATGTTTAGTTTTTGTCTGTACATCGTATTATACTATAATGTAAAGAACTTATGTTATTTAACAAGAAATTTTATTTTATCACGAACTATGTACAAAACTGACACCACGGTAATAGTGTCAAATCCAGTAAATCCAGTCTGTTCATTTTTTTAATTAAAAAAAATTTTCATGCTTAAAAGATTATTTGATGTTTAGTTTTTGTCTGTACATCGTATTATATTATAATGTCAAGAACTTATGTTATTTAACAAGAAATTTCATTTTATCACGAACTATGTACCAAAACTGACACCACGCTAATAGAGTTAAATCCAGTAACGCTTTTCTTTAATAGTCTACACTTAACATACAGTCTGGCTTTATTTACGCCACTGTGGTTTGTTATGTACATTGTTTCTTACGTTGTGTTAATATTTTCCATATTTTTTACACATAGTATACTATAACCATAGTATTTAAATAGCAGAGGATCGCAAAACCCTATTTTTTGTAGTACTACTGTAACGTTATTTTTAGAAACGCCTGTATCAGAAAAATTAGCACTTGTTTTTAGCACCTGCTCATTGTAAGTTGCTTTATTGTTTCATACATTGATGTTTAATGATATGTTTTATTGATTTCAATTGAAATCAATTAAGGAAGAGGGACTTATAAGTACATAATATGGAATAGAAATTTCATACCCAAAACTTAATTGTTTTATGGGCAGCTTACTCACTTGGCTGCTATGATGACTCGTGCGTCCTGAAATTCATATAAGTTGGTTGCTTTATGTGCACTTGTAATATCATAACTAATGCAGCACTATTTCCCTATACGACTTACGTTTATCAGTATATGGATATTATATAAGAAATTTTTTGAGTCGCTGTGCTCATGTACTTTAGTAATATATGATTGATATTGAACTAATCGTTTACTCTTCTTTTCTTTATAGTAGCCCTTAATAGTTCTTGCAAACGTTTGTTCACTGAAATGACGACCCAATCTGCTAGTCATTTAGACAGATGTTGTAATCTCTTTCAATTGGATGATGGGCATAAAGGACAGTCCTTGAGAACGTGTCGAAAGAATTGAAGAGGAAGTTCCCAAATTTAAATGAGAAGTCAAGAATTTGTCACAAATGCAGAAAATATTCTAGTACTGTAGTGAATTTTAACAATCAAAGTTCATTAGATAATAGCAATGAAAGTTTTTTAGAATCCAATGATGACGGTATATCATCTGTTTCTGACAATAATTATCAACCTCACAATAACTTTTCAAATAATGCTCGATCACAAAGAGAAATGGAACTTGAAGCGATGCTAAGCAGTATTAAGGAAAAATTCTTAAGTTTACGTGATGGCCATCCAGACAAACTGCGAATTCTCACTGTTGCACCAGTATCTCGGAGTGAATGCAAAATAGCTGCTGAATTTCAATGTAGCAGGTACCTTGCAAAGAAGGCAAAAGACCTTCAGGCTTCAAATGGTGTTTTTAGTACTTACGCAACGAAAGTCGGTAAAAAATTACCACAAGAAACTGTATCTCTGGTCGTTAATTTTTACAAAAGCGATGGCAACAGTAGAGTTATGCCTGGCGTTAAGGATGTAGTATCTATTAAAGAAGGTTATAATCGTGCATTAGTACAAAAGCGTCTTTTACTTTCAGACCTAAAAGATTTGTATTTACAATATAAAACTGAGAACATAAAAAACGCTGTTGGATTCAGTACATTTGCTAAGCTAAGACCCAAGAATTGTATACTAGCCAGAGCTAGTGGTACGCATTGTGTTTGTATATGTACGATCCATCAAAATTGCAAATTGATGTTAGATGCCATAAATATTGAGAAATTGACAAAAGATTTTGATAAACCCATATCAAACTATAAGGATTGCTTAGAACAAATAGTTTGTCATGAAAATAGAGTTTCCTGTCACTTAGGAGAATGCGCAAAAAGCCCTGATATTAAAGATTTGCTACAAACCCTATTGCAATGTTTTGAAAGTTGGAATATCACAGAAATTCAATTCAGCTCCTGGACCACAACAGACAGATGTACTTTGCAGACAGTGGTTCTTCCGGCTGAAGAATTTCTTCATGAGCTGCGTCAGAAGTTGTTATTATTAAAACCTCATGCATACATCGTTCAACAGCAAAAACTATATCTCGAACATCGAAAAAAAAATTTGTGTTCTAATGAGGTTTTAATTCATATGGATTTCTCTGAGAACTATAAATACGTCATTCAAGATGCGGCTCAAGCGTTCCACTTCAACAACGACCAATGCTCTGTCTTTTCTATTGTTTATTACTTTAAACCGGATACTGATGTGGAACATAAGAGCCTGATAGTTTTATCAGACAGTACCAAGCACGATACTGCAGCTGCTTACACAGTTCAAGAACTTCTCTTACCGCATATAAGAAAAACAGTTCCATCTGTTAAAAAAGTTATCTATGTAACAGATGGAGCAAAAAAACATTTTAAGAATCGATTTCAATTACATAATTTGATCAATCATGAAGCAGACTTCGGGATCGCAGCAGAATGGCATTTTAACGCCACGGCCCATGGAAAAAGATCGTGTGATGCCATTGGTGGCACATTCAAACGTGAAGCAGCTCGAGCAAGTTTATTAGCTAAGCCGACGGAGTCAATAACTAATCATAAATTATTGTTGGAATGGGGTAAAAAAAATTGTAAAAAAATCGAAGTATTTTTTTACAGCAGTGCAGATCATACAAGAGTACAAAGAAGACTGAAAAATAGATTTGCTAATGGTCCACCAATCCCTGAAATACAAAAAAATCATTCTTTTGTAGTATTACCAGGAAAAAAAATGATTGTAAAAAGATTTTCAAATGCCCCAAATGGCTTTGAGTTTACATACAATTAAACAAAATAACATAATTTTTTGTGTCTGTTAATTTGCATACCTTTGCATTCACCAAAAGTTATCGTCCTCGTAAACAAAACCTAAAAGTACAGTTAGAAAATCGATAGACTGTATATTAGATGATTGAAAAAATAAAAACAAGTTACCTACATTATTTCCCAAAAATTAGAGTTATTTTTTTAGCAAAGACCTATTTCTTTAGTATGAGTTGGTGGATTGTTAAACGCTAAAAATTACTTTTTAATAGGTTTTTTGAGGTTAGGAACGACACATTTGGTTTTCATTAAATAAGAAGAGTGAATTCGTCATCAGCGTTATAAAATACATAAGAAAAAAATATTTGCACGATTTTCTAAATAGTGATGCATGTGTTAGGTTAAAATAACTGTTTTTTCATCCGTAGGAGGTTGACTTGTTTGCGTCATAGTGGTCCGCCATTTTCGAAATTCGACAAACGCCACTCAGCATTTAAAACTAGAGGTAATAAGCTTTAATTTGAACCCAAAGATGCCCGAAAAAATCGTACCCAATTTTGGACAGGTGGGGGTGGCCGAGTTGACGGAGAATGCCTCATATATATATATATATATATATGCAATAAACATTATAATATTTTCTCGAGCTTCGTACAGTATAGCATACACCGGAGGCGATCTAATAAACGCATATATATGCGCTGCTGAAATTAATGTATACAATAGGTGATTTTATCCGAAATAAAATAGTAATTAACTACACATACATCGTTTTCAACAGCTCTACGCGTTCTAAAATAGCCCTCAATAGTATATTGCAAAAATAAGGTTCATGCTGATAGCCTCTGTTTCGCAAAAAAGGACTCGTATTGTATTAGGCAAATGAATAAAAGATTATCATAATGAAAAACATGTATTTTACCAATAAATCATTTGAAAATTATTTTTATTTACAAATAGCAACGTATATATTTTAACTATTTATTTTTGTTAAATACAATGAAATTAATCTCGTACAAATAGCAGTACGTATTTTGCAATAATTTGTAAAAAAATATATATATATATACATATACATCCCAACGAGCGGCAAACACGAGGTTATAGATATATATGTATAGTGCAGCGCCGCCGCCGCCGCCACCACCGCATCAAACGACGTATATATACATATATATATCCTTACGTGTGTGTGTGTGTGTGTGTGCACATTTGCTTGGGCCGTCAATACCGATTTGGTATGGCTCCTGAGCAAAGTTGGTAAGCGGGGTAATATACCAATTCAGTATATCAGCGTTGCAACTGTAGTATAAGGCAGAAGCAACGGTAGTATAGTTCACGCACTGCAGTTGCACGGAGGCCTGTATACTACGGTAGCAGAAGCCATATACTTTCGTTGTGGTGTGCGGGTGCTACAGTCATATACGACGCACTATACTACTGTTGCACGCGGCTATACATACTACCGTAGTACCAGAGATCTATCCGTGCACGTCTGCAGCGGTGAAACGGTAGACCTATAGGTGTATTCGGATCTCAACACGTTACGTGACTTTCGCATCATATATAGCTAAGTCGGGATAAATTAATATAGGCCTTACGGGGACAAATAGGTTTTTATTTTTTTTTCGCTAGAAACGATTATAACTCTGGCGAAACAGGTTATTTGCCAGCTTTTACAGTATTACAATCATTTCAGGTGTAAAAAAAAAATAAAAGCAGATTTATACCCTTTAGACCTATGTTAATTGACCCCTACTCGGTTATATACATCGTGAAAGTCACGTGACGTGTTGGGATCCCAATAGTATACTACCTTATATTCCGTCCCTACAGCGTAAGGATTGTGCCAAACAGCAACTACCGAACCTTTACCAGTAGAGCTAAGGCCGTATTAAATTAGGCAAGGTTGGATAGTTAGGCAGTGTAATTTTTCATGTAGTACTTGCTTTGAGTTGTTTGAAAATATGGATAACAACTGTATGCTGAAACATTGGTGCCTTCCATTAATGCACGTTCAAGTGCCAGCTATTAGTCTCATCCCTTTAGTCCTGTAATGAAATACCCACATACCATGCCTTGCTACTTATAAGTAAGTGAGCGAGGCCTGACATGTTACAATATTTATTTTATACATACAGTTTACTTTTTCAAAGTTTTAGTAGGTAAAAGATATACGTCAGGCTCCTAATAAGTCCTTTAAGTACTATAACTTTTTAAAAGTAAAATACGATTATTATTGTCTGTGTGATAAATATGGGCCATAAAGCCGTTATATTAACGAAAATGAGACATATTTATTTAAAAATTCTCAAAACAAGATTCCTTTAGGCACAGTGTTCACGAAAAAGTCTTATTGTTAAGTTAGCTGCGGGCCAAACTTTTCTTATGTAGGATTGGTATAAGCGTGTTCTTAAAACTAATAGTCCTGCCAACAGCATGTAACGTTGGCTACAGGTATTTTGTCATGAAAGCCTATACAGTTCACTCCTCACTGGGGCGCTAGTGTAGTCGGATCTACTTGTAACACATGACTCGTGATGAACCCAAACCCGCAACAATTGTTATTTTTCAGTTAAAAATTTATAGCTATAGTTATACCTATAAATTATAGCTATAATTATAACTATAACTACCTATAAAACAGCTATAATGATGTATAAAATTCAGCTATAAATATAGCTATAAATTAGAGCTGTAATCTTTTCACAAATTTTCAAAAATATTACATATTTGTAAAATGTTTACAGCTGTAGTTTATAGCTATATTTATAGCTAAATTTTGTACATTATTATAGCTGTTTTATAGATAGTTATAGCTATCATTATAGATATATATATTATAGGCATATTAATAGCTATAAATTTTTTACTGAGTTGCTGCTGCTGTTGCTGTGGGTAGTGGGTAGAAAGAGATCTATTAGTTATAAGTAATAAGTTTGTACTTTATCTTGCAGTGCAATATTGGTAGATTTTTAAAATTATTTATTCGATTTATTAAAAATGTCGATATTACACCGTAATAAACATAACTTTAACATTACAAGTATTCTGAAATTTTAACAGGATGAGTGTTTTAACATTGGTACCGCGTTTTTTCAAAGTTTGTGACAGTAAAAATAAATTTTATTTACCTTAACAAAATTTATTTCAACAGAATACTATGTAGGAATAATTATAAATTTGTTATTAAGACCTAATCAATAAAATTGTTTAAAATACTTAGATTGTAACTGCATAATCTCACGTTACAAGTTTTGAAGTTTGAAGGCGAGTTTTAGTATTGTTATTACTTTTACTCAAATGTTAACTGATGCGTACATAGACATAGCATAAATATATCAGTAACACCTATATAAAAACTCTGAAATATAAAATTGTTGTATTCACCACCTTACCATCTTGCACGCTAGAAATAGTCACTAGTGTGATGATTGTGTGTAATACTTATAGTAAAAACTTAAAAAATAATTTTTGGTCTTTAAATATTTAACTTATTACATTACGTTGTAGGTTTTGGTGTTTATAGAAAATTTTTATTTAATAAGGGCCTGGTCTTATTAATATATAAAGCAAAGTCACAAGAACCATTGCAATTGCTAACCGCCAAAACTACTAAACCAATCTTGCTAAAATTTTACATACTGATTTTTGACACTCCCTAGATGATTTAAGTATAGTTTTTATATTAAAAAATTGATAAAAATAGCAATAAGTACGCTAAAAGTTTTTGAAAAATACGCTAGCTTTTCACTTTAGCTTAGTAGAATCCACGGATCCACTAGGTGGCGTGAAAGTAAAATCAAAAAAACCTGTAAAAGAATTAAGTAAGTCTGGTTATAATATGCCCAAGCAAATTGCCGAATATCACAGACGCTTACCGGCAGTGCACGAAGCAGAGAGCTGGGAGTCATACAGCTGGGTATCTCAGCTACAGACAACACAGTTCTCTAATGGACAAGCGATTTACATCGAATTCCATTCCAGACCACCAAGTTTAACAAGTGCTGTCAATAAATAGACGTTCCGATCGCTAACGTCTCCAACGTAGTACCAGGAGACGTCTAGCTAGAGCACAATCTGCTCTAGCAATTCAGATTTATATGGCCGTTTTCTTAACCAACCAGTGACTCGTCCCAACGGCATACCCACAGAGAATGTATACTCCAGGCCTACTCTCCCGACTAACAATGAGCAGTTGGTTATCTGGGGAATGACTTAAAGACGAAATATTCTTCGGCTAGCGGCGTCACGGAAGATTGTTGTTACCAGAAAAACAGGTTGTATATGTTAGTACAAGTATTTTCGATACTCTGTACAAGAAAAATGTGTACTGGTACAGGTATATTTGGTACGGTAGTATACTTTAAAGTACCTTATTCAGTATAGCTAAACCTTATGCTTAGTACGTCAAAATCCGATACGTGGTACGAGTTTTTCCTGTACCAGTACAGAAAGTTAGTCGGCCAGTGGGAGCATTCAGAATGTCAGTATATATATATATATATATATACACACATACGTAGCTGTAAAAGTTCAAGGGGTTAGGATTTCAGTATATCCACCACAACACAATATAAAGTTCAATACATTGATACGAATCTAACACGATATAATGATAAGTTCAGTAGGCACGTGTAGTCACTTTCCTGTTGCGTATAATAATTGGTTTTCACTTGCAAAGAACAATTTACATATTGAGCCAAAATAACAATGACAATCCCATACATGTATGCAAGTATGCATATATATATATATATATATATATATATATATATATATATATATATATATATATATACATACATATCTCCACTGTATATAAGCGCACGTACTATGCGCGGTAGACGGTACAGTAGAAAGCCATGCGCAGTATACAAATTTACTAGACTATCTATGGTACAGAAAAATCCTGTACCAAGGCTATTGAAAAACTTGTACTAGTATAGTTATAAAACCGACTAGTCACAGGTTTTTCAGTGATCCAGATAAGTATGTAAAATGTGAGACTGGTTGCAGAAATCTCAAGACCTGTACGTTATTTTTCTATGCTCATCACTTTTGGTATAGCTTATTCTGGTAACAACAATCTTTCGTGTACCTCTCTCCAGCATGATCTCCATGCCCAGAGACTTCAAGGGTAAGAGTCAAGCTACTTGCGGCTGGCTCCATCATCAAGAATTATAATAAGAAATGCCTGGAAGTATCAACACTGGCACTTTTCAGGGCCATCATAAGTGTTAACGTTTTCTTATTAACCATCAATCTTATCGGTTCTTTTTAGAGCCTTCAAACGTTCAAATACCTTGCCAACAAGTACATTTTCATTATACCATTTCCGGCAAAGATTTGTCAACTATCAAAAGTCGGCCACTATTAAATCAAGTCAGTCATTCACTAGCAGACGTCCCGAAACCGAGTTGTTCGCGGCGAGCGTCCCTTTTGACTCTAAGCATTAAACTAGGAATCACCGATCCTCTCTGAGGTGTGTGCTGGGTGAACCTGAGAAAAAAAAGGTGCTTTAGACACCAACGTCTCCAGCGTAATACCAGGAGATGTTGAGAATGAGTTCCACGACTAGCTCTAACATTTCAGGCGTTGTAGTTTTCTTCCTGATGTGTCTAGTGCTACAACAGCAGGCCAGAGAAGATCACCCTGAGGTACCTAGGTAGTCACGTTTGCTGGAAACTTCAGTCAAGAAAGACGTTAGCTCACTAGTCTTTTTTAAGGCCATCGGACTATCTTTGTCAACAAATATATTACACCTCACCAAATTCGACAAAAAACAGGCTTTAGGGATCACAAAAGTTTCAATCATCCCTATAGTCACAAGAGGGAGAACTTCAAGCGTTTTAAATGTATAAAATTTTAGACATCAAGAAACTGACGCAGAACATTTATCGGCATTGAAACGGCTGCGTTAAAATTGACAAATAAAGAATCTATTAAGTGAGATATAAGCTTTTTATTATAACCCTGACGGTAATAATTTAAATCCTCTAGATTTTTTAATTAATAAAGTAATATGTATTTGTATTTATTGTGGTGATAGAAAATTGAGAGATCAGGCTTTAGGACTTAGTTGCTCCGGTAAGAAAGTTGTAAGACTGGAAAAAACAATTTTCTAATTATGTTTTTTTGTCAGTTTTAAGTCCTAACAGTTGTGACAAATACTCCTATTTATTTATTGTAACGTGAAAAAGTGAGAATCAGCAACCTTTAAAGGACAAAAATTATTTTATAGTGGAAAGAACTTTTCTTGTCTTTTTACAGCTAATTGTTTGACCACATAAATTGCATGAATTTCGAACAAAAATATTTTTGATAAGAAGAAATTTGTTTCAAGAAATTTCAAGAATTTAAGTAACGTTTTTAACTGAAAACTTCTTACATGATGAATCAACATACTACGGTGTTTCATGCAGTAAGTCTTGGGTGAAGTCGAGACGGGAGGCTGCTAGTTATTATGTAACTGTATGGGCCGAAACATCAAAAGCTATTTATATTAATAAATACTTGATAGCATTACCACTCGAGTTATTATTTCCAACTTTTATTTTCCTTGTCAAAACAACAAGATAATTTTTAAAACTATTTAGTTATATTTTGGCAAAATTGCTACTAGATCAACATGTACTAAAGATAAAAAAGTTCTTGGCGTAAATTTGGCAAATAATAATTCTGATTTTTTTATTTAAAAGCCAAGTACAAGGTATTTTCTGTTGATGATCGAAAATGTAAGTAAATTGATTATTTTATTGTGGTTTGTGCACATTGTGTACTTGTATGTATTAACATTTTTTTATTTTATTTTTTGTCAATAAATACCTACCAACGTAGTATTTTTTTTTTAAACTTTACTGTAAGTGAGTTCATAAGCCTTGTTTAGAAAGACACATTTTTACTTTATTCGTTACATATTTTAACATTATTGGTTACATTTTTACAATATTGGATACAGTTTTTTAAATCGTTAGTGCGGTGATAATCTCATATAAATCACATCGAGTGCGAAGGATCTCTGTGGTAAGCAACTTGCTGTGGAAAGTTGCCTATCTTTTTCACGAAAAGCATTGCATGGTGAAAAAGCACATGTGGAAATTTACAGAGCTACTTGCACGCAAGAGTCGTACTAACCAGGAACCGAACCACGGTCTGCCGCGTACCGTAGCGCAACCTAGCCAACCGAGCCACTGTGCGCCTTTATAATATTATGTATATATATATATATATATATATATATATATATATATATATATATATATATATATATATATATATATATATATATATATATATATATATATATATATGTTGCAGTGACAAAAAGTAGTTAGCAAAAAGATGTCATCAAAAACCTTTTTTTACAATATAGTGCAAAAAAAACTAAAGGATGAGACAATGGAAAATAACGTAACAAAACATACTGCACTCTGGTGATCAATTTTTTTAAACTTTCTCATTAAAATCATTAGAATGCCATTTAACAAAAATAACGTTAAACGGGAACTAGCAGTCTTAAATCGGGTTTCGCATGGAAATATCAAAATGACAATGAGGGTGTGCTCTAATTCTACCCACTGCTACATTTTTACAGAACTATTTGAAAGTTGCAGTTTGAGACAGATTTTGTATGAGGAATTTTATAAACACCTCTATAACTGAAGCCTAGAGAATAGGAGATATCTGTGCGAGCATTTATATAAAGCTATTACATAATTGCTCAACCCATATGGAGGAGTTGCACATGAAGATATTAAGCCATGTAATGTTTTGGTAAGTTAATAAATGATGAGACTAAAGTTATGTAATTTAGGACTTGGTCGAACGAAAGGTATTACAGCAGCTTTTAATACCACAGTAGGAAAGTATTTTAGGGGAGCTCTCATGTATCATAAAAAAACTCACATGTGTCATAAAAAAACTGTTTTTGGAACAACCAGTTTAGCCAGTTCTTCGGACTAATATATTTAAAAAATTAGCAAATTCACAAACAGAGCTAAACATTTCTGCTTTGAACAAACCGTTACAGGATTTAATGAATCCATGTTTCAGTTACATAGCTTAAGACAGTCCAAAAGGTCTGTCTTATGTTTGTCTGCCGGACAGTCCTTAAAACAAACAAAAAGATATAAATAGGAACAAAAAGTGTACTTTGATATTGAGTGGGACTATGACAGTACACTGCAGACAGCTTATTTAAACTTCATTAAATGATACATCCAGTATTTCTAACTAGAAACAGTATTTGATTTGATTGACTTATTTCAAATAAATATGAATAAATGGTATTTTTCTGTGTTACGATGAAGGGAGCATAACAGTAAATTTTATGTTCGGGTCTAAGCTCTCACTCAGCAGCCTAGGGATTTTATAAGAAGTATTAGAGACGGAGCACTGAGGTGGTAACAGGATTGATGATTGTAAAGAAAGTTAGTTAGCTACTCGGCTATCGATATTTGTACCAACGGCACGCAATCAGCTGTTCGTTTGAAAGTTGTAGGTTGTTTCCTTTTTCAAAATTAAGTTAGTCATTTCGTTACCAGCATTTTTACTAGCGGCACACGACATAGAGTTAGAGATTAATTTTGGAAATTATACTTCTATAGCCAAGTTATACGCTGGAGAAAATCAACGACTTCAGAATTCTGACCTTCAGAAAATAATATGTGACGGAAGTAGATTTTTTTCTTTTCGGTCTCCCCTCATCACGCCCCATCTCGCTACATCGCCCCACGCCAGTCTTATCTACACTATACCACGCCACACCATGCCATGTCAGGCCACCACAGCACACATTTTCAATTTAATTGCAAAAAAAAAAAAGAACTTTTCCTGAGATTTGAACCAGCAAACTACTACACAAAAGCTACGTATCTTACCCGCTGTGCTACGAACGATGCCAAAATTGGAAATTTAATAACCTATTCTTGTGGTATGGTTCGTAACTTATTTTTCATTTAGTTGTTTATTGACTGTTTATTGATTAATTTGATTAACTAGAAATTATATCAACTAATATATTATTTATTTAATAAGCTAATGTTTTTTTGTGAAAGAATCTTTTTTCATAACTTGTCAGAAAATTATATATTTAACAGCAGATTTTTTACATATTATTAAATATGAATTTATTCATTGATAATTTAGTAATTTGAAAATGTAAAAATAACTGTTAGAACCACTTTATAATTTTTTTTTTTAATTTTCAATAATTTTTCTAGCAGTTTTACATTTTCTCATTTTTCCATGAATAATTTATTTATACAAGGTTCTATTCATACATTAAATTATTTTTATCACATTTTATTCTGATAAGGTGATTTTTTTACTTAAGGACGTTTATCACGTTTAGCGGAGTGAAAGTTCAGAGATGAGACGAAGGCAAACATGCAGCAATGTTGGCAATTACTTTGCTAACGTGGGTATACCTATATATGCACTTTTATGCATACTTGAACCCTTCTTTTTGATTCTTTTTAAAAAAACCTTTTGTTGGTTTATTTGAAAATTTAATAGGTTTATCTCATAAATATTAATCGTAGCAAAAAATTAGGAAATTCCTATGTATGATTTTCTTATAGATGCAATTTTAGACGACTACGAATGAGTGTGTGAACGTATGTGACAGATGGGAGCATGACGCGTTAGAGTTACGTGATAGGAAGTTATTTTGAAACAGTCGGAAGGTTCGATGAAAGCGCACAGCCTGGTGCTGTTGAGCCTGGCAGCACGTCATGCCACGGCTTTAATTTAAACTTTACTTATCTATGATATGCATTTTTTATAACTGTTTATTGATGAAAAATTAAAATATTTATTGAAACCACATCCAATTACTAAATATTCGTATTTAAACTACAACAAAATTTCATAAAACATTTTTCTATTCACATATTGTCTGCAATAGAAGTATAACTTTTCCTTTGGGAATCCAAACACTCACTGACCACCAATTTTTTTTTTTTTTTTTTTTTTTTTAATTTAACTCACAAAAATTTAGGTGAGCGATCTGCCTTTTTTAAATTATTTTTATGTTATTTGGAATACATGTTCAATGTTTAAAAAATATCTGTAAAAAAACCTGTGTAGGATATACGTCCTGAAGCTACATTCACTGACATATAATACTACTCTATTAAAAATAAAATGGCACTACTAAATGGTTTGCTTAGCTCATTAGATACAAATATATTGTAGGTATTAAAAATGGACTAGAAATGAGTGTACGAGCGTACGTAACAGATGTAACCGTGACGTTAAAGATGTAATTAGCACATGTTGTCATGGCTTTAATTAAAACTTTTCTCATCTACGTAAAATATTTTTTATCATTTTTCGTTTATAACCTAATAAACGTACAATATATACTTATTCCAGCGATAGTTTACACCACCTTCGTACACAATATTGTTTAATAGAAAGTATAGTATTTTCATATATTATCTGCCGTAGAGTTTCATAGAAGTATAACTTTATACTTGGGCACCCTCTGCCCAATGGTTTCAAAATGGAAACTACTCGCTTGGCCATCAGCATTTACACCAACCGTCAAACAACGTAGCGTTCAAGCTTTAATTGTTTGGTAACTATACATTTTTTTACCACTCACCTGGTCACTAATATCCGGATTGAATGGCACGCAATCGTGGGTTTTACGTAAAAAATAATAGGGGTAACTTAAAATTTTCTTTAATTCGAGGTATTACTTACTTTTATTTTTATGTATAAAAAGAGATACAAAAGTTACTTTTGGGGTAATATCTAGGTGGCTCTATTTAATTTTAATGAAAAACGAATCAACAGTATTCTCCAGGTTGTGCATGTGCACTGATCGGGCTCTCCAGGTTGTGGGTCTAGTCTGGTTACCACTATAGGTGTACACCTAAGCTAGCTTGACCATCGAATAAATAGCTTGTGGAGAAAATCATAGGTTTATAATAAATAGTCGTGAATCTTGCTTCTTTATCATTTCCATAATGGCCAGAGATAATTAGACGTTCGTCCGCCTTTTTACGAACAGGTAGTCTTGGGCAAAGCTGTGACGGGGGGGGGGCACTAGTGTATGTGTATTGTGTTAGAGTTAAAATGAAAACGTTAACTTACAGACAGAAAAATAAGAGAAGGACGATGAGAAAAAAAAGGGCACGTCGAATGTAGTATTGACGTAACACTTAAAAAATTATGATATCCCACTAAAATTACCTTTCGACAAAATCGAAAGGTGAGGTAAGTTTGATGTGTTAAATTAAAATTATTTAAGAAGTTTTTGAAACCTTCATGTAATGGCAATAAATTCTATTATTTTCATTGCATCGTTATGCATCCCTGTACAGTTTTAAAATCAAAAAGTAAAAACGGTCAAGTTTTGTTTTATTTTTTAGTGCAGCTTTTTTTTTGTATGACACTCGTGGTATTATTCTGTCGAGTACTTGCGCTTCAAAATAATCAAACTAAGTAATATTGAGATTTGAGTACAACGTACACAATACAAACTTAACATTAAATATATTATTACATTGTTTAGTTGTGAGTACATGAAACTGTTATAGCATTATTTTATTCTATTTATTGAAAGGTTTATATACAACTAGCGGTCCCCCGTCTCGGCTTCGCCCGAGAACCAATAAATAAAACACTGTAGTGTGTTGACATGTACTTAATGTAAAACGTTTTCAGTTAAAAACTTTACATCTATTTCTGACTTTTCTCAGAACAAAAATCTTCTTATTAAAAACAGATTTGTTTGGAATCCATACAGTTTATTTAATCGAGTAAAAAGCTGTAAAAAGTAAAAATAATATAAGTATGCTGAAAAGTACAGTGCCTTCCTTATGCCAAAAAATAATCGTTGGCCCTAAAAGTCCGTTGATTTGCAGTTTTCCCGTATAATCTACAAACAGGGATATTTTTTAAAGCTGTAAAGATTTAAAACTAACAAAAAATATATGATTAAAAAAAAAATTTTTTTCCCATCTTACAACTTTATTACCACAGCATCAAAGTCTTGTAGCTTAATCTCTACATTCTTTACCACCACAAAAATACAAATACATTTTTTAGCTATAAAAAAATCTGGAAGGTTCAAGAGATTACTATAAGAGTTATAGTGAAAAGCTGATCCCTCACCTAATGAATTCTTTATTTATCGATTTGAATACTGCTTTAATCTCGATAAATGTTCAGCGTCATTTTCTTGACGCCTGAAATTGTATTCATTACATGCATTTGAAGTCTTCCTTTCAATTCGACTTCTTGCGACTTTTGGCATAGTTAAGACTTTTGTGAGCCCTAAAGGCT
Source organism: Copidosoma floridanum (assembly GCF_036245765.1). Lineage (NCBI taxonomy): Eukaryota > Metazoa > Arthropoda > Insecta > Hymenoptera > Encyrtidae > Copidosoma > Copidosoma floridanum. Next base: position 21,505,222 of record NW_028321907.1, read on the forward strand.
GTTTCTTCAACTTTGTTAGGCAGTAATATATTTTTTAGCAAGGTAGTTCAACGTCCAAAGACCCTGGAAAGGACCAGTGAGCGTCTTAAGTAAACTCTTTCTTGACTGAAGTTTCCAGCAAACGTAATTGCCTCTATATCTCAGGGTGATCTTCTCTGGTCTGTTATTGTAGTACCACACTGATTGAGAAGAAAACTACAACGTTTGAAGCTTTGGAGCCGGTTTTAGAGCTCTCTCCCAACGTCTCCTGATATAACGTCAAAGTTGTGTACGAAGACTGTGACGGAGGGAGATACGCCACTGACTATGGAATATTTCGTCTTCGGATCGTTCCCCAGATAACCAACTATTCATTGTTAGTCAGGAGAGTAAGCCTGGAGAATACCTTCTTTGTAGGTATGCCGTTGGGATGACCACTAAAAAAGAGGCCGATGTGGCTGCCCGTACTCTTCAGGGCTGTCTTCCCTGATTTGCATTTAAAGAAAAAAGTTCTTTGACGGCACCAGACCAGATCGTTAAACGGCCACAAAGCTCGAAAGTGTTGGAGCAGATTGAGCTCTAGCAAGACACGTCTTCTGGTGTTCCACCAGAGACGTTGACGTTCAAAATGAATGTTTTTTCGTAGCACTTGGTTATTTTGACGATCTGGGGTGAAAACTGATTTATTTTGCTTGCCTGTGAAAGAAGAGTGATATGGGTAGTCGGGATTCCCAGCTACACGACTAACAACTCTGTATTTGGTGTACTGCCGATGGACGACTATACGATAATCGACAATTCGATGGGGCATGTTGTAACTACTTTTTACTATCTTTAATTTTGAGTGGCTTTAATTTTACCTTGACGACACCTAGCGGACACCTACTGAACCAACGCTCAAAGCTAGCTTATTTTAGAAAAACTTTGAGCTTGTTTATCGCTATTGTTATTATCTTTTTGAAGAAAAAAACTTTGCAAAAACCATCTCGGAATCATCAAGAATCAGTATGCAAAACTTCAGTAAAATCGTTTCAGTAGTTTTTGCAGTCAGTGATTACAACGGTTTTAGCGTCTTTGCTTTTTCATATTAGTAAAATATCAGTCCAAAGTCAATATTTCTTTGGCTGATTTTATTAACATACGAGTACTAGACAAAATAACACTACGAGTGCAATACAAAAAGTAAGCTGCACTAAAAAAATAAAACTAAACTTTACCGTTATTTTTTTGATTTTAAAACTTCAAACGGCTGTATAACGATGCACTAAAATAATTCAGTTCCTTGTTATTATATAAAGGCGTAAAACGTCCCGTAAGGAATATAAATTAAACACATTGAACTTACGTAACCTTTTAGTTACGTAAAGAGGTAATTTTTATAGAGATTCAGGTACAAATTGATATGCCTTTGCAATAGTTGAGTAAAAGTCAAGCCACGCACAGCAGGCTCTCCATGACCAAGAATAATAATAAGTAATGACTGGAAGTATCAGCATAAGCCCTTTTCAGGACCATCACAAGTACCTCTGCCAACCATCAATCTCATCGGTTTTTTTAGGGCTATTTAACGTTAAACTGCCTTGCCAAAAAATACATGTTCACTACGATTCCCGGAAATTATTCGACCACTTATATTTACAAAATACAATCTACACAAGACTACGAAAATAGAGATGCACAGTTAGTTTGTAATTACTTGGAGTCAAACTGAATAGATAGCGTATTAAAATTACACACTTTGATTTGCAGCGAGTGTTACAATTATCATCTCTTTGAGGTAGAACCCAAACCTATTTAAAAGTGTTTGCGCTATGAAGTAACGAACGTGTCCGCTAAATAAATTATTAAAGTTTTAAGGCTATGGTCTTTTGCTTCCTAAGCCGGGAAAACTTCTCTACAACCTCTCGAGCCATAGACCCATTAGTTTACTTTCCTCGTCCAGTAAAATCACCAAAAGAATTATCCTTATCTGCCTACACAAGCACGCCATGAAAAGCATCTTTTCAAACATGCAGTACAGCTTCTGAACCATATACTTGGCAGTACACGAGCTTCTAAAAGTCACCAAAGATCTCTCTGACAGCGTTATCCATAAAAACTTTATGACGATAGCTATCTTAGATGTACAGCAAGCCTTAGACAGAGTCTAAGTCGTTAATCCCCCATGATTCCATCGAATACATTTCAGTGATTCGAAAAATAACTTCAACTTAAATTTTAAATGCTCCCTTCAGGAGCACCAACTTACCTGCCGTATGCTTTACAGCTTCAACTTAATTCGCTGTGAGAATAGAAAGTGGTGCCCTCAGCTCGTGGTCATTGCTTGTACCACGGGGGGACGCCAGTGGCATCAAATCTACGTAGTTTGTAGATATCTTTGAATATCTTAAAAGTTAAGCATTTTATGGTAAGGCATGAAGCGTAGAAGTTATGAGAAATTCAATTATAAAAGTAAGTACATCTTCATCGCATGTAAATCAATGCAGGCATTTTCGTATTTTACAGTTGTTGAAAGTATGAAGAGCCTACGAGAGTACGATGTAAACATCGTATATAGTCCATCCAAACGGTGCGTCTACTCCATGTTTTGCTCTCAGTGTTGCTATATATATGATTAAGCAGACGCAACACACAGTTCATGCTTAAGTTTATCAAACTTTTAACGGCTGTAATGTGAGAATGCCAGCACTGATTGACATGGAATCAAAAGGCCCTTAGTAATAATTCAATTCACTATATGTTTCACGCCTTATGTATCACCATTAAATGCTTACTTTTTAAATATTTAGAGATACCTACAAACTACGTACTTTTAATGCCCTGGTGGCTCGCTGTGTTTCATTCAATCAACACCGTGGGTACTTGCGCATATTGTCTTATCCCTTCCAGGTATATTGCCTGAGGGAATACAACACTCCCACTAATTACAAGTACGCCTCCAAATACACAATACACAGTGAACTCACACATCACACGCATAAACAATTACACCCAAAATTTAAGCTCCTCTGCAACTCTATTCCAGTACAAGCCAATATTTGAGCTCCATTCAGATGCTTAAGTGCCTGTCCCCTCATCCCTTTGAGAGCGAGGTGGTCTCTGAAATTCTCCGTTATTTTCCATCTTTCCTTCTTCTCTTAAGTCCCTTTTGTCTTCTAGGCAGTGGTCCTAATGGGCCTATTCTATGCAAGGAGGTCAGTTTTTAATCTGTAGGCGCACTGGGTGAGTCCACTACTACCACCAGAATAGCTCAGTGACTATGAAGATTTCCCCTCCTTGCTCCATTAAACAAAAAAAAAGACAAAAAAAAAACCCTAATTTAATCAGCAAATCTTGATTTTTCTAATAAGCGTCTAAGCTCAAGCTTTTAACTTCCCGTTCCAGATAAAATATATATCAAATTAACGAAAATGCTCATGTAGCTTATATTATGTAGCATAACCCCAGAAATTATTATTATAAAATCTATCACGTCAATTACTTTTTTAACAAATATTATATGTTGCAAGGGCACATTCTTTATTGCCTAAGAATTTGTAATATACACTTTTTGTTTCTATTTATATCCTTTTGTTTGTTTCACTTTTCCTTCAAATAATTAATAAAAAAACATAGAACTCACCAAGTTAAAATTTAAAGAGTCGGCGTGAAGCATACAATGTGCGCTGTCAATAACGCACAAGAAGTAAGATAAGATATGCGCAAGTATTATCGGCAAATATATGTAATCGATAGAGCGTAGCGAAAAAGCGCAGATTACGGCGGCGAATTATCTACGAGTCGGCTATAGAGGACGCTGACGCGCAAGGAAATATGTTTCTCTTCCAGCGAGACTTGGATGCGGAGATCCGTTGCCTTACCAGACCTGGAACTCTACCGTGCACCGGTATACTAACTGCAACGAGCACGAGCCAAGAGAGAGAGAGAGAGTGACCAAGCAGTGGAGATACTAGGGATAGCGATGGCGCTCCGTTGGCGAAGTACCTGGGTAGATTACTAGAGCTGTACTCAAGATACTCAACACCCCCGAGGATGACCTAGCCCTACGTGACTCTTTCAGGATAAGCATAGAGCCCAGGACTGATACTCCATGGCTGTACTAATATTCCGCCCCATAGACATATAAAGAATAGACCGCTTATTAGCAGCCAAGGCAGTGAGACTCACGTAGAAAGAGAGAGATGAGAACAGTAAGTCTTTCTCTCCCGCACACTTACGGAGTGGGGTCATAGTGTCTTAGAGGTACAGGTAGAAGGACGAATCAGAGAGCATCGGTGCATACTTCTGCCTGTACTCGCATGACCCTACTCACTGCCCTCGTCTTCCCTTTCTCTCTACGCAAACCTCACTGCCCCAGCTGCTATTAAGTGGTCCATTCTTTATATGTCTATGCTCCGCCCTAGTCTAACCAAGTGTACGTAGAAGAGAATTTGTGCGGGTTAATTTAAAATCCTTTCTAATAAAGTTTGGCAAATATTAAAGTTAAGAATATGACTTAATTTTGCCTTCAAGCGCGAAATTCAACTCATCTCAGAGTGATTAAAATCCTTTGAAATCAAATAAAAAAATTTTGGTTGTTGTGCTAATTATTGAAATCAATATAAGTACAATTTCCTTACAAAAAAACCAGTGGGCAGTGGGTTCTTGGGTACCCAAGTATGAACTTATACTTCAACAAATATAAAAATACCTTCTATGAAATAATGTTACGTACCAAGGTGGTGCAATTGGGTGTGATTTTAACTAATATTTAATTAATTAACGATGATAAACAATATATTACGGCACAATACAATAAAAGTAATATATAGGCTGGCCGTTCCAAGACTGTGCACTTTCATCGAATCTTTCGTTGATTTTAGAACAACATTCTACTGCCTACGCTGATTACATCTGTAACGACACGCTCACATCTATCACGTACAATCCAATACTTATTTCTTGTCTATATTTAGTACCCAAACTATAATTGTACATAAAAAATCAATAAAAACCTTCCTGTAGTATAGTTTTCTTCAATAGCGTCGTATAACATGCCAGTGAATGTCCCTCCAGGACGTTTATCACACATAGGTTTTTTTGACAGATATTATTCAAACGTCAAACATCGATTGAAATACCATACAAAATACCCACGAACGTTTGCAGCTCATTTGACTGTACCATTATTTTATACACGATAAATTTAAAAAAAATGGATATTTAACATATAACCATATGAAAAAATTACATCAAATGTCATTAATATGATTTGTTAGAATCTCCTAATATTTTGGATACAATAGATTACTTTTAGGAAAACCTATCAAATTTTTGAATTGACCAATAAGTTAAATTTTAAATAAATTTAGAAAGAGGGGATAAGGTGTACGTGAAAGCATGTATTTGAGTACATCCACATCACTAAAAGAATTGCTAGCTTTACTGTACACATTAGCGTTCCTGTCATTTCTTTCAACTTTTCCCCTAGCAATTATGTGAAGAATGCCCTTAAGACAAAAAATCACTTTAACCACGAATGAAAAAATTTTAAAAGAATGAAATATAACAAAAATCAATTATTGTATTCTTACAGTACAAAAAAATATTTTTGTAATTTTGGAAAATTTTGAAAAAATATTAAAAAATTGTATAAAAAATTATTTATTTATTGTAAAAGTAACAAACTGAATACGTAAAAAGAAATATTTATTAATGAATTGGAAGTGTGCTCTGCTAAAATATACTAGTTGCCAAGTTTTTTTTTTAAATGTTAAAAAAAATTATTTTATAAAGTAAATTGTTTACTTATTTAATTTATAACTAAACCAAATAAATTATTATACATAAAATAAAAATTTCTAGGAAAAATAAGTTATTAACTGTAAAATAACATAAAGTAATTTAGTTTCCACTGTTTGGCCTCTTCAGAGCAGAGTAGATAAGGGCCCGTGGTCAGAAAGTAAGAGGTTGGGATTTAAAAATTTTTTTTTTTTTTTTTTTGGAATTGGTTAAAATAAAAGAAACAAAATTCATAAAATTTAAAACATATGGCATGGTGATGTGACGTGGCATCATGTGGTGTAGAGGAGACCGCAACTACGTCACGAGGGGTGGAGCGACGGGAAAGAATCAAACAAAAGTTGATAAATGTAAGAAAGAGAATAATTAATTGTACTTTTTTTTTAAATTTACCCCTCCACTGGTAATTGCGAGTCCTAATATTATTTAAAGTTAATTCGATTGCAAGTTAATAATGTTATTTGGTTTACAATTTTAATCTACATAAAATAAAAATAAGTTTTAACGTATAACAAATTTTATCTTTGCCCGAAGAAATGTAATTACATTTACTTAGAATAAGAAAGAATTACTAAAGGAAAAATCAATAAAGCAATAATAAAAAAAAATCGCTGTATATACAATAGAGATTAATAGATTATTAAATACTTACTTTAAATTTAGACAAAAGCTACTTAAGAATATTTTTCTTCATAGAAAAAAGTGCCCGGAAGGTAATAAAAAAGCTCTGGGATAGGAAAACAACGATCCCCTCCATCACAGCTGGAAATTCCACTCTGACGTTGGATTCTGACAAAGCCGAGTAGTTCGCTGACTCCCTGCAAAAGCAGTACTCACCATTCCCCAGCCTGGAGGATCTGGTTGATACATACCAAGACATTTACAACGAGGCACTTAGCTTTACTCCTATATCAGCTAATTTTCATCACTGCACCCCGGCCGAAGTCATCTTGGTCATACGCAATCTCAAAAATTAAAAAGCCCCTAGCAACGATGGCATCCAGAATAAAACTTTGAAAATCCTTCCCAGGAAGCACCTTGTCGCGCTCACCAACATGATAAATGCCATCGTGTGACTCAATCATTTTCCATGAGTTTGAAAAGAAGCTGTGGCCGTCTTCATACCGAAGCAAGGCAAGCCGCTAACAGTAACCGAAAGCTACAGATCAATTAGCCTTCTCCCAGCACTTGGCAAAGTTGTGGAGGCAGTCCTGTTAACCAGCCTTGAGATATTTACCTTTTCAAACAACATTATTCCGGACACACAATTTGGCTTCCGGAAGGAACACGGAAAAGGTCACCAGCTACTACGTGTGACCAAATTCGTCGCTGACAAACTCAACAAACGACATCACAATGCCATGGCCTTCGATCAAGTCTATCACGAAGGTCTCATCTACAAGCTTATCCAGCTTGGTTCTCCACACTATCTCATTGGAGTCATACGCTCCTACCTATCTAAAAGGTCGTTTCAAGCTAGGATCGGCAGTTCACTCTCTACATCACGAGTTGTGACAGCAGGAGTTCTCCAAGGGGCCAAACTATCTCCACTACTCTTCAACATCTTCTGCCACGATATCCCACACGATGGTCGCATTCTAACAGCCCTACATGCAGACGACATCGCCGTAATTCGCGCAACCAAGACGATTATAAATTGCATCAACCTGCTTAACAAGCACATAATCCGTTTAACTGGATGGTACAAGTCCCGGCGTCTTCCCATCAATGAAGGAAAAACCAAAGCTATATTTGCTTCCAAATGAAACCGAACTCCTCCTTCGATTATAGTCAACTCTCGTCCAATTAAGTGGAGCACTTTCTTCAAGTATCTTGACGTCACCTTCTACAGAAAGCTCACCTGGAACGAACACGTTCAATGCACCTAGCACAAGGCAAGGGCTGCTTTTTTTTACTACGACATTTCTTCAATAACTAAAAGGTCTCTTACCAGACCAAGCTGCGTGCCTTTTTGGCAATCATCCACAGCATCAGCACCTACGCAATATCTATCTGGGGCACGTCCAGCGGCCTAAAGCGCTTTCAAGGCACCTTCATTAGGCTACTAAGATCCTCTCTACGCATCCCTTGGTTTATCAGGAATAACCGAATTCTAAAGAAAATTTCCATCATCTCTCCTGCTCAAGCTGTGCCAATCTTTGCAGCAAAACTCCGGGAGTCTGTAGTTTCACATACAAATCCTCTGATCTCTTCACTTGACGGCTATACGCCTAAATCTGACGACTGGGTGAAAGGCCCCTGCAACTTGCTTGTCACTCAGAACTAGCAACTCATCCAGCACACCCCTCAGTGCCATTAGCTGGTAATAAAATCCAACTCTTATCATTTGGGTTACACCCTGCTAGAGTCTCGTCAGCGCTAAACTAGTTCTACTCTATGAACTCTGTTTTGGCTCCAACTCTCTGCAGTCCAATTTCATTCTTCTAATCTTTTTCTCCGCTTCTCTAACTTCCTTTTCTCTTTAGGAGTGTATAGCCAACCCGGCCGGTCCTCCATTTGGTGGTAGGTTTTAGCCACTAAGAATCTGGCACTACCTTTCTATCTGAAAAGTGCCTATAGAAGCTTTCCTACACCACATAAAAAAGAAAGTCGATTATCGTAATCGTTCATCAGCAGTACACCAAGAACAGAGTTGTTAGTCATGCAGCTGGGCATCCTGGTTACCGATTTCTTTATTTTTCTTTCTTGGACAAGCGACATCAATCGGTTTTCATCCCAGATTGCCACGACAACCAAGTGTCACAGAAAGTCAGGCGTTTTAAACGTGAACGTCTCCGAGGGAATACCAGGAGACGTGTCTAGCCAGAGCATAACTTGCTACAACACTTCAGAGTTTTGTGGCCATTCAACTATCTGGCCTGGTGCCGTCATGGAATTTTTTACTTTAAATGCAAACCAAGAATGACAGCCCTGATGAATACAGTCAGCCACAACTGCCTCCTTCTTAGCAGTTGTCCCAATGGCACATCTACAGAGAAGGTATTCTCCAGGCCCACTTTCCAGACTAATGATTAGCGGTTGGTTATGCAAGGAACGACCTGAAGACGAGATATTCTTTGATCAGCGGCGTACCTCCCTCTAGTACGGTCTCCGAACACAGAGACTCCAAGGATTAGAGTCAAGCTACCCGCAGCTGGCCCTCCATCATCAAGAAAAATAATAAGGAATAACTGAAAATTTCACCACCATCCCTTTTCAAGGCCATTATAAGTATTTACGTTCCCTACTTAACCATCAATCTCATCGGTTCTTTTAAGGGTCACCTAAGTTTAAACTATCTTGCCCATAAATACATTTTTAATACTATTTCAAAAGTATTAAATCAAAACAGTCATTCAGTGGCATCACGAACCAATCTTCCTACCTTAGATTACTAAAACAACTGAATCTGTAAAAAAAGGTGCTTTAGACACCAACGTCTTTGACGTTATACCAGGAGACGTTGGAAAATAGCTCTACAACTAGCTCCAAAGCTTCAAATATTATAGTTCTCCTCCCAATCAGTGTGATGCTACAATAATAGGCCAGAGAAGGTCACCCTGAGATATAGAGGCAATTACGTTTGCTGAAAACTTCAGTCAAGAAAGAGTTTACTTAAGAAGCTCACTCGTTCTTTTCAGGGTCATTGAACGTCGAACTACCTTAATTGCCAACAAATACAACCTAATGAAGTTGAAAAAAACAGCCTTTAGGACTCACAAAAGTCTTAACTATGCCAAAAGTAGCAAGACGTCAAGTTGAAAGGAAAACTTCAAATGCATATAATGAATACGATTTTAGGCGTCAAGAGAATGACACTGAACATTGATCGAGATTTAAGCAGCATCAAAATCGATAAATAAAGAATTTGCTAAGTGAGAGATTAGCTTTTACCATGACTCTCATAGTAAACTCTTGAATCTTCCAGATTTTTGGATAGGTAGAATATGTATTCGTATTTTTGTGGTGATTAAAAATGTAGAGATTAAGCTTCAGGACTTTGTTGCTGTGATAATAAAGTTGTGAAGTAAGAGAAACAAATTTTTTTTAATGTATTTTTTTTGTAAGTTTTAAATCTTTAAAGCTTTAAAAAATAGTCCTGTTCATGGATTGTACGGAAAAAACTGCAAATCAACGCCCTTTTAGGGCCAATGATTATTTTATGGCATAAGGAATGCACAGTACCTTTAAGAATAATTAAATTTTTTCCACTTCTTACAGCTTTCTACATGATTAAATAAACTGTATGGATTCCGAACAAATATGTTTTTATGTGTCAATAAGAAGATATTTGTTCTGAGTACGGTGTTAAATTCAGTGAGTCTCGGGTGAAGCTGAGAGGGGGGGCCACTAGTATATAATATATGTGAATATATTATATATAATGTATGTGAATGTATAACACATATATATATATGAATATAAACAAAATTTTTAAATCTTACTAACTCTAAGAATCGAACCCACATTCTTCGGATTCGTAGTCGGGGACCTTATGGATTGTGCCTCGCAGCACGCCGATCTGTGCTCTGTTCTTATTACTTATCAATATCAACTAAGAAACTACTGAATTAGAAAATTGAGCGATAATTAGGCGTTTTTTATATTATATCTAATTTAGCCCAGTGATTTAAAACTAAATAGTTATGAATATTTTTAAGTGATCTCATAATGTTAAATTTGTGTTTTAAAGTTTGTTTTGTTTATATCTCGTAACGGTTTGATATACAGTAAAAATAGAAATACCATCGTATAGGGCAAAAAATTTTCTATGAATAAGCACTTTTAATTTAGATCCAACCGGTGCAAAATGTTGAGAAAAAAAATTAAAAAGGCATTTTGGTAGTACGTCTAAGAGTGAGAGAGAGAGAGAGAGAGAGAGTGGCCATTGATTTTCTGCTGTGGTGCTTGGTCTTTTTTTATTGTACTTATACAGGAAAGCATTTTTAATTGCTTTTATTAATATTTTATATTTGTAGAAAATAATAAATAAATATTAGAGTATTATTTTCTCACCATCTCTTAGAAATTTTTTCTTTGTGAACTGGATTATTTTAAAATATAAATGTTTGACTATAATGCAACATTTTTCCGGGCTCTTACTATTGTGTTTATTCAAACTCCATTTTAATCCGTCTTTAGTAAAGAACCAACGAAGTTCGTGCACGTGTGCAAATACGGACAGGTATCTGAAAAGAGACAGAGAGACACAGAAAGTAATACACACACGAACGTATTGTTAAAAATGGTTGTACCTATGTGCAGTAAGGTAGAATAGATACTCTTTGCTATGTATTATAATTCTTTCTCGTTCTTTTTGTTTATATGTCAATGAATAAAAAAAATATAATAATGATTCAATATTTGCTTCTTCCTGATCTATAATATTCACTGACAAAAGTACATATTCGTAAATTCGTAGGATCGTCGCAGATCCCTTGGGCTGCAAAATAGCCCTGGAGACGACGGCACTTATCCGATGAAAACAAATATTTCCATCATAGACAAACCAATTCCACCGAGTTCAATAACATATTCTTTAATGTTTCACATCTGTCGGGGGTCTCGAGACCCACACCTCGTTTTATTCTTATCCCTACAGGTCTTTGGGCCTCGGTGTATATGAAACAGTATTAGCCTTGCGTTTTCCGTAGTTGAGCATGCCGACCTGAAACATGAGGCTTCTCCAGGGATACTGGCTAGTCAAGGTCCAGTGCTCTGGTAGAGAGTGCTAGCTGAACTGCAAGGAGTGGACTGTCCTGAGATATGGAGTCTTCTCTAGCGAAAGGCTATACATATGCGAGTGGACCTTATGCACCTATAGGCACTGTGCTTATACTACGATAGGTATGATATCAGTTACGTAATTACTAAATAAGTGCGGCAATGCATATGTGTGGCTCCTCACGCCTTGCCGCCAGATACAACGCACAAACGCAAACAACAGCTTGTATCGCGCCCAGTCTTCTCGGCATCGGGACCGTGCAATGTCTCTATCCCTGGGCAGCTCGTTCAAGTAGTGCACCTTCCCTTTGCAGGGGTCACCTAGTATGGTGACGCCACCACTGCGTGTACGAAACTCTGGCCCCAGCTCTTGTCCCAGCAGCACGCGCTACGCCTTGAGCTACGACCGCAACAAGCTTCATAAAACTCTGTATTTTCTTGATGTTCATTAAAGTTGTTATAGTTAAAGCCTTGATTTCTTTCTGCGTTTGCCTTCTCCTTTTTTCACCGGCTTCCCGGGTTCCGAAAGACCTAACGTCGTTCTCCATATATGTACACATAGGTAGTGAGCAGGTGGCCCCGGCGACTTTACCAGTAGGCTACCGTGGTAACCTGGTAAAAAAAAAAAAAAAAAAAAAAAAAAAAATAAAAAATAAAAACTAAAAAAAATAAAAAAAAAAAAATAAATAAATAAATAAGAAAATAAAAAAGGTTGCGTCACATGTGACACGCCACAGAAGTGAGAACTTTAAAAACATGTTAGTAGTTATGCATGGTCCATGTATCCGTCCCTCTACAATTTTGCGTTTTTAAAGTAATTTTTAAGTGAATTGTTGGGAAAAAGAATAAAAATATATCCTACAGATTTGTGGTTACTGTATGTTTCTGTCTTTATTTATTTATTTATGATTAATAGCTGTTAGTTCACTCAAGTTTACCTTTTCATTTATATTCCCGGTTATACGTTCTGATCGACCGAGAAACACAGAGACAGGACACATCGATCTAGTTGGTGTCGAGAAAAAGAGAAGAAAAAAAAAGTGTTAAATTGTGTTGATGATGGCTTGTAGAGTAAGGCTTAAAATACGTCACAGCGTCCCAAAAAAGCGCTCTCGTGCGTCCAATCCTGCTACTCAGCGAGCCAACACACCCCAGTCTCGTGCGCTCCGTCCTGCAGCCCCACAAGCCCGTCCACCCCAGCGTGAGGCTCTCGATGACGAGCTTGCGGTGGACGACGTGCTGCCTTGGCGAAGCACTTTTGCTGGGACTCTCCCAAGCTCTCGCAAACCCTATTCTGCGGCCCTACGAGCCTGCGCACCCCAACGTGAGATTCTCGACGACGAGCTCGGCGAGGCACGTCTACGGCAGCTCTCCCACACTCAGAAGAACAACCAGATTGTCGATCTTTGAAAAGATCGGCTAATAACTTAATACAATTCGGAAACCTTATTGATTGTAATGAAGAGCCTTCCACGAAATGTTCTTGTGCTTATTCAATTCAGCACAAAAATTTATCCTTACGTTCACCGTCATTGCCATTGCACAAAATTTTGCCTGGAGTAAATTTCCACCAACTTGATACTCGTAACGATTCTTTCAAAGTTCGGTCTCCTCTTAACTACCGCGTGCAACCTCAAACAATCCTATAAAACGCTCATCTTACAACATCAATTCGCATCAGTACAGCAAATAATGTGATAAATCAACACTTTCAACATTCTTTACTGCGGATGTACACAAGAAATATCATACACAATTTCGACAGCAACTTGTACTTAATGTAGAATCCGAGAGATCAGCAGTTTTAACCATCAATTAATGTAAAATTATTGTACCATGACTGTGCTTGTGTCAGTCAAGGGTAATTAGGTTAAGCACTGATTGATTGTTCACGTCCCCAACTTGACACGTCCTCCTTAAACGCAAGAGTATAAAATTCCCCGCACATAACAATATTCCACTTTTCTCTTTTATCAAGTGCTCCAATGTAACTATAAAGGTTAGTGAGTGAGTTCTGTTGCGTCTTTTAAGCGGATGTAAGACTTAGTTCGGTGACTAAGCTGTGTGAGAAAAGCTTGAGCAAACCAGGACACTGTAAACTTGCCTAAAAAGTGAATCAAGGAAAAACAAAAAAGAAAGGACCGTCAACTTGGGTTCCAGCATTAAAAGCAGAAGCCTAATTATTGCCATCGCCACGAGGGCTCCCGTGTAGGATAAAGAACATCGTTGCGGTCAACCTTGTAAGATCTTGCGACTGCGTGTGCGCAAGCAGCGGCTAACCCACGATCATAGAAGTAAGTTAAGTTAAGAAAACTATAAATTGTATAACATTGTTAACGCAAATCTAAAACTCTATTATTTATACTATTTGTAAAATTAACTATTTCTGGCTTTTATTAATTTATTAAATCATCAGGAAAGACATAACTTAGTTATTGATTAAGCTCATTATCTTAAATTAAAAACATTCCAATTACTAAATTTTATAAAACGTTTTGAGATCCAAAATTCTAATTGATTAACACATAATTTTTATCTTGATAAATAAATTGAATATCGAGGAAAAATTAAATAGACAACGTATGACAAAGACTTTTACAATTCAAGACCTTTCGAAAGGTAAAACAAAAACAAATAAAGTCACTTTTGTGTCATAAGTTGAGAAATTTGTTCTTGCTGTTTATTTAGTTTTTCCCTTCCTTTACTAACAATCATGGCAAAATTTATGGCAGTTGCTTCGCGTATGATAGTCAATAATTCGATTAACTTAAAGCATCAACATTTTTGGTAGCAGAGCGTGGTTGACAGTGAGAGGAAACGTTTTTCTTCGTATCGTTGTGTCGCTGCATTTACTGTGGGTTGTAGCAAAAATATGTACTCACAGCGCAGTTATTTTCAACTTGGATTCATTGGGAACTTGGCCCTTTTCCGTCTTTCTGGGATGTGATCTCGACTGGTTGAGCACCGTTATCGTGGTGCTGCTTTGATTGGATACTCGAAGCGGAGTCGCATTGCTGCATGACGATAGAGGACGGCAAGAATCAACAACTTCGAGGTCACGATTGTTTAGTGCTTTTGGAACCTTGTAAACATATTCGTAGGAATTTTAACTTTGATCTTAAAATTTTTTTTAGATGCTCAACGAGAAAATTGGAACTTTTATACTTTGTTATTGTTAATTTTGCGGTGAAGGATTTTTTGTGTTATCGTTATTTTTTTGTAAAGAAAGTATAGCGACTTTTCGTTCCTTGTTGCGAGTAAATCGAGATTGGCACGATGGCACAGACTGCTGTTTCGAAGCAGGTGCGACGCGCACAGTTAGTTATTAATTTCGCACAAAATACTTTTGAGAAAGCCGGTCTGACTAAACAGACTCTAGAGCAACATGAGTCGCGTGCGCCCTTGTTGGAGCAATATTGGTCAACGTTTGTGACTGAGCATTATGCACTTATGGAGTATGAGGATCAATTAATGGATCATGATTATTTTCGTCAGGACGGTTATGCACGGACGGAAACTGCATGTATTGATGCTCGTTCGTTGTTGGCAACAAAAATTCGTGCACTTAATAATGCGAAGTCAATGCCTCTGGGTCATTTGGGCCTTAATATTGAGCCTAGTCTAGTAACGACATCCGTTTCAACCTTGCCTTCGCTTTCGCTTCCCATGTTCTCTGGTCGACAGGAGGACTGGGAGAGCTTTAAACAACGTTTCGAAGCCGTAATGCAGTCACAAACAAACATATCGGGAGTTACTCGGTTGCAGCATCTTTTGAATTCGGTGCAGGGTGCTGCTACTAGTAGATTAAAAGGGCTTGCAGTTATTGAGACGAATTACTCTGTGGCTTGGGAGCGTTTGCTGCGGCGCTATGATAATCGTTGTTTACACCTTGCGACTCATTTGGAAAACCTTATTCAGTTGCCCACGGTTCGAGCAAGCCGAGAGGATGATCTTTCGGCTATTATTGATCGCGCAGAGGTAACCATAGAGGCACTCGTCAATCTTAATTGGCCTATAGAGCAGTGTAATCATTTTGTTGTTCACTTCATTGTGCGTAAATTTGACTCGGGCACGTGAGAGTCGTGGAGTGTTTCACAGGAGGGCAAGGATGCATTCGATCAGTACAAGGAATTAATTGCCTTTATGGAGCGTCGAGCCCGATCTGTGGACCAGTCCTGCTCTGATTCAAGAAGTGAATCATTTTCTCGGTCCGAATCAAGCGGTAAATCAGGTGGTGCGATGAGGAATCAGTCTCGTGCTGTCGTGGCCAACGTGGCGAATGAGAATGCTAGAGAGGTTTGCGTATTTTGTCAGGGCATGCATTACGTGTATTTGTGCGAAAAGTTTCGATCGTTGGATGCATATGCGCGGTTCAAATTTTGTAAAAAAAAAATTTATGTTTAAATTGCCTGGGGAGGGGACACCGTCTCGCTGATTGTTCCTCGAAGCGCTGTTGTAGTCATTGTCGGAAGCGTCATAATTCATTGTTGCATTTGCAGCCTGCTGGGGGCCCAGGGCCGGCTGCTTCGCAGACAGGAGCATATCAGGCTCAGACAGTTCATTCCGATTCTTCAAATGGTAGTGAGGAGTTCACTGCTGGTGGATAGACACTCGCTTTTGCGGCTTCAATTGATGGTCGAGTTCTACTTGCTACAGCAAATACTATATTAAAAAATCCGAAAGGTGAATCTCATGTTATTCGTGCACTTATAGATTCGGGTGCTGAACGGTTTTTTCTGTCAGAGAACGTAGCCTTTTGCTTGTTATTACCTGGGAATAGGGTTTCGGTAACGATTTCAGGCGTTGGATCAACGGTTTTTGCTAGGGCGTCGCACGAGATCACTGCTCTAATCGGCTCCAGTTTGGATAGGGAATTCGTAAGTTCGCATCGATTTTTGATTCTTGGTGAGTTATCTTGAGTTATTCCTTGTAGAGTGACGGAGATTCCGGACAATCGGTATTTGAGTGGAATCCAGCTCACTGACGAGCAATATAGTTCACCCGGTCGCGTTAAAGCTATTCTTGGTGCTGATATTTATGCCGATATATTGAGGGAGGGCATACGACGTGGCCCGATCGGGGCACCAGTAGCTCAACTGACGGTGTTTGGTTGGATCCTCACTGGACCTGTTGATATTAATTCGTAGAGTCATTCGACTGTGCACGCTCATCACATTCGTGTTGATGAGAGTTTAGATAAGGTAATCGTTAAATTTTGGGAGATCGAAGAGGTGCCCGATACTAAAGTTTTGCCAAGGGATGATGAATATTGTAAAGAGTTCTTTCAGCGGACCACCAAACAAGATCAGTTGGGTCAATTCATAGTTCGACTTTCATTTCGCTCGAATGCTTCGTTGAGAGATTCGAAGGAGATAGCTTTAGCGTATTTGCTTCGTTCGGAAAAACGTCGGCAAGAATCATCCGAATTACAAGAGGCTTATGATAGTTTCATGCGCGAGTACCAAGAGTTGGATCACATGAGGAGCGCATCGCAGTTGGAAAAGAGTACGGCTTTGTTTTATTTACCTCACCATGCAGTTTATAAAAATGATGGTTCAAAGAAATTACACGTAGTGTTTAATGCGTCGCAAAAGTGTTCTAACGGTTTATCGTTTAATAGTCTTCTACATTCTGGACCAAAATTGCAGGTGGAGATAGCGGCGTTGATTACTCGTTGGCGTTTTTTTAGGTTTGTTTTTACCACAGACATAGTAAAAACGTTTTGTCAAATTCTCGTACATCCTGAGGATCAGAGATGGCAGAATATCCTTTAGCGTTCCAACAGGTCCGAATCCATACAAGAGTATCCATTGTCAACGGTGACTTATATTACTGCTCCTGCTCCATTTTTAGCGATTTGTACCTTGTTGCAGTTGGCTGAGGAGGGTAAATCAACGCATCCTGAGGCGGCTGCTATTCTTCAGTCACAGGTGTATGTGGATGATATATTTGCGGGTGCTAATACTTTGGGAGAGGCAACTCTTCGGCGTGATCAGTTGGTTTCGTTGTTGGCTAGTGCTGGTATGCAGCTCGGTAAATGGGCGTCGAATATAGTTGAACTATTGGAAGGAATCGAGGATCGAGGGCTTGTCAGAGGGGAAGGTTTCTGTAGATATCGATGAGATTGTTTCAGCTTTAGGATTGACGTGGAGTCCCAATGAAGATGAATTTCGTTTTAAAATTAATCTTTCTACTCTTTCTGTTAAGATCACGAAAAGGCTTGTTTTATCGGAGACTGCACGTTTATTCGATCCTCTTGGTTTCTTAGCTCCTACAATTGTCGTGCCAAAAATATTAATGCAGGATATGTGGATTGAAAAATTGGATTGGGATGTAGCTCTTCCAGCTGACTTAGAGAGGCGTTGGTTGGCATTTCGTGATTCATTGAATCAGTTGAGTGATATTAGGATTGTTCGTGCAGTGGGAGTCATATTAACTGAGCACTGAAGTCTCCATGGGTTTTGCGATGCCTCTCAAAGGGCATACGCTGCCGCAGTTTATTGTGTAACTTCTGATGGAAAATCTACTTTGTTGATGGCTAAGTCCAAGGTGGCTCCAGTTAAAACTCAGTCACTTCCGCGGTTGGAGCTCTGTGGGGCTGTTCTCCTTGCTCATTTGATAGATCTCATTATTGGGCAGCTTAAAACGAAGCCGAAAAGTATTTCCTTTTGGAACGACTCCCAGGTTGTGTTGGACTGGTTGAAGAGTCATCCGTCGCGTTGGCCTGTTTTTGTTGCCAATCGTGTTAGTGAGGTATTAACTCGTTTTCCTCATGTCACATAGAGTCACGTGAGGTCTGCCGACAATCCTGCAGATATTGCTACTTGAGGAGTTACACCATCACGCCTAGCTCTCAGTGAATTATGGTGGCATGGCCCTGCGTGGCTGGGTGATGATGTTTCTCCATCTCTGTTGGCGGCATCCATAGAGGGTTCCCAGGCCGTGGCATCTCTTGTGGCTAACGAAGTGGAGGGGAGTTCGGCTAAAGTAGAATCTAAAACACTTACTAAGTTGAGGTCATAGAGATATAAGCATAGAAAGAACAAGAGGCCTGATGTCACGATAGAGCCAACAGGAGAGATTGCTGCCCAATAGTTTCCTCTGTCTCTTTCTAGCCGACCACTGTGATTAGTTTTAAAATACTTATACCTTTATTGTCTGCAAGAGAGGAGTGAAAAGTCACACGTCCAGTGGACAACAGCCAATCAGAGTTGGGCAAGACAAAGACAGAGGGTACTATCGGGCAGTGATCTCTCTTGTTGGCTCAATCGTTTTTACTTACATAAAGCAGTACCCCTTGTTCACTCTATGCTTATATCTCTATGGTTAAGGCAAATATCAGAGTATCCAAAGATTTTGAGAGTGCTAGTGGTTATGTTTTGGTGGCTACTTGGGCTGCGAGTATCGAGTGCAAATGTGAGTTCCGTTGCTTCACGAACCTGGGCTTGGCGGGCGGCACGTGTCTTCTTTTATAGACTTATAGAGAGCCATAATTTTGCTCGTGAGATTGACCATTTGCAGAGAAAGCGCTCGTTACCAATGATCTCACGTTTGTTGCGCTTGGCACCCTTTCTTGATAAAGACAGAGTGCTGAGGATTGGTGGAAGGCTTCAAAATCCTGTATTGACTTTTGAAGAAAATTATCCTGTTATGATGCTGGCTGATGAGCCGTTGGTTCGACGCTTAGTTGAGTATTCTCATTTGATTACCATGCACGGTGGGGTTGTGCTCATGCGAAGTTATCTAGGTCGTTTTTGTTGGATTGTCCATGGTAACAAGCTGATCAGGAGTGTTTATAGGAAGTGTGTGATTTGTACGCGTCATGCTGGTATAAGGTAGTTCAACAAAAAATGGATATTTTGCCTTCCTATCGATTAAATGGAACTTGAGCGTTTGCCTTTACAGGAGTTGATTTTGCTGGACCTTTCTAAGGGTCGCGAGGCCAAAACGGTCAAGGGATACGTAACGATCTTTGTATGCATGACTGTGAGAGCTGTACACATCAAGGTAGCGTCGGATCTTTCTTCTGAGGCATTTTTTGCAAACGTTTCATCGGCTTACTGCTCGTAGAGGTGTTTGTATTAGGGTTTTCTCTGATAATGGTACCACGTTTCGAGGCGCTTCACGAGAAATTGAGAGCCGTCTTAACGGTTGATGAATGATGTTGTGGCTCGACTGGTGGAACAAGGGATTGTATGGGAATTCATTTCACCCAAAGCGCCTCATTTTAGCGGTCTGTTGGAGGCAGCCGTTCGATCCTATAAGTACCATTTTCGTAGGGTAGTGGGTGAGAATTTGCTTACTTTCGAGGAATTTTCGACTTTGGCAGCACAGATTGAGGCCTGTCTGAACTCTCGGCCTTTGTGCTCTTTAAACTCGCAGGGTGAGGATAGTATGGCATTGACCCCAGGTCATTTTTTGATTGGATCCGTACCTCTGTCTGTTCTTGAGTCCTGCTCTGATCCGGGTGAACGATTGACCTTGTATCGGCGTTGGAACCTGCTTACTCAGATGCGCAATTCTTTTTGGGTTAGCTGGCGCAAGGAAGTCCTGAATCAATTTCAACAGAGAAATAAATGGCTTATGGAAAAGGAGAATTTGCAAGTAGGTGACGTAGTGATTTTGCGTGATGAACAATCTCCTGCTGGTCGATGGCCATTGGGTTGAGTGATTGAGTATTTCTCTGGCTCTGATGGGTTGATGAGAGTGGTAAGAGTCAAGACGGCAGCTTCAGAATTCAAGCGACCAGTCATTAAATTGATAAAGTTGCCGGTTGATCAGGAATTAGGGGTCGCACTTGCTCAAATAAATAGGGCGGTAGTCAGTTGTATTGGTTAACTCTCCAGGCAATGCGTAGAAAAAATGTATTTGCTAGGAAATCCTGCGTCAATTTTAATTAATTTTATTACGAATTATGAAGTGAAAATTTTAATTGTATAAAAATTTGTTGTAAGATCTTTTGAAAACACACTCTTTAGTATTTGTTTTTTGTAGTGATAAATTTATTTATTTTTTTTTTTTTTATTAATTGGCTTAGATGTGGCATGTGAGTTCAAAAGATCGTGGGAGAAATTTGTTCAAATTTTAAGAATTTTTAAATCAAGTTGAGCGATGGTTATAAAGAAATTGGCTAAATTTTAATTGCGTTTTAGAATTTGTAGAAATACAATTTGATTGTTGCTTGGCCGAGAGAGAGAGAGAGCTGTAAGAGTAGAGAGTAAATTTTTAATTTGAATAGTAGGTATGCTCTCTCCATGTGAGTCTGTGTGTTGTTAGGTATTAACTAGACAAGGATAGCTCGCTTTTTCTTATGCACGGGGAAACATTTCTTGAGGTAGTCAAACGTCAAACGTGTATTAAAATAGCATAAAAAATATCCACGAACATTGCAGCTCGTTTGACTGTAACATTATTTTATACATGATAAATTTAAAAAAAGGGATATTTAACATGTAACCATATGAAAAAATTTCATCAAATGTCGTTAATATGATTTGTAGGAATTTCCTTATAATTTGGGTACAAAAGATTACTTTTAGAAAAACCTATCAAATTTTTAAATAGACCCATAAGTTAAGCTTTAAATAAATTTAGAAAGAGAGCATAAGGTGCGCGTGAAAGCGTGTACAGGAGTACACCCACATAAGAAACAGAATTGCTAGCTTTACGGTACACATTAGCATTATTGTCATTTCTCTAAACTTTCCCCCACAAACTATTTGAAGAACGTCCTTAAGTCAAAAAACCACTTGAATCACGAATGAAAAAATTTTAAAAGAATTAAATACAATAAAAATTAATGATTGTATTTGTACACTATAAGAAAACTTTTTGTAATTTTTGAAAATTTTTGAAAAATATGAAAGAATTGTATTGAAAATTATTTATTTATTGTAAAAGTAGTAAATTAAATACGTAGGAAAAAATTTTTAATAATGAATTAGAAGGGTGCTCTACTAAAATATACTTATTGCTTGGATTTTTTAAAAAACATTTAAAAAAAATTATTTTATTAAGTCACTTGTTTATTTATTTAATTTATAACTAGACCAAATAAATTAATATGCATTAAATAAAAATTTCTATAAGAAATAAGTTACCAACTTCAAGATAAGATGAAGTAATTTATTTTCCTACGTTGGGCCTGTTCATAGCAGAGGAGGTAAGGGCCGTGGCCAGAAAGTAAGAGCTAGGGGGTCTAAATTTCTTTGGAAACTGCTAGTATATATCGGTGCCCTCCGGTGAATTTGGAAATTCAAAGTGATCAGTGATCCGTTGGGGGCGAAATGTAAGAAAATAAATAAATACAAGTAAAGTGTATTTAAATTTTCTGCGTTGATTTATTGATGCGCAACGTTTCGCTGACAATATGCGTCAGCCTCATCAGGCTACAAAATTAAAATTAAAAACACACAATGAGTGATCTGGAAGGCTCAAACACAAAAATACAATAAATTTATTGTAAATTGTTACCGCAGATACGCGAGAATTCGTAAGTTTGGTTGACTTACTCGTCACCTGTCGTGCTGTCGACTGACAATCAATTACAACCACAAGCCAGCGCTTATATAGGCGGAGCCGCAAAGGTAGACGGTAAAGGGCGATGAACTCGATCGGGACATTTAAACTTTCGTAGTAAAGGAAGGTATGCTCTATTAAAGGAAAGCACATCCTCCTTTCTATTGATGTTGTGTTTATCGAGTTTTATATAAAGCATTTCGGAAATAATTATAAAAAAAGAATTATTTCCGAAATGCTTTATATAAAACTCGATAAACACAACATCAATAGAAAGGAGGATGTGCTTTCCTTTAATAGAGCATACCTTCCTTTACTACGAAAGTTTAAATGTCCCGATCGAGTTCATCGCCCTTTACCGTCTACCTTTGCGGCTCCGCCTATATAAGCGCTGGCTTGTGGTTGTAATTTATTGTCAGTCGACAGCACGACAGGTGACGAGTAAGTCAACCAAACTTACGAATTCTCGCGTATCTGCGGTAACAATTTACAAAAAATTTATTGTATTTTTGTGTTTGAGCCTTCCAGATCACTCATTGTGTGTTTTTAATTTTAATTTTGTAGCCTGATGAGGCTGACGCATATTGTCAGCGAAACGTTGCGCATCAATAAATCAACGCAGAAAATTTAAATACACTTTACTTGTATTTATTTATTTTCTTACATTTCGCCCCCAACGGATCACTGATCACTTTGAATTTCTTTGGAAACTGTCTCCATTGTCCGGAATTGTTAAAAGACACTTTGAAGAAAATCCCAAAAATTATGCTGCATGATTTCGCAAATTTTGTGAATACTCAAGGAAATGGCACGTTTCGAAGTTCTAAGTAATTTTCCATTATGCGAGGCTAAAATGAAACTATCTGCTGGAATAATTAATTTGCAAGATTTTGGAAGTTCGGTAAATACACTTAACGAAAAAAAGGATAACATTCGTAATTTAAATCAAAGAGTGAATTTTCTTGTTGGTTTAAAAGTCTTTTCTCTTTATACTCAAAAAAATTTGCGCTGCATCTTATATGGTCGAGGAAGTCTTGCAACTGCCGCTTGTCATGACTAGACGCGAAAGTCTGTAAAGGACAGATGGAGTATAGCGAGAAAACTTGGTGTATGCTTTAAATGTTTGGAGAAAGGTCATTTACGTTTTGAATATAAGGTTGAAAGCAGATGTTCTCATTGTAAGCTAAGACACAACAGCTTACTTCATAACAATAATATCAACGAGCTTGCAAGCTCTAAAAATTGTACTCAAGTGAATGCGAGGCCTATTGTTTTTACTGATTCTATTGAAAATGTAGCATCTATGGTTGAGAGATCTTCATGACTTTGTGAATAGCCACTTCTAAAATTTTTACCTCTCAAAGTTCGTGGCGAAAAATCTTTTCAAAATATTTATGCCTTTTCAGATGAAGGATCAACCGTTTCAGTCATTGACTCTAAGACTGCCGTTAAAATCAGAGCAGATTTGTTTTTTTTTTTTTAACTGCCTTGCACACAATAAGTCATTCAGATCCCACAGCCTTTGTAAATAAAATGGCACGTTCCACTAATCTCTTTGACCTTAAAAATGTTTTTGTTATTAAAAACCTCGTTCTACCATCACAAACTTTAACAAAGAATTTATCAGACCTTTGCAAATCTAAAACTGGTATTTTTATATACCCTTCTTCTGCTTCTCCAAATTTGTTATTAGGTCAAGAATACATTAATTTTATCATTTGCAAAGAATTTATTAAAATTTTTAAGAATTCTTTATACATGTCAAATTGTTTTCTGGGCTGGTCAATTCATAGGGTGAGGTCTGATAATGACTTAAATTTTTCGGTTTGTAACTCCATATTTCTTAAATCCCTACATGACCTTGTGAAAGAATATTTTACTATCGATGATTTAGGAGCAAAAAATCTATGCAGGATTGTGATGGTAGCCCAGCGTAAAAAATACTAGAAGAGACAAGCCATTATGTGAACTGTACCTGGGAAGTAGGTCTCTTATGGAAAAACATCTCACAAGACATTCCTAACAGTCGTATGAATGCTTTAAATCGGTTACATTATTTAGAGAAAAAACTTTACAGGGATCTTTCTTATGCTGAAATTTACTATAAAAAAATAGATAGACTTTTTAAGCTTAGTTTTGCGGAAAAATCCGAAGCGTTACCTAATAAACCGATGTGCTATTTACCTGATTTTAAAGTAACCATTTCGAATAAACCAGGAAGAGTCCGCCTGGTTCTCGATGCCGCAGCAAAGTCTAGTTCAGTGAGTTTTAACGATCTCATACTTAGGGGTCCAGACTTGTTGGGAAATCTTGTGGGAGTTTTAATGCGTTTCACAGAGGGTTCAGTTGCTTATAAAAGATACATAAAAGATATATTTTTAAAATTTAAATAAGAAAAGAAGATAGAGGTGTGTAAAGATTTTTGTGGAGGGAAAGAGATCGCTCAAGTTCCCCTTAAGAAGACATAATGTCCTCTTTACTTTTTGGTGCAAAATCATCCCCGGCAACTGTGCTTTTTATCAAAAACAAAAACGCAAGATTATTTCAAAAGTTGTCTTGAAAAACAATAAAAAGCATAGTAAAGAATTTTTACATGGACGATTTTTTAGGCAGTACAGATTCGTTTTTAGAGGCTGAAAAATAAATAAACGAGGTAACACTTATAAATAAATTAGCTAATTGGGATATGCACGGTTAGGCTTCCAATGAACCTACAGTATTAAGGTTCGTCGATAATTTTGAGCAAAAATCAGCTGGTATAGGTTTATCTGATGATAGCAAAGACCGAGTTCTTGAAAGACAGTAATATACAGGGTCTGATATTTTATCATTTTGTTTCATATCAGTTTTTGATCCCCTTGGTTTTCTTGCCCTGATAACAATGAATTCACGTATTTTAATGCAAAAATTTTGGCAAAGTGGTGTAAAATGAGATCAATCTTTAGAAAAAGATGAAAATAAACTTTGGTTATAATGGCTTAAAAATATTAAAACTATTGATTCCTGTAAAGTATAGAGATGCTATAAACTCAAGAATAGCAAGTTTGTATCCACTGAGTTGCATATTTTTTGTGATGTGAGTACTCAAGCTTTCTCTGCTGTAGCCTACTGAAGGTTTGGAACTTCAAGCAGCTACTTTAGCGGTAGAACTTGCTGATTTAATCATGCGAGAGCACTCGTTTTGTATAATTCATCGTATGTTTTGGTCAGATTCTCAGGTAGTGTTGACTGGGATGATTAACGGCCCACTCGTAAAAGACATTTTTGTAATAAACCGTTTGAGTAACATTTCTGAAAAAACTAAATTCTCGGAATAGAGATGGATTCCTTCAGTTAAAAATTTTGCAGATGACACAACTAGATTAAATTCGGAAATTCTATGTAGTAATAGTCGGTAGTTTGTCGGGCCTCAATTCTCGTATGAACAAGAAGAACTTTGGCCATTAAAAAAATTAGACTTTCGTAAGGATTCTAGTGTACAAGCAGAAAAAAAGTAGTTTGTGCTCTAAATCACTGTGTTGAAATTTCAATCCCTTAAAATCGTGTTCATCTGCCAGATTTTTAAAGATTTTCTTTTTCGACAAAATTAATCAAAACAACCATTTTTTATTATTTTGGCTCATGATATTTGGCTCGACACAAAAAATCAGTTTTCTGATTTACACCGTTCCAAATATGCGAGAAAATCATGGTTGAAATTCATTTAATCTAAGTCTTTTGACAAGGAAATTGATTTTCTTAAAAGTAAAAAGAATTTACCGCTAGAAAGCCGTTTGTTGCAATTACACTCATTTTTGGATGATCAACTTTTTTTACGCATAAATGGTCAGGTTCAATTTATACCAGGGAAACAGGTTAGATATGTGCCTGTGATTTTAGATGGTGATCATCCAGTAATTCCTTTATTAATCAAGCATTACCATGAAAAGTTTTTTCATAAAGGCACCAAAATCGTTTTAAACGAGCTAAGACAAAAATTCTGGATTTTTAAGGTTTAGAAAACTTAAGAAGACACTCTGAATAAATGCACCATCTGCAGAATTTTGAAAGCCCATTCTGTAAATCCGGAAATGCTGAATATCCCTAACTTTTGTCTCGGTTATTATCATCGCCTCTTTACATTTTGTGGTCTTAATTATTTCGGACCAATTTGAGTAAAGATCGGTCGTAGACGTGAAAAACGCTGGGGCGTATTATTTACGTTTTTAATTGTTAAAACAATTTATGTTGAGTTAGCACATAGCTTAAGCACAGACTCAGAAATCATGGAAATTCAAAGGTTTGCAGCAAAAAGGGATTTCCCGTAAACAATTTTGAGTGATAACATCACTAATTGTAAAGATGTTAGTAAAGAATTAAAAGAAGCCGTCGCGTCTTTAAACAAAAAAATTCAATCAGAACTTGCTGTCAAAAATAATTTTTCTTGGAAATTTAACCCACCAACCACCTCACACATGGGAGGCATTTGGGAGAGATTGATAAGAAGCGTAAAAGAACTCTGACGGTAATTTTAAAGGAACAATCTCCAAGCGAGAAAACGCTTATATTATTATTGGCTGAGGTAGAGCATTCAATTAATTCTCAACCTTTAACTCATATCTCCCAGGATTGTAACGACAAAACAGCACTGATCCCAAATCACTTCCTTTTCGGCTCGTTATCTAATGCTGTGCGTTTTACTTATTACAATTTACAGTCTAAGTTTGCGCATGATTTTTGGCATCGTTGGTTACGGGAATACTTACTAACATTATTACCTTGTAAAAAATGATTTAATACCGATTATCGTCTGAAAAAAGGTAATTTGGTTTTATTAATTGATAAATAATCAACTACCTCAAAACCATTGGATAAAAGGTATTGTTATGGAAACTTTTACTGGAAATGACGGTAAAATATGCATAGCTGAAGTAAAAACAGTGAATGGTCTGTTTTCTTGTCCTATCCGTAAACTCATAAAATTTGGAACTGCGTAAAAATAAAAATAAATTAATAACAATAATTACTTATTTGTAAAGGGGGGAAAAAATGTTACTGTATGTTTCTGTCTTTATTTAATTCTTTGTGATAAATAGCTGTTAGTTCGTTTAAGTTTACCTTTTCATTTGTATTCCCGTGCTTACGTTCCAATCGATGGAAAAACACAGAGGGTTTCTCGGTCGCAGGTACGGAACGCGGGAGTAGTTGATAGTGCTATCTCCAAGGGCGTTTTTCTCCCCCTGTCTTTTCAGAGGGATAAAGGGGGCTACACAGTGTTCGATTACTGTTTCAAACACGGGTGTTTAGCCATTTTGGAGCGTATGTGCGGTGATTTCCTGTTATATTTTGTTTCTCGGTCGCCATGCTCGTTCAACATAGCAGCGCGATATTTTGTCTAACTTTTTCTGCAAAGCCCTTTCAGCTATTAAAGAGTTAAAACGTGTCTCTTATTATAAAAATATTTTCCGTCTGAATAAACTGAACGTTTGTTTCTAAAGCATTTTGAAATCATGGGTGTAAGCTACATTTATAATAATTTTGCAAATATGCTATAATTTTTCCAAAAATTTTGCACCTTGATTTTATGGAGAAATATTAAAAACACTGAAATTTAAGATTATATCTTCACATAACTCATTACCTCTCTTTTCATTCGCCACAATGTTTTCTCCCCTTTATTAAAACTGTAAAACTCGTTATTTTTGCTTCACCTTGCTTCCTTTTAAATATATGGTGTATTTTGTATATTTGGAGGTTATGTGCATGCATGACTGTGGAAAATCATTTCTGCATTGTTATTATTCTGTACTAAACGTAATATAACTTTTTCCATGATTTGTCCTCTTCATTTCATTAAGGCACATCGAAAAAATCAAAAATTAAGGTTATGTTTTTTCATAACTCAACGCCTTTCTTTGTGTGCGTCATGATATTTTTAATCCCCTTTAAAAACTTGTAAAACTCATTATTGTTGCTCTATCTTGCTTTATTTTAAAGATTTTACAATATTTTGTAATATTTGGAGGTTATACCATATTATAAAAATCCGTTTAATCAATACAGCTATCTGCATCGATCTGCCATACATGAAAAAAGTATTTGTTAATGTACTTAATTAAAATAATAATTTTAATTAGTGTAGATAGTATCAATACTAACTACTATATTCTATTCACTATGCGCTTATGTCAGGTGGCGCCGTCGAGTGAGAGAAATTGTTCCTTGCTGAGGTCGCCAAAATGTACAGAGCCTTATAGAAAATTTTTTTTAAAAATTCAAAAAAAAGTTAAATTAGAAAAAAAACACTACATGCTAACTATATATAGGTCATTGTAAAAAAATTTGGGCAATGAAAGACTCATTTTGACCGTAAACGAAAGTCTTATTATCACTCTTTTCGCTTTATCATGATTTGTAAGGTAAAAACTAAGAGAAAAAAGTAATGGCACCTCCTACATACGTAAGCACCTCTGAATACGTATAAATTTCAGAATTTTGGTAGTTACGGTAATAACACACTTTTTTAGAGATCAACATTGCTCAGTGGATAGCGTGCTTTTTACTGATAAAACGCTGTTCTAGGGGTTGTGGGTTCGATTCTCGGTGAATGCAGATTTTTTCAAAAAGTATTTTCATCAGGAAAAGTTCCAGCACTCTAAACCAATAGACTAAATTTGGGTGGTAAAAAAATGAAAATTTCAGGGTCGAAAGAATAAAATAAGATATTTATACTTTTTAAAAGAACAAAATTCTGTTTTTTTCCTTTACGAAGAAGGACTAATGGATTTTTTTTCTTTTAAAAAGATTGAGTTTGGGAATTTAGTCCTTTAGAAAGAATAAATCCGTAACTTAGGATATAATCAATACTGAATCGATGGCTTTATTCTTTTTTAAAATGCAAATTACTTAATTTCGTCTTTCAAAAAGTAGACATTTTTATTTTCCTTTCGTAAATGACTAAACATTTTGATTTACACTTTAAAAAAAGACAAATTTTACAAATTTAGTTTTTCTAAAATATTTTATCATAAGTATAAGCTTTGGAACGATAAAAATTCATCATTTTGACTTTTATCTACATATATATATATATATATATATATATATATATATATATATATATGCGTATAGAGATGTCAAAAGTCATAATATAATTGAAAATAAAAAATTGGAAAAAACGCATTTTTCAATATTGTGGGGACTTTCTACTCAAATACTGTGGGGTAAAGGTATATATATCAGAAAAAGGTTTTTGTTTCAAATGTGCCAAAGAATATAAAAATATCTATTTTAGACGAAAAACAATTTTTACGAATTCGTAAAAAAAATTTGTTTAAACAATACCTGACCATATTTTGGTCTGGCAACAAGCACTTATTAATGTACAGTAGGACATTTTTTAAATAAGATGGCTTAAAAAAATGTTATCTGAATAATTCTTCCTGTTTAATTTCCAATTGGCCCTGGACTAAAAAAGTTCCAATTAAAGGCAAAAAAATGAAAATCTCTAAATTTTAGAGCACACTTATGAAATTTAGCGTAAAATCTTGTCATAAAGTCTGTAATCAAGTAAACTTATGTGCATTTTTTTATATTAAATGCTCTAAAAGTTATAAGCAATTGTTTAAGCAAAAACAAAAATTTTGAATTTTTTCGTTATTTGGCTCATTTTAAGAAGAAAAAGTCTCTTGAAATTTTTTTTATAAATGCTTCTAAAAAAAGTTGTAAATTTCTTAGTTTTACATAATCATCTGAGTCAATAGAGGTATAACTACAACACTTGGAAAATTACTGTTATAAGGGACATGCAGTGCAATTAACGTTTAAATTAGATAATTTTAAGTGTCAAAAATATAACAAAAATAAAAAGCTTTTTAAAAGTTGTTTTAATAACTATGTATCATTTTTTTCTGAAATTTTTTTCATAATATTATAAGGGTCACTTTTTATTTTCCACTTGTTCTGTAATTTTTTCACTTTTTTTTATACTGATTTTATATTATCTTTAGATTTGGAAAGCTACATTACCAACTTCATCTTATTTTAAAATAAAAACTTATGAACTGACATCACAGGATGAGCTGCTAAGAAATATTTGCCTTGCGGTCCTTTTCCATTGTGGTTAGCTATTTATTAATGATGTAAGAATATGAATAACAATTAACCTAATTCATTAAGCATATTCATTACAAGATGGGAACATGTCATCATATAATTAATAACAAATTTGATTAATTTTCGTTGTTTTGTAAAACCTACTAAATGAGTTACAAATGTTCGTAAAACACATTAAATAATAAACGTTACTTATTTAGGTTTAACTATTTTCAGTGATAAAATATTCTCAGAGCATTCGCGATTAAAAAATTTGTGTTTTTCGATTGCAAAACCCTTTTAATTATAATTAACAAGATCTAAAACTTTTACGATTAATAATCTAGCATATCATCTTTTTGTTATTTGTGTTGGCAATAATTGATTTTTGAATAAGTTTTTAAAGATAATCAGGATAACATTTAAAAATGATCCTTTTTCACTATTTTACAATTTTTGCAGTTTTACAGTTTTTCTGAAAGACGTATAGGTATACAAAATTAAATTTTAATACTTGCAAGTGCCCTAATCCTTTATTAGTTCTATAAACTAGCTTAAAAGAATAATTGAAAGTACAAATGATTTTTTTTTAAATTTTCTATGTAGACTTTCACATCTTTACCTAATGCACTGATTAAAAATTTACCAGAATTGTATAATTTTTTTAAGATGCAATTATTTAAAAAAATACAAAAATGTTTTAGTTTTGGTTTGGACTATATTTGTTTGATAATTTAGCCAATTGAAAGAACAAAAAATCTTACAAAATTTTTTTTTATTGCTGTCAGAAAAAGTTAGAAATTTTTTTAACATACTAGGGGCTGTGTCCCCTGTGTGCTCTGCACGCCAACCCATGAAATTTAATCAAACCTTCATTTTTTATATTTTTAAATCAAAATACAGTAGTTATTGCTTTGTTCTAACACGTAATATTATAATCTGTATCAACTTACAAATTTAAATGACTTTTCACTAATTTTTCAAAATCTTATTTTCAAATTTACCTGTGCTTGATCAGCCTCAGCCAATCACACAACGAGTAAACAGGCTTCATCACGTGATCTATTATTTTTTAAAGATAGGAATGTATATAAAACATTTGAAATAAAAGTACTGTTTACTCTAAATGATAAAACTTATTAACAATACAACATAACATAATGTATTAGCAACTTTGCTATATGTTCGTTGCGTTGAACTTAGTTATGAACAATGCTTTTCATGATGTTCTTATGAAAATTCGTGATGTGCTAGTAAAACTACTGATTTTTTAAAATCACATTTGTAATCCTTTTTTGAAATTATGATTTTATTTCGGGCTTATGTAAAGGAACACTCTTAATTCCAATGCACGAATTACTTCGTTTTTAAATGTTACTTAACGGAAAACTGTTGTATCCTGTCAAATTATTATACATTGACCTCTTTCCATCTAAATTGCGCTATGTATATTTTTTATAGAAACGTTGCGCTTATTTTTAGAGTGAAAATCGCAGGTGTGCAAAAAACTGCGCAATTTAGATGGAAAGAGGTCAATGTATAATAATTTAACATAATACTTACCCATCGATTAATAACATCAATATCTACAAAAATTGTTGTATCGGTGATTTAACAAATTCTCCAAACATGGCATGACAAAATATAAAAAAAAATGTTTTTAATTACAATGTAGGGACACTACTTTAAACCTCCACCATTTTTTTCCAATTAGAAAGCACACCCAAAATCATGAAGTTGTTTCGAAAAGTATATTAAAAGTTACCTCTGTGCAAAACTGCAAGTCATTTGGAACTATGCTTCAAAAGTTACAACGTACCAAAGAAACGAATTTTTCAAAAAGACATTTTAAATGCAGCATTTTTGATACTTTTTCTCGCTTTTATATTATCTACTGAAATAATAAAAGCCGTCTAATCTCTGTTCTTTGATTTTTTGCCTATAATAACATCTATAGAATAAAACTACACTGAAAAAGTGGGAAGAATATGGTGATTTTATCTAACATTCTGTCAAGAACATGAAAAAAAGTTTCTGTGGTTTGCTCTTATGCCAAAAACTGTTTTTACATTGACCATTACAATTTAATGTAAAGAGACTATAGTCACAGTAAATTTAAAATTATCTCGTACAACTGAATAGTTTTTACATGATTATTATTCCAGACGTGATGCAATGTATTGCAAGATTTAAAGTAAAACAAATAATTATAAAAAAAGTAAGAAAATTCTGTAACTGGAAATTTTATCATAATGCTCTTGAGTTATTAAGCTTGTTTAATGTTTTGTTCACTGACTGTTTACTTACAAATACTTAAATTGACGCTGTATTACTAAAAACGTTGTAAAACTATTTCCAATTCCAGAAAAGTAATTAAATAAAATTTTTCTTTATGCAGTGATTTTTACATTAATAATTATTTCCTTTCTTTCTAATTATTTTTTTTTTACTTGAAGTTTTGTACATTTTATCATGTCTGGAAGAGCAATCATACAAAAACTGTTTGGTTGTATTAGCTAATTTAAATTTTATAGTGACTGTACATGTAGTTGCTTGCATCAAAGTTTAATTTTCAGATTTTTGAGCTCGTTGCTAAATATTAAAGTAGCTTTCTCTAAACAGTGTTTTTAAATAGATTAATTATTTCTTACTTTTTAAAAGTATTGAATACTATACTCACATATTTACACTATAGAATATGTTATTTGCGTCGCATACGATAAGATTGTGATTAAATATGTCATTTACTTACTCATAAAATGAAAAATATCATCTATCATAAAGACTAAATTGAGTTGTCTTTATTTGTACTGATTACAAGATAGAATCTCATATTTTAGAAAAATCAAATTCATATACGAATTTATGTAGATATTATCTTTAGAAACTCCCACAAGATAAAATTGATTCTTTTAAAAAGACTAAATCGACATTTATTCTTTTGTAAAGTATAAAAACAAAGTTTCATTTTTTAGAAAGATTAAATTTGTTTTTGTCTATTTAAACCTACAAATTATCCAAAATTATCTTTTACAAAGGCTAAACTGATATTTGTTCTTTTGTAAAGTATAAACTATAAAACTTTGTCTTTTAAAAAGACCGAATTATATCGTTTCATCTTTATAAAGTAGAAATTTTATGATTTAGTCTTTGAAAATTTGAAATCGATTAATTTCGTCCTTCTACCGCCCAAATTTAGCGTTTTGGTCTCAAGTGTATGTAACCCTGGCTGTTTCGGTGCGGGTTATGGGTTATTGGGAATCCGTGGAATTTTCCTTCAGAGTAATTTCAGGGCTTTTTCCTTGCCTCACAGGTCTTTGGGCCTGGGTGAACGTAAAACAGTGTTAGGGCTACATGTAGGAGTAAGCGGATCCGATGCGCCAGGCAGGGATCACCAGCCTTACAGGCGAGGAGTGGACGTCCTGCAATATGGAGTCCTCTCCGGGGAAAGGCTACATAGTGGCGAGTGGTGATGATGCAATCAGTGGTGCAGAGAGTGTCAGCTTAACTGTCAAGGTGTTTCACCGGAGATACTCGCACTGTGCCCATGAATTAGGTATAACATCAGTAAAAGAGTTTAAAATGGATGCGACAATACACACCCACACACAGATGATAAGTGTGTGGCCCTGGTGACTAGGACAGTAGGCTGTCGTAGTAACCCGGTAAAAAAAAAAAAAACACAATTTTTTAGAATTAAAATAATTTCGATGTTTTTCAGAATTTTCTTCAAATTTAATACGCTATTTTTTTACTTTTTTCTCTTTTTTCAACTAATTTTGTATTTTTTTCTGTAAAACTTTTTTTATTTATTTTATCAGTTAAATGTCTCAATATTTTCACTTTTGCTTTTATTTCTTCATTAACTTCAAAATTTCACAATTTTACAGAATTTAGTATAGTTTTTCTCAAAACTGGAGCCATTCTAAATCTCTAAATCTGTAACCTACGCGTAATAAATACATATACATTTAAATAATCAACAGTAAAATTCATTTTTTTGGGTTACGGTATTGATAGTTATGATAATGACAAATCGTTTTAAAAAATGGATCTCTACACTAAATAGTTATGTAAAAACTTTTTTTTCGCATGTATAACTTGTACTTACAATCTAATTCGATTTTTCACCACATAAAATATGTTCATACACACCTTGACGACAAGATACAACCAGTGACGGTAATAAAAGATTCCACTATTTTTTCAGATGTATGAAAAAAAAGACTGTCGTAAAAAAGAGTTTTTAATTTATCACCCGCGATTGCAGGTTTATAAACATAGTCCATACAAATAAAGATAGATGAGGTCAGTGGCAACCCCATCGAAGTCGAAAAAGCGATTATACTGCAAGAATTTGTGTGAGAAGTTTAAAATTAACAAAACAGAGAGACCAAATTCGGGAGACAATATGTAAAATGGAAAGTTTTTTAAGAATTTTTTTTCCCATACAGTTAAGTCGGTATTTGACTTAACTTTAAGATATTTTAATATAACAAATTAAAGTATCAAACTTTTTTTTTAGGAAGGTAGAAAAAGTGAAATTTTTATAACAGACAGATAACGGTAATAACATTTCAACATCATATTCATTCAATCTTGCAAATCAAAGCTGATTCAAGATTTTTCGTAGAAATCTAAAAAACCACAACTGCAGTAAAATTTTCGTATGTAAATATTATTTTAACGATTGAACTGCTTTTAAAAAGAAAGGAAATGAAAAGCCCTATTTTTTAACAATTACCGATATATATATGTGTGTATATATATATACATATATATATACCTTACTCATATATAAAGCAAAGTGGCTAAAACCGTTGTAATCGCTAGTTTTTATCTTGAAAAATTTAATAACAATAGCAATAAATAATCTCAAAGTTTTGCAAAAATACGCAAGCTTTTCACTTAAGTTCAGTAGGATCGGTTAGGTAGCGTCGACATAAAATCGAGGCTACCTGCAATAGAATCAAATAAGTGTGGTTATAATACGCCAGAGCATCTCCAAAAATGATCCAGACATCCCCCGGCAGTTCTTCGAGCTACATAGGGAATGTAGATGATAGTCGTGCAGCTTAGTATCCCGGTTACAGACGACACTCTTCTCTAAGGGGGAAGGGACTTAGGTCTCTATTCACGCTGAATCTCCACGGTTGACGAGTGCCACCAATAAAAAATTATTCTAACCGATGACGTCTCCGGCCTAATACCAGGAGACTATCTAGCCAGAGCACAACCTGCTCCAACTCTTCAGAGTTGTGTGGCCGTCCCACCATCCGGCCTCTTGCAGTCAGAGAATTTTTGGCTACAAATATAAGCCAGGAAAGACAGCTCTGAGGGGCATGGGTAGCCACAACGGCTACCTTCTCAGTGGTCGTATCCCCAACGGGCATACACTCGTGTTCCCGTCTAACGATGAGTAATTGGTTATCTGGGGAACTCAACTCGAAGACGAAATATTCTTTGGTCAGCGGCGTACCTCCCTCCATCACAGTCTCCGTACGGAGAGACTTCAAGGGTAAAAGTCAAGCTACCCGTAGCTAGCTCTTCATCATTAGGAATAATAATAAGGAATATCTGGAAGTTTCTTCACTGGCACTTTTTAGGGCTGAAACCGACTGGTTTCCGCGGTCAAGAAAAAATAAATGCAAGGAGGCGAAGTTAACGTTTTTAATATTTATTAATACAGAGGGTATACAATATAGCTCGACGTCTCTCAAGAGAATGAATAAAACAAAACTACCGCTCGTTTTCTAGTCTTTGCAATTCCCGAATTTTTATAACAAAATTCGGTGCCAAGGGCAACCGCGTTCGTTGTAGAAGAGAGAGAAAACCAACCGTGTTCTTTTTTCCTTCTCTCCCCTTGTCCCACATTCAACTATTTTACCCGCGTGCGAACGTCTCTCGATCATTTTATTTTTTTTTTATTCGCGTGTTGTACTCCAAAATGTGGTAGATACCAACGTTTTGTATTTTTCGAATTTTCAGGAGCTTTCTCAGCGCAATTATTTTCGAATAAGCGCTCCATTTCGTGGTAATACATTTCAGCAAATTTTCCATCCCGATCAAGCTTTTTCTCTAAGAGCCGAAGTCTTCGTTCTGCGACTATGCGCCCGTCATACTCTACATCTTTATCGTTCCATAGTAAACCCATTTCCCATTCACCGTCGACGTACTTGCTCGTGTCGTTCAAAATCTTTATTGCACGTATATCTTCACGAGAAAATCTACAATGATCCTTTACCCCTGATAAGTCTAAATCGAAATAAGATCTTACAAGCGTATCTAAAATTCCTAGAGTATTGTTGTCACTAGATTCCGAAATATCATTACTTAGACTATTCACTAGAGTATGACTACACGAACTATCGTTGCCGTGAATCGTCCAACCCAATAAGCAACGTGAGATAACAAGATTGTCTCTTAAAAATTGGAATTCCCGTGTGATAATCAGATCGATATAGTTTTGACCGATCAATAAATCCGGAATCGCTTAAAAAAATTCAATAAAAACTCCCGATTCTTTTTGGCATAAATCAAACAATTCTCAGCTCACAGAAACCTTTGGCAACCCTAAATTTCTCATGACCATAATATTATCGAGTTGACAAATGTCAGTGTCGGTGTTAATTGTAAAATTCGTTATCTCTCTTATAGCTAGAAAAGAATTCGGCTCGCCCAAACCTTTAACTGTCGTATTTATTTTAAAACATTCAAGATCCAGTTCTTTTGCAATATTAAAATTAATCAGTGATACAGTTGAACCTCCATTAAGGAGTGCATAAATTTTCTTAGACTCTTTCTTGCCTATAATAATAATCGGTACAACTTGCAACCTCGCGTTTAATACTAGTCATGAGAGTGAATCTTTTGCGATAGTCGCGACAATATTCTTCGTGTCGGAGGTTTTTCCGTGGGCTGAGTGATTTGGGCGTTCCAAATATTTCTTTCCCGATTTTCCGTTTGTATGTAACAGCGTATGGTGGTTACCTTTACGCAATTCGGAATTTTGAAAATTACAATCATCACGGTTGTGATTCCGCTTGAGACAATTAAAACACAAGCGTTGTCGCCGAGCGATTCTCCAACGGCCAAAAATCGGAGTACTTAAAAAACCTATACATTTGACGATCGAGTGTTCTCTTTGACCACAACTAGCGCAAGTGACGTCTGAACTATTGTGAGATGAAGAATTTTCTCTTTTTATCTCTGTAACAAGCACTGTATTTTTTCGCGCGGATCGCTCCGGTGTTTCTTTCAGAAAATCGCTCGTACGAACTTCGATTACACCGGCTGCTAAATTC
The DNA here is from genome assembly GCF_036245765.1 of Copidosoma floridanum. NCBI lineage: Eukaryota > Metazoa > Arthropoda > Insecta > Hymenoptera > Encyrtidae > Copidosoma > Copidosoma floridanum. Next base: position 21,542,601 of record NW_028321907.1, read on the forward strand.
AATGCAGCTTCTCTGTATAAAAAGTCTGATAATTTTTCGAGGTCGGATTTTTCGGGATTTTCTGTTGCCACAAAACGTACACAATTTTCAAGCATAGAACCAGGTAGCTTTTTTAATACTTCGTTTGATAATTCAGCGCTGTATAAGTGACTCATGTCATTCAAAGCTTTTGTTACTTTAACCGCATTCTTCAAACTTGTCGCGTATTCTAAAAAGTTCATCTTGTGAGGTTCTATGCGTGGTAAATCTTTGATACTTTGAACAATTTTTAATAATATAATTCGTGGATTTCCGAAACGCATCTCAAGAGATTTCATAATCTCTTTAGCGCTGCTACCTCCTGCGAAAAGAGTCTTTGCCGCACCTCGAGCATCACCTCTTAGGCAATCATACAACTTAATTACGTTCTCCTTGTCGGAAAAGTTTCCGCGATCTGAAGAGTGCTCGAAAGCCTCTTTAAAACGTACCCAGTCGAGTGAATCACCAGAAAACGAGGGTAAACTTTTAGAATGCGACAGTCGATCTAACAGACTCATATTTGAAGAGCTCGCCGCATTAGCCTTCATCACCGCAAGTGTATCTTCTAACATATTAAAAAGCCTCGAATTTGGATCCACACTCGGCTGTTTACCGCTATCGGACCCTCGCGCATAAATATCGGAATGTTGTAACACCGGTGAATGATCGGCAAAATTTCTCATAACATTCTCCGAAAAGGGTCTATCTGTATTGACATCTCGCTCAAATAAACGGCGCTCGCGTAAAGTTTGTTCTAGCCCAGGTACCGCAGAAGAACAATGATATGCAGAGACTGGTGGCCTATGAACCACCGATGCATGCTGAGGTCGGTGAAGGGTTGTAGGGCGCGATGAAGTTGCATCAACAGGCGTTGGAGATCGGCGGGGGGCACGAGGTCGTGCTGCCACCGCGAAGACAGGAGACAGAGATCGGCGGGGGGCACGAGGTCGTGCTGCCGCCGCGAAAAAAGGAGACAGAGATTGGCGGCGGGCACGAGGTCGTGCTGCCGCCGCGAAGACAGGAGACGGAGATCAGCGGGGGCCAGAGGTCGTGCTGCCGCCGTAAAGACAGGAGACGGAGATCGGCGGGGGGTACGAGGTCGTGCTGCCGCCGCGAAGACAGGAGACAGAGAACGGCGTTCGACGTCTTCATAAGTTTCGATGCGATCCACAAGGCTAGGGTGCGAAAATGGCATCTCTTCTTCCAAAACTTTTTCCATTGAGTCGATTTCATCGATGTTATCGTGATCGAGATCTGAAACAACGTTCAGAGCGAAATCGGCGTCAGCTGCAGGAGCTGGAGATTGCAGACGTCGAGAAGTCTGAGGATGCGCAGGAAGGGCGTTTGAAACGAAGCCAATATCAGTGGCAGGAGCTAGAGCTTGCAGACGTCGAGACGCCCCAGGACGCGCAGGAAGGGCGTCCAGAGCGAGGCCAGCATACGTGGTAGGAGCTGAAGCTTGCAGACGTCGAGACGCCCCAGGACGCGCAGGAAGGGCGTCCAGAGCGAGGCCAGCATACGTGGTAGGAGCTGAAGCTTGCAGACGTTGAGGCGCTCGAGGACGCGCCGGAAGATCGTCTAAAGCGAGGTCAGCATCAGTGACAGGAACTGGAGCTTGCAGACGTCGCAGGAAGTACGTCCGAAGCAATGCTTAGATCAGCAGCCGCAGCCAGAACTTGTAGAAGTTGTTGACTGGGTGGCAACTCGTTTTCTTGAGCATCATTGGTAGAAGGTTGAAGGGCCACTTGTTCATCTTGTCGCGGATATTTTGCAGCCGGTGCTCCCAGTCTCCTATTGCCTTTTCTCTTCGCCATTGCAACAACTCCCTTTCCTTTTCCCTTACACGCACCTTTTTTGAGGGGTTTCCGGGTTTCGGCACCAAAATGAAACCGACTGGTTTCCGCGGTCAAGAAAAAAGAAATTCAAGGAGGCGAAGTTAACGTTTTTAATATTTATTAATACAGAGGGTATACAATACAGCTCGACGTCTCTCAAGAGAATGAATAAAACAAAACTGCCGCTCGTTTTCTAGTCTTTGCTATTCCCGAATTTTTATAACAAAATTCGTTGCCAGGGGCAACCACGTTCGTTGTAGAAGAGAGAGGAAACCAACCGTGTTCTTTTTTCTCTCTCTCCCCTTGTCCCACATTCAACTATTTTACCCACGTGCGAACGTCTCTCGATCACGTCCGTGAGGGGAAAAATACCTCCTACCCCCTTTCCTCCCCTCACCCCGTGCTTTCGACATCAGAGTCGATACGCAGCCTTGACAGCACCACCTCTCCTCGCCGTCAAGCGTACGAACATCGTCACAACCATATACAATATATGTTGTGTTGAGACGTCCCCACGTACCTCCGTTTCTCTAAAAATATACTTAAACGGAGCATGAACGAGAAGACGAGCGTTTACAACATACTAAGCGCTATCGTCGGGAACAAGTGCCATTATAAGTACTTACGTTTCCTACTTAACCATCAATCTCATCGGTTCTTTTAAGGGCCACCTAAGTGTAAACTACCTTGCCAACAAATACATTTTTACTACCATTTTCGGAAGCGATTTGTCGACTAAGAGACTATATTAACTAAAGACGGGCACTATTAAACCAAGTCAGCCATTTACTGGCAGTCATCACGACCGGAGTTGTTCATCGCAAGGCTGGGAAACCCGGTGACCGACGATCCTATATTACCTTCTCAACTCTAAGAATTCAACCAGGAATAACGGATCCTTTCTAAGGTCTGCGCTGAGCATCGCCAGAGAAGATCACCCGGAGATATCCAGGCAGTCACAATTGCTGTAAACTTCCGTCAAGAAAGAGTTTACTTAACAAGCTCACCGGTCTTTTTTAGGGCCATCAGACGTCGAACTACCTTGCCAACAAATATATTAAAACTTAACAAAGTTGACAGAAAACAAACTTTAAGGGTCACAAAAGTTCTTAGCATGCCAAAAGTCGCAAGAGGGTGAATTCGAAGAAAAACTTCAAATGTATCGAATAAATACAATTTTATGCGTTAAGGAACTGACGTAGAAAATTCATCGAGATTGGAACAGCAGCGTCAAAATCAATAAATAATGAATCCATTACGTCAGAGATCAGCTTTTCATTGTACCCTTACAGCAATCTCTGAAATCTTTAAATATCTTAATTCAGATTTTTAAATAAGTAGAAAATGTATTTGTGTTTTTGTGGCAATAAAAAATGTAGAGTTTAAGGTTCAGGACTTTGTTGCTCTGGTAATAAAGTTGTGAAATAAGAGAAAAAAAATATTTTTTAATATATATTTTTTGGAAGTTTAAAATCTTAACAGCTTTGAAAAATAGCCCTTTTCGTGAATTATACGGGAGAAACTGCAAATCAACGGCTCCGTATGGCCAACAATTGTTTTATGGCACAAAGAACGCACCGTACTTTTCAGCATAATTATATTTTTTTCAATTTTTAGAGCTTATTATTCGACCAAATGAACTATGCGGATTCCGAAAAATATTTTTTTAATAAAAAGATTTTTGTTCTGAGATGTGTCAGGAATACATGTAAAATTTCTAACTGAAAACGTTTCTCATTACATGTCAACCCACTAGAGTATCTGTCCCAATTATAGACCCTGTCCCTATCGTGGACCCATTGTCACATTATTAATGATAAGTTAAAGGAGTGTTTCAATAGCACGATGAATTACTTTTTAAGTTGTTATTTTCTCTCTAATTCACCATAATAATGACAAATAATAGCATTTAAATAATGTTCTATCATTAAAATGATATATTAAAAAGTTACACAACGCTTTTAACTATTTTCTTCATCATGCCTTGTTGAAAACCGTAAGTTACTCATATTTTCAAAATGCTGTTTAAAAAATTAGGAGTATTATTTGAACTCAAAAAATTTTTTAATGTATCAATAAGAGTTTCTGAAAAATAATAAAAACAAATTATACTCCTAAAAGTATATTTATATACTTTATTAGAGGGTCCACAATACAGCCATGATTATCGGCTCTGTCTCTATTATGGACCCTTCATTCCGCCAGTATTGAGTGCACACATAACCTTCAACTTCATAACTTCGAGCTGTTGTTTTCATTCTAAAAGTAAAGAAAGAACAACAAAAAATGCCTCTTAAAAAACGCTCCAAGAAGACTAAACAACCATAATAAAGTCATAAAAAATATTAGATTATTTTAATAAAAAAAAGTAATACTAATTATCACAAAATTAGTTGTATATAAAAATTTGATCTTAAAAACTTATCTCAAAAAGTGCCTAGTCATATATTTTGTTAAAAGTGTGAGAAGTACTTATGAATAAATCTTAAATGTTTATTTAATTACATAAAAATATTTTTTTACATTATGGACAGGGTCTATAATTGGGGGGTCCACATTATGGGCAGGGTCCGTAAAAGGGGGGTCCACAATAGGTTTAAAGTCCATCGAGGGGGTCCGTAATACGGATAACATTTTTTTTTCTTGTTTCATCATTAAAATAAAAATAACAAAACTTTTTGATAAAAAAAAAATTTGATATTGTTAAAAAAGAATCAAACGACTTATACTTCAGTTTTATTGACCGTTAGACACAAAATAAAATTGAGCTCGAAATTTTTCTTATAGGGTCCATAATTGGGACAGATACCCCTTCGGTTTCATTTAGTAAGTCTCGGGCGAAGCCAAGATGGGGGGCCGCTAGTATGTATATATATGTACGTACGTACGTACATACGTTTCTACCGTTTTGGTCCCCAATCGAGGCGCGCCTAAAGAAGTTCTCATCTCATAAAAATCAGCCGTAATGGGTCTCTGGACACCTGGTCAGAATGAAGTTCCATTAGCTTTTTTGTAGACGTTTACTGCATACAGTGATATTGTATAGAATAAAATATCAGTTGATAGAGTTAAACTTCAAAAATTTTAGATAAAATATCTTTAAATAATGATAACCTAAATACTGAATGACTTGGTGCAATTAAGTTGAGTACTATTAGTAGTAATAGTGTTTGATGGATGTTTTTTAATTGCATGAGAGCAACGATCAAGTATGAAAGATGTATGAAAAGAACAGTTGCTGTCATTATAAAGACATGGAAGAGCGGAAAAAAACAGCTCGAAGGAAGTCAGTAAGGGGGAGGAGCGGCATCGCGTACAGCTCTCAGCTCAGAAAGGCAAGCAGGTTTTGCTGCAGCCATCACATGACTATCTGTCAACAAAGTGAAGCAGCGTAAGGTAAAACAGCCATTACTGGGACACTTAAGAAATCATAGCCAAATCTGGGACAGTTACAGAAATATTATATTTTTATAAATTAAATGCAATTAATGTTACAATATAAAAATTTTTAAGTATTCTTAACCTTCTTCTTTGAATAGTAGTATAAAATGTTTTTTCATTAAATTTATTTTGATTTAACTAAAAAATTTTTAACTTCGGCTTTCAAGACTGTAATGTAAATGTATCATTTGGATGAAGTCACCTGTATTGAAACGTAAATTTGTCTGACGTACCGTAACAAAAATAATAAACGAAATCAAAAAAATTTTTTTCCCAACGATTAGTGTGTTTGTTATAAGTAAATTTTCAGCTTCTTATACAAGAAAAATAAATATTCATTTTATTATTATGGGTATCACATTTGGACTTTATTTTTCATGCTAGTCCTAAAGCGGGACTAGACGAAATACGCACGTCTCAGTATAAGACCACGTCTTATATTCCTTGCTAGTAGTGGGACAAGAGGTCGCATTGTGTTACATTCTTTGTTAAAAATTCTAGTTTAAACAAAATAAGCACTTGTGGCAACACACGTTGTCTTAGTTTTGTGAAAGTTATTAATTATCCACATTTTAAACACAAATGGTTACATTTAACCATTAAATTATACTGTTTGAAAAATCTTAACCTATCTTAACTTTAAAATGGTAAACAACACCAAACATATCACATAGACATAATGTTTTTATTGACTTATTCTTTTATTTTTTTTTTACAAATTAAATTAAAATGTCGAAGGAAAAGAAAAAAAAATTAAACACTAATAAGAATCAAGTTGTCAACAAGAAAATCAAAGATAAGTCAACTGTTCATAAGAAATCTAAAAATATAAGAAAAAAAAACGTTGAAAAAGCGCATGACGTTGAAAATATCAGAAAAGCTTTGGATTTTATTGAAAATGGGAATACACTACGTCATGCTGCTATAACTTTTGGAGTACCTAAAAGTACTTTATGGAGAAAAATCAAAGATAAAACATCAATTAATAGCAGGAAAGTAGCTCATTCAGTATTATCTACTGAATATGAAAAAGAGATCGTCTCTTGGATTGTATATAGAGCAGAACATGGCTTTCCAGTAAATAAAAAAGAACTCCTGGAAACAGTAGAAAAATACATGGTTGAAATCGGTACCAAGAATGTATTTAAAGACAATCGTCCAGGTGAAAAATGGTACAAACTATTTATGAAATGATATAAAAATCTTAGTATAAGAACAGCCCAAAATTTAACTATTACCAGAGCACAAGTGTGTGAAGAAGATCTGAAGGATTGGTTTCATCAATTGCAAAATTATCTGGAACAAAAAGAGCTTATTAATATAGATCCATCACGTGTATTTAATCTTGATGAATCTGCTTTCATGATGGTTCCTCCAAATACAAACACCGTTCTTGCAAAAAAAGGTTCAAAATCGGTTTATAAAATTGTAAGTAGTGGTGATAAAACTTGTCTTACTGTACTTTTTACTGCTAATGCAGCTGGTTACTTATTACCACAAATGGTATTATTTGACGTTAAGACAAGAAAAGAAGTCTTGGAAAAGATGCCAAAAGATTGGGCAGTAGGAAATACAGATAGTGGCTGGATGACAACTGAGAGTTTTTTAAAATATATTAAACATGTATTTCATAACTGGTTAATTGAAAATAACATTACGTTTCCTGTTATTCTCTATATCAACAATCATTCTTCTCATCTTACAATGCCACTCATACAGTTCTGTAAAGAAAAACAAATAGAAATAATTGGTTTGTATCCCAATTCCACACACATTTGTCAACCTCTTCATGTTTCATTGTTTCACGTTTTAAAAGGTAAGTATAAAATTGCCAATGAACAATACAGAGCTAATAATAAACTTATCAACATAGAAAAGTGCATGTTTTCTGAAATTTTAAAATTGGCATTGGACACTCATGATTATGCACCTTGTCTTATAAATGGTTTTAAAAAATGTGGAATAGTACCATTTAACCCAGAGGCTACGAATTATAATGTGCTTAATAAAAAAAAAAGAAAATTACAAAAAATCAGATTTGTGACCCAGTCTCTGTAACACCAACATTATCAGTAAAAGATAATTTATTATTTTTTGAAGAAAATATTATGTCAAATGAAAAACTGGCTTTGTTCAGAGAAAAAGAGACGGATGTTAATTGGACTGGAGATGTTAAATATGAAGCACTATTTGAAGCTTGGAGGAAACTTAAAAAAAATGTAATTATTACAATATTTTATCTTTTTTGATATTAAAATAATAAATATAATAAGCATTTTTCTTAAACAGCTCAAGAATCACCGATTCAAGAGAAAGCGTCAATAGATTTTCCAATTAATGAGTCACTCACAGGTGAGTCAGCAGCTAGCCCAATTGAAGAATCGCTCATAAGTGAACTAACAGCTTCTCCAATTGAACAATCGCTCATAAGTGAACTAACAGCTTCTCCAATCGAAGAATCACTGACAAATGAGCAATTAGCTTTTGTTGTTCAAGCGTCAAATATGGATGAGTCAGTTGCTACACCAGATGAAAAGTTCATGGAGCAACAACTGACAGTTTCCTTGATCGAAGAATTCATCACGAATGAGTCCACAATGGAACTCCTGATACTCCAGTAGTTATAGAAATCGTAGATAATAGTTCTACTTTGATTGATGATGAGGCATCTATTGTCAAACTCACTGACTTATCTTTCTCGAACACAATTGTACATGAAAATTGTATACAGTCCAGATCATGTAACGTAACTGGTAAATTACACTCACCACCAGACAGTGTATCAAGTAATTTACAACTAATAAACTTTTGGCAAACAAACAAAAAGTTTCCTCTAATGCATCGGGAATCGCTATTGACTATATTTTAAATTCGTTATAACTGGATCATGGTAAGCACAAAAAATAAAATGTTTTTCTAATCAACTTTATGCCCGCGATAATTTCATTCATTTTTTTGCATTGCTTACCAAGTAAAGATGTAAAAAGTTTAGTGTTCATTCGATAGCTTATGAAAACCTGAAGTTTTAAAACGCATTATTATTAGTTGGGACGTCCTCGTGAATTTCACAGCTGGTTTTGCACATTTGGTGCAAATTTGAAAAAAAAATCCAGTGATCGCGCCATCTTGGAATGACGTCACAAGTGAAAACACCTTATACGGATGCAATGGGTATTCTTATCTTAGAGTAATGATATTTCATAAAGGAATTTAATTAATTAAAAATATAAACTTTAACATGAATTGATTACTTAGATGTGTTTAAACAACTTATTCTTATATACATCGATATCTCATAAGTTTAACACTTTTTATACTTTGTCAACTCAGAAATTTTACTACTTTACTCGTGATTGAAGTAATAAAATTTCTGTTCTTACGAAGTTCAGAAGACTTTTACTTCACTGAAAATAACATTTTAAAGTTACTCAGATTAGTTAGAAGATCATATTTAAAATTGTTTATTAAAAATCGAATTTTTTAAAAATATAACACTTTTATAATCTTACTTTTAGTTTTTACACTCAGTCATTTTCAATCACAGCTGTGAATCTTTGGTGCATCATTTTTTGGGTCGAAGTTATTTAACGTTGTCAATAATAGAAAAATTTTTAAGTAAATCTATAAAATTAGATTTTTAGGGCAAAGCACTTGAAACCGTTCGCTAACGAGACCCTACCCGTATAATATACTTACTTTCATAAAATTTTCAGTCTCATTACTCAGTAGCGCAGGAGCACTACGAGTTTAGTTTGAGGGTCAAATAGCGCCTCAGTGATTAAAAGTACTTTAAATGATAGGCTAAGATCTTGATCTACATGTGGGGACGGTAACTAAAAAATTGAACGGATAAGACAGTGCCAAGGATGAAAAAATCCAGTCAAATACAGCTGCTCTCTCATATCTTATATGTATATAGGTATAGATCAATGCAAACTGGAACCTTTCCTCCCAAAATATCATCTGAGCTTACCAAGTTGCTATCCTCTTTTGAAATTTTTGCTCAGCTCTTAATGAAATCAATTTAATATGTGTTTAAGGAGGTTCAATCCCTCATTTTAGTCCATGCGACGCTCTCTATAGTTTGGTATGTCGTCTGTCTTTTTCGTTCTCCTGTGGCAACATAACCTTTTGTAGTTTTTACCCTGCTTGTTAATTAATTTCTTCTTTCACAAACGAGGTAAATGCAATAGAAGTGCTTAAAAAGACGACAGCCTATAAGCCTACATGTAAAAATTAGCTAAATATGAATATTTATTACTCGGCTCCTAGAAATCCTCGTGCCTTCAAATTTTGACAGCGCAATTTTCATGACTTTGTTTACTTGTAAATAAGTTTTCATAAGTTTCTCATTGTTAATTCTGCAACTGATAGAACTCCGTTAAATGATAAATGGTTGAGTCAAGATTATATGAAAAAATAATTGTCCTTTTTTCATCACACACAATGACAAAATAAATTTCTAAAATTTCCGTTTAAATGGATGATATTAAATCATTTCTTACTTCAGACTCGCCTTGGCATGCTCCTTTATTCTCTATTGAGTTGAAACTCAAAGCTGACATTTCTCCACAATCCCATTGTACTTTGTCGGTTCCAGGCTTAGAACAACCGTATATAATAATGTGGTGAGCGGTATCCATAGTTGCGTTTGGTTCAAATCCAACAATATAGTAAGTATTTGCTGTATCCACTTTGAAGGGGGTACATAGGTACGATTCCGGCTGGAAGCAGTAAAAACATAATAAATATAACTGCTACTGATTTATAACTTTTGAAACAGGTATTTAAAATATTTAACCAAGCTAATTAGTGCAAATTAATGTGAACTTCCATACGGTTTTCGGCTTTAAAAAAATTTACTGTAAAAAATATCTTTTCCCATTTACGATATCCGACCAAGTTGGGTTATTCTGTCACAAACGATCAATTTCATGCTATAGTCAATTACAACGTCATTTAAGCAGAACTTAATCTAAAAATTTTTAAAAATATTCGGTTGAAGGTACATCAGAATTCCGATAATGAAAAAGTATTCCTTTAGTTTGAGATACAAAAAAGGACTAAATTGGCGTTGTGTGTTCGTGTCTCCTTCATATTTACAGTTTTAACAACGCCAGGTGGCTACGAATTTTTAATTTTTCTACAGCTTGAAATCTTAAAGTTACGAACGTACACAACATTTTAATATATTTTAGAGAATTAACAAAAATGTATCTAAGGCTTTGGTGCTGTTGAAGCTGTGGGATCGAAATTTTATAGATTTAACATTTCTAGGAAAAACGCTCTCACAAATGCACAAAATTTAATTGAGCGTTTTGTATTTTACGAAGGCTAAGGAAACACAAACTTTTAAATTCGAGCTCTTTAGTATAAAAACTAACAACCCGTAAAGCTAAAGAATCCAGTGTAATTTCGTGAGATGTTGAAGTATGTCCAAAGGTGATAGGTTAAAATATAGGTGTATCGTATATGATATGGGTTCAATCAATAAGTTGATTGTCATGTGGTGCGTTATAAAATGATTTTTTTAACGATCTTATAAGAGATCGTAACGCTTCTTTTTTGCTAAGAGCCTGTAACGCTATTCCGTAATGCTTTGTATCTTTTCGTTTGAAGTTGAATTATCGACTTGGATAATAACTTGTGCAAATGTAAATTGTAAGGACGAAATCCAATTTTTGCAAAGTGCACCTTTATTTTAGTTATACATAATGAGGTTTTATAAGAACCCGTAACACTCAAATTTTTTTTTATAAAAAAAAAAAATTGTCGTAAACATTTATTTTCGTGTAGATTTAGCAGGGTCCAAAAATTTTAGCTGACTTTAGTCACAGACAATACAAAAAAAATGTTTGTACAATTTGTTTATCCATTCTGGTCCTTTATGTTATAAAATATGCCATCTTTTGTAGAATAATCCGTTTATCTTTCTTTGAGGCTCTGAATAATTATTTACTTTTAAAAAAACGTATCTTGTGTTTTAGTTTTTATCTTATGTTAAATATTTTAATCATCATTAAAATTATCAAACAATACTGGTGGAAACAATTTTTAGTTTAAATAACTTGAAAAGTCTTATTTTATTTCGATACGAAAAATATATTCATACAACTCATACATTGTCTTGAAGACAACTTTATAAAAATCTTATACTTTCATCTAATTTGCGTAGCAATAATACAGTTTTTATTACTAAACCTAATAATGTCAATATGCTAAAAAATCGGGTATAATTTATGTAATAAACTTTTTTCTATTAACAATGCATTACTTATTAGAATAATCATGATTAAGAGTCTAAAAAAATAGTGATTCTCGGATAAGACTTTCTAAACATTTGAAAAAAATGAAATTTTATCAGACCTTGATACAAAGTACAAACTTTTTGAATCAAGAAAAAAATAAAGGGTTTTCATAATTTACAATGCTATATACATATAAAATTTTTGAAAATTTGAAAGTAGGATCAGAACTTTCTGAAATGTATAAGCTTACTAATGTGAAACAAAAAAACTAGTTCATTGGTCATTATGACGATGATGTATCTGCATGCATGTATGTGCATTTACAAGCGTGTATATAATTACGTATTCCATTGAAAGACTGTTAACTTCCATAAGAATACGCAAATAAGTCAGTTCTTCAGTATTTTTCATTAGCGAGCATTAAATATGCATACTCAGATAATTCATGCTAATATTAATTTACTTAGAGACTTGTAAGTCAAGTAGTGGATTGATTTAAAATTCCAAAAATTCTACGATTATGTATTTTTTTGTTTAATCAACTAATAACACACTGTGTATAGTTGATTTACTTAAATTTTTTAGATAAAATTGATCTATAAGGTTACTTTGAGTTCTGACTATTATTATTATTAATTAACAGAACTATAACGTTTAAATAGAAATAGCTATAAGATTTTGAGTGCTTTAGTTATGTTAAAACGACCATATAAAATATTGTTTTAAACGAGAGTTAAACACGATATTTTTACAGTAACAGTTTATCAAGTTACTTCTATGTGTCAATTACAAAGTTAAAGTTTCTTTAAAAAGTGTAAAAAAAATAAGTAGATCTTCACTTGCATTGTAAAATAAAACTTATCACGATAGAAGTGCAATGTATACGTACTATTATTTTGTTCACGTAATAAAATGTTATTTGATAAATTTTTTATTCATAATAAAATTTTCGCAGATTGAAAACTAATCGAAGGTAATATTTTGATTTGATATCTTTAAATTCGATTGAAGGTGGTGAATATATCCATAAGCATAATCGTACATAAAAGTTGAATATATTCTAGACGTGATAAGATCATCTTGAAAACATGGACTGTAATATTTTTACGCTTTTAAATAATAAAAATATTGATTTCGATTATAATTTCATCCATAAAATTGGAATTACTTATTGATTATCACAATGAGTGTTTAACTTACAGTAGTTGGTTTCACATTTGGCATTAAGAGACTAAATTTTGCTACACGATCACTTTTTGTAATGTCTAAAAATAATAAAACTAATACTAAAACAATTCGTCTCATGTTTGTATACAGCAGTTAAAGTATTTTCTAGTAGAATTTATTCTGATACAACGTTGAAAATAAATATAAGGAAAATAAATAAGGTTCATGTATTTAAATATAAATTTTACTCAAAAATACTATCAATAGTACTTGAAATAAAATAACTCTTAATCGAAAGACTGTATTACAATGACATATGGTCCGAGAATACTAAAGGTGCAGTTTCATGCTAACGACATCAAATAGAAAGGAGAGAAAGGAAAGCAGCAAGAGCAAAGACTTTGAGTAAGAGTTCAGGTTTCAATGATATGTACACACTATTGAACCATGCGTACGGCCCGCGAAATTGAAAATCCTATTTTTTCATTGGTTGGTCACAGTACACAACTTTTCTTATTAGTAAGCTTCAAACATTGAGGGTCATGAATATAGTACCGTCAGACGCACCACTGGATTTGACGAATGAAATTTGATTTTACAAACTTTTTTATACAGGGCTTTTATACTTAAATTTATCAACCTGTTTTTTTAGTATTTACCCTGAAAATAATATTTATGGATGTGTTGAAAAAGTTTCAGTTTTGTCAAAAGTAGAATCTTCTGAAATTCGTATGTAAATAAATAAGTTAAAAAATGATTGAAGAATATCAAAAAAAATTTTACTTACTTTTCAACAATGTAATTGAATTTTTAACCTACTGCGTTTTTGTTTTTACTACTTTTTTATTACTAAAAAAAAAACTGATTCATAGAATTTAGCTTTACCATAATTACGAATAGTTTGATGACAATGATGTTTAGTTTAGTGTAATATTTTTAATACGTAGAATTTGTGTACAAAAATACTTTCCTATTTATGTTACTGCAAACTGATACCCATAGAATATTATTCTCGAGATTTTTAGTAATTAAAATTTTTTGTTTTTTGTCGCTTGTCGCTATCATGAAAGTTACCTTAAGAAACCTTATTCGATCAATACTGTGTAGTTATAGGCAAGCAGACAAGAAGCTTACGTCAGTTTATGTCAAGTGTACGCATAATGTGAAAGTGGATATATATCCCTAAGCATCGAATTGTTTGCTTAGGTTTTTTTTTTTCATTGATTTGTCCTTGCAAGTGTACATACTCGGATGAAATTTGTATTAATTAAAAAGATTTTTTTTTTTTTTTTTTTAATATTTTATCAATTTAAAAATTAATTAAAATTAGTGAACGGCTGCTATGACCTCAGTTAAAACAATAGTGTTCATCACAAATGTGCATTTCTCCAGTGTGGTCCCTGGGCCCAAGGGTCCTAGCGAAGCAACGCCTGTGGGATCGTTGGGACTGCCCTGGTTGGATGCACATTTTTTATGAAAACTGTACTATTTTTAGTAAGTAAGTTGTTATCTATGACGTATTTTCAAAACAAAGTTATAATATAATTATGCATCTCGTACAAACATAACCAATATTAACTTAAATCAAATAGTTTTCAATCTCATTTTTTTTAAAAGGACAAACAAGTTATCTTAATAATAATGCCTCAGATGATCACAAAATTTTGTTCACCTTATTAATATTAATTATTGTTGCAATTTCATTAACGTAATTTTCTTGATATTCTACTAAACAAACCTCGCAATCACGCTATTATTAACCAATCACATAATAAATTAAAAGGCTTCAGTCTCACTATAATAAATCTTTTAAAATATGGATTTGTGTAAGAATAAGTTATGGGAAAAAAATATCAAAATGCTCAGTTAAATTGTTTTTTATCATACTACAGTCTCATACTTTTTCTGGTTTACAATTCTACAAGATATTTTTAACATAAAATGGATACATCATTGTACTCACACAAGTTATTCGGCTAGCTTATCATCTAATCAAGCTCAAATTCGAAGAATTATAAGTCAATTGTTATGTTCTAAACGTTTGTATGGTAACAGGTTTTAGCAGTATACACTGATAGAAAAACAAAAAAAACGTTAAGTAAGTTTGATGTATTAAGTTACTATTTTGTAAAAAAATTTTTAAGCTTTTATACACTGGCAATGAATAGTATTCTTTCTAATAAATCCATAGCCTTGAAAATTTCGGAAATCAAAATGTAAAAACGGTAATGTTTTTTTTTTTTTTTTTTTTTTTTTTTTTTGGTGCAACACATATTTTTTATGACACTCGTTGTATAATACTGTTTAGTATTCAATCTTTATAAAAATCAAACTAAGTGGTATTGACTTTTGACTGAAACTTCATGCAAACGTCACATCAAATACATTAAAGCCGTACTCTGTCGAAAGTATATAAAAATGTTCGGGGGAAGGTCAAAATTACTTAATTTGATCTTGTTAAGGTACCAGTACTAAACAGTATTACACTACGAGTGTCATACAATATGTATGTTGCACCAAAAAAATAAAAAAAAAATAAAAAACTTGACCGTTTTAACACTTTCATTTCAAAATTTTTCGAGGCTATAGATTCATTAGGAAGAATACTATTCATTGATAGTGTATAAAGGCTTCGAAAATTCCATACAAAATATAAACTCAATACATCAAACTTACCTAACCTTTTTATTTTGTGAAAAGGTATTTTTATGGGGATATCATAACTTTTCAGGAAAGATTCATTTTTAAATGTTTAGTTCACAAAGTTAATTATATTAAATATCGATCATATTAGAAGGTATTGAATAGATACAAAGTTTGTACTAGATTGATACGGTGGTCTACAATGGTCCCATTAAATTTTTACTTAAAGTTGCTCAAATGAAGATGTTTTGAATAAGATGAATGTGTGCGGAGGTTAATTTGTACAAATAGTTCATAAATTTATCAACCGAAATAAATTTTCTTTTAATACATTTTCAGGATTTCTATCTATAAAGCTTTTTCTTTTTTTTTCTTTTTATTAAACTACTTTATTGTATAATTCTTAGCAATATTTTCCTATACCAAATTACATGAATTAAATTACTGTTTGCAACAAAATTTTTAGATAAAATACTTAGTAATCATACGCATCAAAAATCTCGAATGTGTTATCTATTCAACTAGCTTTTATTCTTATATCTTTTTTGTGTACTGATGGAATCCAAACTTTCCAAATGACAGTTTTTCAATAACTATGTAATTTTTACAATGAATTATTATTATAAAAATACGTACGAAAACCGTAAAAGTGATGTACAAGTTACTTGAAAATTTTTTTTTATTAAATAATTTCTCATTTTACTACAACTTAAAAGCTTACAGCTTAATACTCAGAGCACTCCAGAAAATTATAAGAGAGTTTTCTATCAAATCGATCAGATTATATTGATACTATTACATCTCTGTCTCACGATTTATTGTAAGCAACTGTTTTATTGAACAATACGTAAATCAGTAAATTTTTTGATTACGTCTTTGACTTGTGGCCCACGGTTAGAAAGAATGAAAAATAAGTTTACGTCAACTCATTTTGTTTCTGGAGCTCAAAATTATGTCACTAAATACGAGTTTGATTAATTATACGAAATGGTAGAGTTTAGCGGTAATACACTTTTTTCAATAAAATAGTTATATTTAAATAAATTTGGTTGATTCACCACATACTTAAAAGAATTTAATTATTAAGGTTAAAAATTTTAGTTTTTTTTTTATTACCTGTAATTTATTGTCAATAATTTATATTTATCATAAAAATCAAACTCCTTCTATAGTTAATGCATGTTTATCAACTACGAAGTACGTAGGAACGGTACAAGTAATAACTTAAAACTGATACATAAAAAATTTTTTAATTTATTGCTAATAACTTATTTATTACAAATTTTACTTAAGATACTGAAATTAAGGTGTTCACGTTGAAGGTGCACGAAATTCAGGGTCAGTATAATAGGACACGAGTTTAAAATTTGCTGCCAAGTAAGTATCCTACCTTAGCAATACCCCGACTTGTCTGGCTTTGTTAATGGCTGTGGGTACACATATACATACACACGACTTTAGTTTACAATGTATGTTTTATTTTTTGGATTATTGATCATTTATGAGACGATTTTACGGTGAGAAAGTCATCCACCCATCTCCTCCTTTCTGAGGCATCTTTGTTATTCATTATTATCTGCAAGTCTGTATGCCCCGGTCTGCAAGGAATCATACCCAAGTGGCGTGGATGATTTTTTAAATTTTTAGATCCCCCCTCCTTCGTGTAAGCTTTGCGTAAATCAGAATTAAACCATCCCTCCCAAAAGTTACGTTGACTTACTTTTATTTCTACATTTTTGACAAAGAATTTGAAATAGTATATCTTTTGAATAGTTACTATTAAATATTGAAATATTATAAGTTTTTATTATGTTACAATGACAAGTTTTTAAATTCAAGCGTAACAGAAAACAAAGCAATATTAGTTATAATAAGTATAAATAAAAATTTTTTTTTATATTAGAGTGCTCTACGTTCGGCTCCTTTGATAAGGGCACTACTATGGGCACTTAGCACTTGGGAGAAGGAAGGAAAGAGGGATGGGATGCCTCCCATTAAAGGAGGGGGTAGAAGGAAATTAGGCAATTTTGCTGCAAGAAGGTCGCCTAAACCCTCCTTGAGAAGCATTGCGTGGTGAAAAAGCACATGTGAAAAATCACTGAGGTACTTGCCTGAAAAGTCGCACTGGCCGGGAATCGAACCACGGTCTCCCGCGTGCCAATCCACGACCTAGCCGACTGAGCCACAGCGCGCTCATTATAAACATAAATATAAGCATATTCAGCAATGTTGTTAAAGAATGTCTGAATCAACAAAAATCATAGTGGGATCTCATAAGAAGTGACTTTAAATAAAACATAAAATTTATGTACGTCAACTATTAGGTAAATATAATTGAAAAGCTAATATTTTAGAATAAAAAAGAGTGTTTTGTCACTCATAAACTTATTGCCTGCCCCCCCCCCACCCTTAGTGTAACCATCCATATGATTCAACTAAACCTCCCCTCCCTCTAAAACTGTCCATGGCATTTGGGTACGACCCCTAAAGGGCATTGTACCAGTTGCCTACTGATATAATATCCTAGTGATTACAAATCACATAAAAACAGGACATTGTTACCCGGGAGAAAGTGACGGAGCAGAGATTCGAACCCGAGCCAAGCGCTCTACCATCTTAGCTACTGAGAACTCCCAACGGTGCGTGCTTTTTACTGTGACATTATACAAAATACATGTAGCCGATATCACAATGCTGGTAGCTCTGCTTAATTTTAAGAATATGCTTATACTAATCATACACAGGAAAAATTTGGATTGCAGCTAACTTATCGGTAAGACCACTTTCCGTAAAGGTTAAGCCAGGAAAAAACTGAGAAATGAATTTGAGCGCTTTCAGATACACATACCTCTTTTTCGTTGTTACAACGACTTTTTGACCTATATTTCTTTGTAAATCTGTGGAGTAGGATTAAGAAGACCAAATCGAATTAAAATACATAGCTTCGTCAAAAAATATAGGTCAGAAAGTCGTTTTAACAACGAAAAAGAGGTATGTGTATCTCAAAATGCTCACATTCATTTTACAAATTTTTTTAGCTCAAAATTATGTATATGTATGTATATATGGGCACTTACTTAGGCTAACCAAGTTTTCACGGTGGGAATGCTTCATCCCAGGTTGTAGACACACAGTTAATAGTATTAAAACATTAGCGTTGTATGATTCATAATTTTTTTTACTCTTGGGAATAGTTAGAAATTTCCTGACCAACAGTGAACGGTTGATTATCCTGAGAACGATTTAAAGACAAGATATTCTTCGGTCAATGGCGTATTTTCCTCCAGCACAGTCTGCGTACGCAGAGACTCCAAGGGTAAGAGTCAAGCTACCCGCAGCCGGCTCTCCATCATTGAGAATAATAATAAGGAATTACTGGAAGCATTACTACTGGCCCTTGTCAGGGCAAATATAAGTGTTTATGTTTACTAAGTCACTAGAAATTTTATTGGTTTTTTAGAGCCAGCTTACGTTAAACTACCTTGCCAACTCCATGTTTTTACAACTATTTCTGACAACGATTCATCCACCAAAAAACTGTATGAAGCCAGACACTTCTAAACTAAATCAATAATTTACTAGCAGACGTCATAAATGGAGTTGTTTGTTGCAAGGCTAGGAATTCCTGTCACCAACGACTCTGCATTACCCTCTTGACTCTAAGCACTCAACCAGGTATCACTAATTCTGTCCAAGGTCTACGCTGGGGAAACCTTACAATGATGCTATAAAGCAAAATAAACTTGTGCAAACGGGATAATCTCCAATAGGCAAACGTCACAAACCAATCTCTTCACCTTGGATCACCAAAACGACTGAGCTTTGCGAAGAAAGAAGATGCTTTGGTTACCATCGTCTCCAGTGTAACACCAGGAGACATTGGAAAAGAGCACCTCTAACGCTTTAGAGCATTGTGGCTTCTCTCCCGATTAGTCTGGTGCTACAACAGCAGGCCAGAGAAGATTATCCTGAGATATCCAGGCAGTCACAATTGCTGGAAACTTCAGTCAAGAAAGAGTTTGGCTCACTGGTCCTTTTTAGAGCTATCAGACGTCGAACTAGCTTGCCAATAAATATATTAGAACTCAACAAAATTGACAAAACAGCCTTTAGGGGTCACAAAAATTTTAATCATGCCTATAGTCACAAGAGGAAAAACTTCAAATATGTACAATTTTAGGTGTCAGAAGAAATAGACGCAGAACATTGATTGAAATTAAAACAGCAGCTTCAAAATCAACGAATAAAGAATCCATTAAGTGAAAGACTAAATTTCCATTCTAACCCTGACAGTAATTACTCAAATACTTCAGCTTTTTAAATAGGGAAAATAATATAAATATTTGTATTCGTTGAGGCGATAAAGAAGTGAGAGATTAGACTCCAGAACTTTGTTGCTTTACAGTAATAAAGGTTTGAAATTCGAAAAAATAAATTTTTATGATGTATTTTTTGTCAGTTTTAAATCCTTACAGTTTTTACAAACAGCCTTTTTTATTTATCGTAATGTGAAAAAGTTCAAATCAACGGGCCTTTAGTGCCAACAACTTTTTTGTAGCGTAAGGAACGAACGGTACTTTTCAGGATGATTATATTTGTTAAACTCTATTATAGCTTATTATTCAACCAAAACTGCATGGATTCCGAACAAAATTTTTTAAAGTTAGAATTACGAGTCAACACAATACAGTGTTCCACTCAATAAATCTCAGATAAAGCTACAGGGCCGCTAGTATTACATTTTTATATTATGCAACTCGCAGATCGCATATATTTTTTATTTGCGTGGACCTTAGTGATCTTTTTAGCATACATCATATTTAATAAATCATCATTTGTAACGTCCTAATCAACAAACTGGAACTTTTTTTTCTTTTCTTAAAATATAATTGTTAACCTAATTTGATGTCGTAGGTTATATTCTAGCCAGAGCATACAGCGTTATCAAAAGCTGTTACTGAAATATTGTTTATAAAGAATTTGTTCAATGAAATTTGGAAATAAAAAATTAAAAATCCAATCAGTTTCTATAAATATACTGCAGGAGTAGTTGCAAATGCTAAGTAGGGAAACTTTACAGAAAATTTCAAGTACATAGTAGAACTGGATCATCACGTAAATGAAAATTAATAAAATGGAATTATACATGTAGTAAAAATTAATTGAAAAAATAATATGGCTGATACGTTAGTTGAGAGTTAAAGTGAAGAAAAATTTGATATCAATAAAAGAATGTCAAAATTAAAAGAACAGGACATGTTAGAGTTTTCAAATTGAGATGTTCACAAATGTTTTAACAGTACTGAAAAAAATAAAAATGAAACAAATAATAAAATATTTACAAATAAAGAGTAAAGGCACCGAGCAATAGGACATGTAATTCTTTAATGTTTAAATAAATTAGTTGAAAATTAAATCATTGACGGTATGCCAGATAAACTAGAAAATATTAGAATGAAGTATAAAAGTCGTATTGGAAGCAAAATGGCAAATAAACAATTTGAAAATCAAAGAAAAAAGGTGAAAGAAATTCTAGAAATCATACATACTAATTTAAATGGAGCACACAAAACAAGTTACAAGGGAGAAAAATATTTTTTAACTTTTACTGATGAGTGTAGCAAGTGTGCAAACATTTATTGTATTAAACAAAAATCAAAAGATATTGATTGTTTTATTAATCATCCCAAACAGCAAGAACTATTGAAAATGATTTTATTTTGGACTCAGGTGTATGTTATGAAGTCATTTAAATTAATTACTATGAACGAAATATAAATTCAATGTGAATTCATAAACTCAACAAGTTATGTCCCAATATGGCTTCGCCCAAGACTTCCAGAGTGAAACACCATAGAGTATCAACACGTAATGTAAAACGTTTTCAGTTAAAAATCTTACACCTATTCTTGACACTTCTCAGAACAAAAAACGTCTTATTAAAAATATTTATGTTCAGAATCCATGCAGTTTATTTACCATTACTATTGTCAATTACTAAAGCAACAAAGTCCTAAAGCTAAACCTATCTATTTTAATCGCCTCAACAAATTAGAATACATATTATCCTATCTATTTAAAAATACAGATAATGTTAGTGATAACTGTCATCAGAATTATAATAAATAGCTGATCTCTCAGGTAATAGATTCTTTACTTGTTGATTTTGATGCTGCTGTTTCAATCTCGATAAATTTTATCACCCTTATAAAAACCCTGATTGTTAATGTTCAGTTTCCTGATACCTAAAATTGTAAGCATTTAAAGCATTTAAAGCATTTGAAAATTTCCTTCTGATTCGCTCTGTAGCGACTCTAGGTATGGTTCAAAACTTTGTGAACCCTAAAAGCTGTTTTTGTCAACTTTGTTAAGTTGTAATGTATTTGTTGGCAAGATAGTTCAACGTCCGATGGCCCTAAAAAGGACCAGTGAGCTAAACTCTCTCTTGACTAAAGTTTCCAGCAAACGAGTCTGCTTGGATATCTCAGGATAATCTTTTCTAGCCTACTGTTGTAGCACCAGACTAATCAGGAGAAAAACTACAACGTCTAAAGCATTGGAGCTAGTTCTAGAGCTCTTTCCCAATGTCTTCTGGTATTACGTCGAAGACGTTGGCTAAAGTACCTTTTTTTGTAGACTCAGTTGTTTTAGTGATCTAAGGTGGGGAGATTAAATCATGATGCTTGCCTGTCAGAGACTGTTCCGTTTGCTAAAGTTTATTTTTTTATCATAACTGTAAGGTTCACCCATCGCCGATTTCGGAGAGGATCGGTGATTCCTGATTAAATGCTTAGAGTCAAGAGAGTTATACAGGGTCGTCGGTGTCCAGGGTTTCTAGCTTCATGGTGAACAATTCTACTGGTAACGTTTGCCAGTGAATAATTAACTTGGTTTCGTAGTGACCAGATTTTTATAGTTTTCTAGTGGATGAGTCGTTGCCGTGGGAATTGTAGTAAAAATGTATTTATTCACAAGATAGTTTAAGGTTAGATAATCCTAAAAAAACCGATAAGATTGATGGTTAAGTAGGGAACGTAAATACTTATGATGACCCTGAAAATAGCCAATAGTAATACTTCCAGTCATTACTTATTATTATTCTCGGTAATGAAGAGTTTGCTGTGCGTAGCTTGACTCTTACTCAACTATTACAAAGGCATATCAATTTATAGCTGAATCTTCATAAAAATTAGCTCTTTACGAAACTAAAAGGTTATGTAAGTTTAATATGTTGAATTAATAATCCTTAAAGAACGTTTAACGCCTTTTTATAATAATAATAAATTTAATTATTTAACTGCATCATTATACAGCCATTTTAAGTTCTGAAATTAAAATATAAAAAAACGGTTAAGTTTTTTTTTGTTTTTGAGTGCAGCTTATTCTTTGTATGGCACTCGTAGTATTATTTTGTCTAGTACTCATATATTAATAAAATCAACCTAAGTATTATTGACTTTGGACTGATATTGTATATCAATCTTACAATAAAAAAATTAGAATAATGTCGTGAGATTTTTATATACTTATAACGAAAAAATCTCTTAACATACTTGGTGTTAAGTTTGTATTAAGTACTTTGAAGTCAAATCTTAATATTACAAATCTTGATTTTTTTAAAGTGCATGTAGTATACAGAATGATATCACGAGTGCCATATAAAAAAAAGTTGCACTAAAAAATAAAACAAAACTTGACCGTTTTTACTTTTTGATTTCAAAACTGTTACTGGTATGTATAACCATGAAATGAAAATAATAAAATTCATTGCCACTGTATGAACGCTTCAAAAATTTCTTAAATAATGTTAATTCAATACATTAAACTTACCTAACCTTTCAGTTTTGTTAAAAGACAATTTTTATGGGGATATCATAATTTCTCAAGGGTTACATCAAGGCTGCGCTCAACGTACCCTTTTTTTCTCATCCTCTTTCTCTTCTTTTTCTGTCTTTAAGGTAGTTTCGCAAAATATAGGTCAATCGTTTATATAAATATACAATACTAAGGTTATGTTCATATATCATCCGGTATTCAAAATATCAGAAAGAAATGTAAATGCCTTTGCGTACACTTATACATACATAAACATATACATATATCTACTTGTACTCATGTGACAATGTGACGTTGCCACGTACGGGATACTTACTTAGTTATCTTCCAAAATCGAACGAAGAGCCCTTTTTTGATTACTATTACTTTAAAACTATGTGGTAAAAATTTCTCAAAAAAATATATGTATTTTTTTACTGTCTAAGGTAGTTTTCAGTAGTTTTTTAATTATTTATAGATATAGGGTAAGTAACACTTTTTTAAATAATAGGGCTATGTAGTGTTTGCACCACTGCTCCAATGTTGAAAGAACGATTTTTTGGTAAATCGGTCTCAAATTTTTTACACATATTTCTCAACGGTTATATTAGTTTTGCTGGAAATTTCGTACCTTTTTAGATACTTTTGATTTAGGAATCAATTACCTTAAGTTGACATTTTCATTTCAACTCCAACACAATACAAATACAATATCGGCCCCCCTGTCACGGCTTCGCCCGAGACTCCCTAAATAGAACACCGTAGTGTATTGACACGTTATGTAAAACGTTTTAAGTTAAAAGTTTTCATCTATTCTTGACACTTCCCAGAACAAAAAACGTCTTATTAAAAACATTTATGTTCAGAACCAATGCAGTTTATTTCACATTACCATTGCCAGTTACCAGAGCAACAAAGTTCTGGAGCTTGATCTCTCTATTTTTTGTCACCACAATATATACAAATACATTTTATTATATCCGTTCAAAAATCTGGAAGATTTAAATAATAACTTTAAGAGTTATAATGGAAAGCTGATACATCACATAGTGGATTCTTTATTTGTCAGTTTCAACGCTGTTTTTTCAATCTCTATAAATTTTCTGTGTCAGTTTCTTGGTGCCTAAAATTGTATACTTTTGAAACGTTTGAAGTTTTCCCTCTTGTGACTACAGGCGTGGTTAATACTTTTGTAATCTCTAAAGCCTGTTTTTTGCCGAATTTGGTAAGTTGTGATATATTTGTTGGCAAGGTGGTTTGACGTCCGATGGCCCGAAGAAGGACCAGTGAGCTAAACTTTTTCTTGACTGAAGTTTCCTACAAACGTGACTGTAACTTTAGGGTGATCTTTTCTGGCCTGCAGTTGGTGAAAAAATGACTGACTTGATTCAATAGTGGCCGACTTTAGATAATCTTTTAGTCGACAAGTCTTGGCCAGAAATGGTAGTAAAAATTTATTTATTGACAAGATAGTTTAACCTTAAGTGGCCCTTAAAAGAACCGATGAGATTGATGGTTAAGTAGGTAACATAAAAACTTATAATGGCCCTGCAAATGATCAGTGGTGATACTTCTAGCCATTCTTTATTACTATTCTTGATGATGGAGAGCTGGCTGCGGGTAGCTCGACTCTTACCCTTGGAGTCTCTGTGTGTAGAGACCGTGCTAAAAGAAGGTAGGTCCCCTGACAAAAAAATATCTTGTCTTTGGGTCGTTCCTCGAATAACAAACCGCTCACCATTCATCGCGAAAGTGGGCCTGGAAAATACCTTCTCTGTGGATATGCCAGTGAAATGATCACTGAGATGGAGGTCCTTGTGGCTGCCCCAACTCCTCAGGGTTATTTTTTCTAGCTTGCTGTTGTAGCAAAATTTGCTCTGGTCACCCCAGGACAGTTAGAAGGATGGTCATATAATTCCAAAATTCTAGAGCAGATTGTGCTCTGGTTAGACACATCTCCTGGTATTCTACTAAAGACGTTAGCATTTCGAACATCTTTTTATAGGTTCACTTTTCAGTCCTCGTGGTTTGGGATGGATTTTGACGTCGGTCGCTTGTCCATTAGAGAACAGTGTTATCGGTAGCCAGGATACCTAATTGCACGACTCACAGGTCTAAGCTTCATGCACTGTTGATGATCGACTGTGGTATTCGGTACTTTGCTCGGGGATATAATAACAAGAGTTACTTAATTCTACGGCAGATAGCTTCGATTTTACTTCCACGCCACCTAGCAAATCCTACTGAAAAGAAATGAAAATCTAGCATATTTTTACAAAACTTTGAGCTTATTAGTTGCTACTGTTATTAATTTTTTTAAGATGAAAGCTATGCTAAAACTATCTAGGAAGTGGCAAGAATAAGAAAAGGACCTCACAGCAACTCAAGGAACTTTTGGTTCCCGGTGAAATTGGCTGAAATTAATATATGTTGTGGATTATAATTTTCTGAACAAAAGATTCTACAAGTACAAGTCCTAAGAATGGACAGTTTTTGAGTTGATAATTATTTAATTTGCCTACTCTACAAAGATTAGTTTGACAGGCAACGCAGTTCAGTCTATGGATGAAGCTCGCTCAATATACAGAGATATGATCGGGAAGAATTATGTCGAGTGCATCTCCACTGAGAGACAAGTGGAACGCCCTCTGTCCTCGAATGGTTGGATAGAGTTCTAATGTAACGTACGCCTACCGACCCAGGCAGTGGGACAGCTAGCGAGCCACTTTGAACGCTATGCGGACCACCGTAGTACAGCAGCAGTACTATCTATACAGTACAGCAGTTATCCCAGTATCTAGTGCATAGTCTTTCCCAGTTCGTGGTACAGTTTATGTCCATGACACAAGCTATTTATACTATCTATTAGATAAGTTACTTGTATCTTATAGATAATAATGTATGTATATGATACACAGCACATCAGTACTGGACATATCCATATATACTATTCACGGTATAGGTGCTACCTGTGCGTTACTCTGCCACAAAAATAACAAAATATTTTATATTATTTCTTTAAAATTTTATACATATTAACCTTATAACAGTATTTTACAAAAAAAAAATTACCTCTCCAAACTGTAAAATAAAAATTTTTATTCAAACAAACTATTACAAAAAATAAGTTTTAATTTTTAACTTTTATGATATTTAGTTTATATAAATATCATATATAAAACTATATTGTTAATTATTATAATATATAAGTTACCAGTATCATTTACAATAACGTAATAAGTAGCAAATAATAATACAGAATATGTTACTCCTCGAATAAATTGATCAACCTTAAAACTTACCGTATTATTTTTAAGACATTTTAAAGCAACACGATTCATAAACATGCATACATAAAAACGCATTCAATAATATACATTTATACATCTATGTACGTATGCACACATGCGCGTTACATACACAGATGCCCGTCGAGTATGCATTATAATATATTATACTCGGCGCTTGGCACGCCAACTACTGTGGGTACATCTAATTTACTCGTCAATAGCACGTTAATAGCACCATACTTGTGGCACATTGCTTGTGCTGCAAGAGTGGAGCGCCTGGCGTCCCACTCTGGGTTGTCTCTCGTCCTAACCTACGTGGTAGCTCAGCCGCGCCACCTAAAGGACAGGGGGCGTTCCAATTTTCTCTCAGTGTACCGTTCTTAACCATCAATAAGCGCAGTATAAGATTATTCTAGTTAAATCAATAGTAGTATAGCTCATTTGCATTGTTGTCTTATATAAAAAATCAGTAGTCTCTAGTACGAGAAAGTGCCTATCGTGTAATAAACCGGTAAAAAAAGTGATTTCATTATTTTTTAACTATAAATATCATTCAAAAGTACTCAATCAGGTTCATCATTATGAATCGTCACAATTATTCTTGTACAAATACATAAGCTGACCCTAATTTTTAGCATGCAAACTCTTTAACGACTATATACATTATTATAACAAGTAAAATCTATTTTGTAAGTTATTTTAGTTAGATGAATTATTCACTGACAACGAATAGTTTCCTTATTTCATGAACTAATTATATTATTTTCGCTACTGCTTACAGGTACAGTCAGCTAGAATCTCGACTCAACCACCATTTTCTCGTCCAGTTTCCAAAACCTACTATATATAGATCCTGCGTTATCCTGAACCTTTTCTTATGGCAATGATTGCTGATTCCCAGTCCTCAGAGAGGTACTGCGAATCGTTATTTTAAATACTAAAGTTTAGCAACCAAACGTTATATAGTTCCATTAACCTCTTGTTTTCAAAGTGTGATGACCAAGACACTACTTTTTGATTGGATCTAATGATCGACAAAATCCACAAGTTTTTACGTGTATCTGCAGTTGGAATCTACAAACTCAGTGTTCGCAGAGCAAGGGCCAAAAATTAAACAAATTAAAAGGCGTGACTCTGGATGAAAACGACTTTGAATTCTGGCTTTTATCATGAAGGGAAAAAAGCGTCATTTTTTACATAAAAACAGACCATTTTATTACTGCATTATAATTATATACGAGCATCTATACGTACTCGAGGCATTTGTCTGAGTCAGTTACGTCGAAATCACCCATATGTACATGGGCATATTTATGTAACCAACTCTGATCATTCGCTTACCAGGTTAAAAGTTCATCTTACATTTACAATCCACAACTGGAAATGCCTAAGAATTAATTTGAATTTGCACGGAAAAATTTTCTTGGCTACGAAAAATAATTGTATTATTATCATGTACAGTTTCACTGTCTTTGTTACCTAAACAAAAAAAAAACAAATGATAAAGTTTCAAGTCCGCAGTCCAGCATCGTGTTTGATAATATATTTCTTACTATTTAATGAATAGAACTATTTTTCAAATGCACTGTGTTGGTCACGATTAGAGAAAAGATCATGCAATTTTAAATGTAAACTTTATAAGGCCAGATAAAAAGCCAGTCATGTAGCTAGTCATTTAGCCTTACTTTAAGCCATGTTTTTAGCCATGCATTCAGCTGTACTCTCAGCCAGACTTCGAGCAAGACCTTGAGCCATACTTTTAGCCATTTTTTAACGTGGTATATAGACAAACATTGAGCCATACTTCAAGCTGAACTTTACGCAAGTTATTAAGCCTGACTGAAGCCATTTATTAAAATAATAATTGTATTTATTAAATAGTAAGAAATATATTATTGAACACGATGCTGGACCTCGGGCTCCAAACTTTGTCATTTATTTTTCTTTACAGGTTACGAATACAACAAAACTGCATACGATGATGATATAATTATTTTTTGCAGCCAAGGAAATTTTGCCTTACTAATTCACATAAGTTTTGAGGCACTTAGAGTTGTGTATTGTAACCGTCAAACGATCTTTTATCCTCGTACATGAATAATCAGAGTTAGTTACATAAGTATATACTTATACGTACGAGTGAATCCAACGTAACTGACTTAGATAATGCCTCAAATACATACAGATTCTCGTACATAGTCGAAATGCATTAATAAAGAGGTTCGTTTTGATGTAAAAAAAAATTCTTTTTGTTCCTTAATGATCAAAGCCAGAATTAAAATTCGTGTTTATCCATACTATTAAGTCATTCATACTGTTATTACGTACGATAGCATATAACTATGCGTGCGTGCACCTCCACTGGCTTGGATCCAAAAGGTAGAGGAATAGTAAGGAGAAGTGATAGGAAAGGAAGAGCGAAGAAACAGAGTAAGGGGGAGATTAGCTAAAGACACGAGAGTGGAAGGACCGGGCCCGCGAGATTAGGACACGTGCAACATCTCTCGAATATAAGTAATTCTAATAAAGCACAAGTAAACTACAAGACAGCCTATTATTTATTCCCGCACCGTAAAACTCACGTAACAACTGGTGTCAGAAGTGGAATACAGACAAAATTTTTACAATCTGTCGCGTGTGTAGAAATCACTTAGTCTCGCGAAAAAAAAATTAAAAAAAATTTTTTTTTTCGATCAATCAACATAATAAAATAAAGAAAAGAAAAAGAATGTGTTGTTCATCGTAAAGTAAAAAAAAAGTATCAAAAGTGCCGGACGCCAAATTCAGTGACCCAACCATCACAATAAAAGGAATCTAGAGGAAGCTTCAAAAGATAAGGAGAAGTAATCGAAAAATTTATTAACACTGCTATCAGATCAGTACGGCGATAAGAAAAGAAACTGCATATCAATCCAGTGGACCAATATACAAAAATACTAGAACAACTACCAATAGCTACAGCCAGGAAAATACGGACAAAAAGAGAACACGGTACGCCGAGCCCAGACAGCAGCCCCAGACCGGACACGGGATACATCACTCAAAAGTAAGAAACAACGGGGAAAATCGAAGACAGGTCAACTTACAGAAGGATCGAAGGCCAACTCATGGGGATACACAGGATCATCATTATGCTGACCATCGGGACAGGAATCTGGTAAGTAAGATTTTACTGGTCCTATATACCATACTCATAACCCCCGAGGGAAAAAGCACGTAAAGAAAAAATTTTCATATCCATATTATTACTAAATCACAAAATCTAAGGAGCACGCATATCTACCAGGCTAACACAAAATACACAACAACGACAATGCCTTACGATTAAACAATATATATATATATATATATATATATATATATATATATGTATATGTATACGAACACACAAGACAAACTACAAATAAACTAGAGATCAACATTATGAGTGACGTAAAAACAAACGATACACTGGGAGGAGTATAAAAAGTCAAGAGGCGCACAGACGTACACGCAATGGGACCAATTAACGTAGATGACGAAGTGATACAGATTCACTTAGAAGATGACCCAGTATCATGGGCAGACTGGCAGAAAGCCAGCAAAAAACAGAAGCTTTTTATGATAAAAATATTAAGGAAATTAAAACCAAACATAAGACGTGGGTGACTATCTCATAGGCAAGACATAATCGATAACAAAGCTGATGCACCATCCCATACAGAAACACATAGACCCCCTTATTTAAAAAATTAGCTTCCCACGCCAAGCGTGAAAATGCGACAACTAATAGAAGCCAACCTTTCACTAATCAACCTTGCGATAAAGCGCAAACACAACACAAATCTACATGATATAATAAGAGAAGCAGCTGCGCAGGCGGTGCAACAATATACAAACCAAATACCTACACAATCAAAACACTCATTATTACAACAAACTCATGAAAGAACCAAATAGCGTCAAACACAAATGCGAATCTTAGTAGTTTAAGAGGAGCAAGTAATTGGGAGCGAGGGGGTAGCTCGTGATACGACAATAATAATTATAGACAAAATTCAACGACACAACCCCATCCTGCAGAGAAATTCAAATCAAAATGGGCAAATACAAATTACTTAAAGGCCCAAAACCAATGTACGGTATCTCCGCATTATATAGAAAGTTTTAGTTACGAACGCCAAATTCAGAACACGATTTCGTCAGTAAGCCACTTAACAACAAATGTGCCAACATTTGACGGCGATCCCGTTAAGTTAACTCTATTCAAGTAATGGTAAAAACGGTATCATGATCTATAGGTCCCTTGTACGAAAAGTTTTTTATAGGCTCACTGGCAAATAAATTTAAGGACAAGGCAGTCGAATTCATACCACGGCTAACACAGTTCTCTTCTATGGATCAGTTTTTAGTAGAACTAAAAAACAGAAACAGCAAAATTAAAAATCGTAAAGCAATACAGAGGCGAACTTGTAGAAGATTACAGCAGCCGCGTACAGAAACCGTACGATGGAATAATAACATTCTACGACTCGGACACGACACTACTCCCTAGGTAACGACAGGCATTGAAAGGGAGTGTTGAAAAAGAAGCCATAAAGCAATAGACGTATGGAATACAATCGCCATGTAACTACAGAATAACATGCCTTAGTCCAAAAACATTGGGCGGAGCATAGTAGCCGCGCTGAAAATGGAAAGCGACCTCAGCTTACGCAAGATAATGCCAGCACGAATCGAGGCTCAAGTATGCCTAGCGAGAACAGAAACAAGAGATACGGACGATCGTGCATGCAACTAAGAGCAAGCAGAAGCACGTGAAACGACAGAAAAAGGTAAAACAACTGGGGATTATCAGTATTGCTCGTATTTCAATGAATACGGAGAGCATGCTACAAAATTATGTATGAAACTGGTAGCAGACGTGATGAGTGAGAAAATTCAAAACCCGGTTATAAAAACAAATCACCCATAAGTACAGGCAGCACAAGATAAACAGAATTTAAGAGTTAAAAATTACGCTTACTGCAAACGCAGGGGGCACTATACAAGCAAATATCGTTCACTAGTAAGAGACGCAGAGAGTGGGAGAATAAATTGGAGCGACGGACGCAAGCAATTCAACAACGATCACAGGGAAAACACGGAAGAAAATTTTAACTGCCGAAATAATTATAATTACCCCCCTAATACGTATAACCAAAACTATAACAACGATTTTAGAAGGAACCCCTATAATAATGCGGGTTACAACAGATATAACAACTACAACAGAAACGTTGATTAACCGAGAAATAACAACAACAATTACAACAGCCAGTATGGTAACTACAATAATTATAGAGGCAGTTATAACTATAACAGAAATTATAATAGGGGTGAAAATTATAACGACAGAGGACCTCCGAATAGAACAAATGATGCACCTGATGCAAAAATATTTACGAATAGTAAGGAACATTTAAACTCGCAAGACGCTCGTCGTACTTCCAAGCGCTGAGTGGGCCCTGAGAACAGAAAGAGACATAGAATGTAGGAATGAGACAGAGACAGCCAAAGGAGAGAAGGAGCTAACAGAATAAAAAAAAATAGACATTGGAGAAACAGATCCCGAGCAGGCTCTTCAAACGGCTGAAAATGCTCACAAAGAAAAAAGAGTTGAAATGGAGTACATAACTAGTAGCCCTTTAACTGATGGAGAAAACATCAAGGAAGACATTGACCTACCTACCCGGAGGGTAAATATTACGAGTACTGAAAGCACACCACACCATAAGTAATATTCAGCAGCAATCAACTGCAACTATAAAGTGCAATGTTTTACGCGGATACTGGTGCCAAAGTATCAATTATAAAAGAGTGCTGTCTCACTACAGACTCGCATATAGAGAGCAGAGAAAATGTCCTAATAACTGGCGTCACACACGGAGTACACTGCACGTTAGGAACGACTAAAATACCTCTTAACGGTATCATAATGAATCTGCATGTAGTCCCAGATACTTTCCTGATATAGATGGAAGGCATAATTATCTGGGATGCTTTTAAGTTATATAATGGCCCTATAAGCTCCAAAGAAAATTATTTAGAATTAAAAGGCATCATAATTCTATTACTAGAACAACAATATATTAAAATCCCCACAAAGTCGAGGAAAATAATATTTGCGCATATGAAACATGATGGCAGCCACGTACAAGTCGGCTGGGTCACTCTACAAAACATAAAAGAGGGAATCTTATTAGGAAATTTTACAGGAGTAAATAAAAACTCAAAACTATATGCGGAAATTATAAACACAACAGACAAAAAATTTGAAGTGCCAGTACCAGAAGTAGATGTTTTCGAATGTGAGACCAGACAAGGGGCGGAACCATTCAGCATCATTGACGACGCTGAACGGTTAAACGAAGCAATGATCGGGCTTTTTAATATTAAGGACGTTCGGTAGTGTTAGCGGGGGGAAACTTTTGCGCGGTGAGGGGAAACCAGCGATGAATGAAGATTTGGCAACGTCGTACGGGTCTTAAATGTGTAAGTGTTCATGTACACGCATCAGGTGTCTCTGCACACTCTACACTGTCTGCTCGTCTGCTGCGTGCTGCGTCGGTTACGACAGCGTTCGTGTATCAATGTTTTTGTGATAAAGCTGTAAGTATTTGTTACTGATTTATTATAAAAGTGTAGTGAAAATGAATAAATGAGTAATTAGAAAGACTTGTAACAATTGTATTTCTATTTGTAGATTTCATTCGTAAGAATGCCCAAAGCCAAACAGTATAACCTCCAAACTACGAAGAATGAGAAAGGAACAGAAATAGTTCGATTTAAAGGAAAATTTACAAAAAAATATAAAGTTGAAAGGCATTTACGAACTATGTTGAGGAACAAGGTACAAAAAGAGAAGAGTGGTTGTACCAGTTATGTCAAAGATATTCCTATTGATGGAGAGCGAGTAATTGATGTAAAAACCATGGCCAAGAAAATGTTTTGTGAAAAATGCAAGGATAAATTAGGCTTGTGTGATATCCAAGGAGAAGTCGTTCAAGGCTTGGGTTCAATTTTTGATGTTGAATGTTCTAAATGCAATCACGTAACGAAAATTCATTCAAGTGAAAAGTACGTCAATCCTGTAACTGGAATAAGTTCTTTTGCAATAAACACTAAACTATCACTTGGTAAGTTTTCTATCACATATCAGCATTCAAATTATTTCAGAACAAAAGATGATAAATTTTTCATCTTGCAGGAGCTTTGAATTCTGGGTTAGGGCCAACTAAGACAAACAAACTTCTTAAAACAATTGATTTACCTGGAGTTAATGACAAAACTTTCAAAGTACATGAGCGTCTGGTGGAACCAGTCATTGAAGAAGTTGCCAGGGAGTCTTGTATCGAAGCCGTGACCGTCGAAAAGGAATTGACAGAAAAAAATGTAGAGGATTTAAAATTGTGCCTGTAAGTTTTTTTTTGTGTACCTGCGCGTACTCTCCAAAACCAAAT
Source organism: Copidosoma floridanum (assembly GCF_036245765.1). Lineage (NCBI taxonomy): Eukaryota > Metazoa > Arthropoda > Insecta > Hymenoptera > Encyrtidae > Copidosoma > Copidosoma floridanum. The sequence goes on from NW_028321907.1 coordinate 21,576,539, forward strand.
TATAGCGCAAACAATATTTCAGAGTGACAAGTAATATTTCGAAGCACTATTAGAATTAGTGATATATACTTATCAGTTTGAAATAGTGTACTAGCAATCTTTCAAAATGATTAACAACAATAGTGTTTTATAGAGTACAAACAGTTATCGTACGTTTCCTACCGCTAGGAAAATATTTTTATACAGACAATTTTTAATGCCGGAACCGATTTATTTATTTTAAAATTCATAATTATTTTTTATAGAGTTTTTTATATACAATTGATACAACTGTGACAGTGATTTTTTTGTTGAGAAGTGCTTTTTTATGTATGTACGCAAAGGTGTGAGTGTGCATATGAGTGATTGCGTGTTTTTATGCAAATATATATGTATGTGACTAAATATGTACATGTATTATCACCGCTTGAGGCGATTGTATTTTTTTTTGGATCAATTTTTACTTAGAGTATTCTCTTATTAAATTTATGTTGATGATGGACTTATACTTTTATATTCATGATTTGTATGTACTAAACTTTTTGTTACTCTGAATATGTGTTTTTATTTTTCCTATCAATTTCCATCACTTTTAGTCCACCTCACCTTCAAGACAGGTTCATTCTGACTACTAAACAAGCGGAAAACAGCGAAGAAAAAAGAATTACCAGGCTTTTCGCAAGCTATGACATGGGCTGGAGTCAGAGGTCGACAGGTCATCGATACGACAGCTTGAATGGTTTTTGTACTCTTGTAGGATATATGACTGATAAGGTTCTTGATTTTTGCACCAAAAATAGAAAATGTAAAACTTGTGATATTAATACTAAGAATGGAGTACAAACAGAGCACGACTGCAGACTGAATCACTATGGCACAGCAAAATCTATGGAGGCTGAAGGCGCAGTTCAGCTCATAGCAAACAGTTCAATTCTAAAAAATGCTGGCGCTGAAATATGTGTTTATATTGGTGACAACGACAGTTCTGTAGAATCTGCTCTTAATGAAAATTTAGACTATACTATTGTAAAGCAATGTGATATCAACTATTCGAAAAAGGGCGTAAGTAATATGTTATACAAGATGCGAGAAAACAAAAGTATTGACGTTGATCACGAGTTAACTCATGATACTATTGCTTTTTTTAAAAATTCTTTTGCTACCGTGATAAAAAAAAATAAAAATAATAAGGCCGCTATTGAACAGGATTTAAGAAATTTGCCAAACCATGTTTTTGATAATCATGATGATTGTGGAGGTTTTTGTAAATATAGAGAAGACAAAGAAAACTATGATAATAGTAGGCACTTAAAAAATCCGATTCTGTTCAAACATATTTATAAATTGTTTTTCGATTTAGCAAATAGTGCATGTAAATTTGTACTCGCCGCCTCATCTAATACCAATGAAAGTATTAATAATACAATGGCTAGCTACTGCCCTAAGGCAAATTCTTATTCTACATCGGAATCGGCGGATTACAGATTTGCATGCGCTGTTGCCCATAAAAATTTAGGTGCGGATTACGTTCTAAAAGTGTGGGAAAAATTGAATCTTACGTATAGAAAACCAATGATAAATTATTGCGCATATGCCAAAAAAAAGCAATTAAAAGACTGAATCGAGAATCTCAGCCTCACATAAAAGCTCTTAGGAAGCATAACAGTTTAAAAAAACAACAACTGAGAAATCAAAAAGAAAAAAAATCAAATGATACTTACTCTTCCGACATGATGCTTTTAGACACTCCTATTAACTCCAGTCAAATTACTCGTCAAATAGTAAATCATTTAAGTTACAATACCGACAATTTTGCGTATATCTTTTTCGATTTGGAGACTGGAGGCTTCTCTCCGCAAAAAGATATTCTTCAGATAGCTATGAAAAGCGAAACAAAATTATTATCCGTTTATCTCACACCAGTTAAGAATATCGATCCAAAGTCAACTGCAGTGACAGGTTTATCTAAAAACGGAAGACAACTATTTTTGCATGGTAAGCCACTTTCAACACTTTCTCATAAGCAAGCTGCATTGAGAGTTCTGGAGTTTTTACAAAGTTTTGGTAAGAATGTAATTATGATAGCACATAAATGTGATTTTGACTCTAATCGCATTGTAAGATTTTTCCAAAGTTTGTCTCTCTTAAGCTCATTTGAAACGCTTGTTTTGGGATTTGTAGACACTTTACCTCTTTTTAGAAAACATTTTCCGAATAGGAAAAATCATAAGCTTTCAGATCTTGGAAAAGACTTATTGACATTGTCTGTTGAAAACGCTCATAATGCAATAGTTGATATTGATTTATTAGAAAAATTAACCGCTACATATCTTTCATGGGATGATATTTCAACGAACGTGTTTTCCGTAAAAGATGTTCTTGCGAAAATTCAAAGAATTTCTGATGAAAAAATGTATTCGCCAACTTTTTCCCCCATGTCGTCTATCATTCCCAAAACAGTGATTAAAAATCTAAGTCAAAATAAAGTAGATTTTAATATTATTGTTGATAAATTTATGGAAGGTAATGATGGTTTAAGATCGTTTCTAATAAATGGGCAAAGCCCCTTAATCAAAAGAGCTACCAGTGTAAATAAAATACTTGAATTTTTAAATGACTTGACAAGTCTCATACAGCATGGGATGTCAGATAAGTAGGATGATTTCTAAGATGAGTGATTCAAACTATGAGCATGTGATTTTGTAATGTGCAAAAAAATTGTATCTTAAGAAGAAATAATAATTTTGAAATTAAAAAAAAAAATAAATAGCGTGTTGTTAACATTTATTGTTTTTTATGGGAAGGGGTGGGCGTTCTGTACATACACTCACGCACACACGTAAGCTTGTATTTTATGCGTGAATGCATAAATATCTACAATAATATTGAGATATTTACTGATCAACATCCTGAAACATTTTGAATTTCCCGCCACTTGCGACGTTGCCGTTGCGTTTCGGTCGAGCTTTTATTTAATTTTTTATTTATAAACGAATCAGACGATCGTCGCAAAACTTGGTATACATCAAATTAATAACATTATCTGTAACATATAAAAAAATTGGCCAAATTCACTGGCCCAATTTGCTTAAAACTGTGATTTAGTCAGTTCTCCCATAAGCGACAGTGTTAAAATGACTTAACTTTGAAATTCAATATCTCGAAAACGAAACAGAGGAACCTTTTTAAATTTTGACTGGTTTATTGTAACAACAATAAAAACGTCTGGTCAAAATTTCAGAAAAATTCGTTGGAAAATTCAATCACTACCGAACGTCCTTAAGAATTCAGATAAAAATAAAGACGATGATTAAGTTAGTAAAGAAAAATTCAAATGGTGCTATAAGCGATAAAAATAACTACGATGTAAAGGGCAACATTCAAAATTCCGAAGATCTTAAGAAATCGGACATAGCGGCTCGAGTGAACAAAATAATAGAAATTGTCGATACATCCGGCTGTAACATATAGGAATTAGATCACATCCGGAACCTCATAGAATACAATTCTTTCGTATTTGGCCTCGACGGCGAGCCACTAAAGGCTACAAAATTACTTAAACATAGAATAACAACATCAACAGAGAAACCAATCGTTGCCAAAAGGGTACGTTGTCCAATAAAACTAAAGGAACAAATGCAAATAGAAATAGATAAGCTATTACAATAACAAGTAATTAGACCCTTGACATCCCCATACAACTCAAATATGTGAATTGTCCCGAAAAACGTGGGACCAAATGAAGAAAAAAGCTGGAGGGTTGTAACAGATTTTCAGCTATTGAACGAAATAACGGTCGGTACGTGTTATCCACTGCCATTCCAGAATGAAATCTTGGAAAATTAAGCAGCTGCAAAATATATGACCGTGGTAGACTTGAGGAGGATGCTCATAAAACTACGTTCTCAGGACCAAACAGATATTACCAATATAAAAAAATTCCAATGGGATGCATAAACTCCCCAAGTACATTTATGCGAGTGATAACACTGGCACTAGCGGGTCTACAAAGACGCGAGATACAGGTATATACGGACGACATCATGGTATTCGCAGAAAACTTGGAACAACGCGGGATAAGATTCAAAAGGCTCTTAAAACGGTTAGCCGACGCAAACCTCACAATAGAACCGAGAAAATGCCATTTTCTTAGAAAGGAAGCAAAAGTGCTTGGTCATATTCTAGGCAACAGCCAGATCAAAACATATTCAGAAAAAATTAAAGCAGTAAGAAGTTTTCCTAAGCCGACAAATGCAAGGAAAATAAAACAATTTTTCGAGCTAGCAGGGTACTTTTGACGTTTCATCAAGGGTTACGAAAAAATAGCCCAACCTCTCTTAAAGCTTACAAGAAAAACAGCTGAATTTAAATGGGAGAAAGAACAAGAACATGTGTTTATAAGTTTTAAAAATGACCTGTGCAGTGAGCCAGTACTGAAAGCTCCAGATATATACGAACACTTTATCGTAACAACCGAAGCATCCGACTACACCATCGGAACAATTTTAAGCCAGAGAAAAATAGGTAAACGTCACCCTTGTGAATACGCGTCCAGATGCTTGAAAGGCAGTGAATTACGATACCCAACCTACGATAAGGAATTGTTGGCGATAGTGAATGCCAAATAGAAATTTAGGCCATATTTTTTCGTTCGTAAATTTACAGTCATAACAGACCACGAACCACTCAAGCATTTTCAGACATCAAAGAAGCCGGACTTAAGATTTACACGATTGAAGGCAGAACTTCGAGGATACGAGTTTGATGTTGTTGACCTGGACTAATAAACAAGGCACCGGATGCCCTGTCTCGTAACCCAACAATAAAAGAAGGGGAGAAGAACACAAATTGTGCCACGCTGGGAGCTGTATAAGCTTGCGGAAAAACAGGAAAAGGACAATTACGAAGACATAAACGCGCCACTAGCATGCATATATAAAATGCGCATCAGAAGACAGAGGAATCTGATACGAAAGAATAAGAAAATCAAAATGGAAACATCTGACTCAGACGAGACAGACGAAAAAGTAATTTAAAAAAACTCAAAAAACTTAGAGAAAGCGAGCACACATCAAGCACCAGCAGTTACAATGATAGAAATATAGGATTGGAACAGGAAATGACGGAAAAATCAAAAAATAAGACAAAAAAAGACAACCTTACAGCGGTAAGCGACAAAGAGGAAATTTTGTCGGAAGGACCAGCAGACAATAAACTAGTGTACATACAGAAAAAAAAATATAGAAAAATAACGAGCACACCATTTATAAACGAAGGTATTGCAGAGAAAATACAACATAGAACTCGTAAACGTCAACTGGATACACAACATAGGAAAATCCCAGACTTTTCTAATACTGTCAAGCATTCGCAAAACTCGGAAGAAATTATTATTGCACATTGCTATTCACTGGCAGCAACACAGAGGAAACCCGAGCTGGGAGAACATTAGAGATTCCAACTTGCGCAGAATATCGAGGCAATTGAGAAAGAAGAAAAAGAGAGAGAGTGGAAAGCTAGGGAGGTAATAGAGTAAACGGCAGCAACTGCAACACTTGATGGAGACAAAGAAAGTATAGAGATATCGGATTATAAAAGAGGGGTACAGTACCAGAAAGAGAGAGTAGAGCCAAAGGTAGACAGCAGGTAGACGAGCAGGGGATGGAAATGACCGAACCATGCCGAACGGCACTGAACGAACATGCGAGCCAACGATCGCCAGTTACACAAAAATCCGACAGTGAAAACAAAAATTATAATAACAACAGAGGTCCAATTACCAATTTAAAATCAGTACTTAATGAATCAACTAATCGATTTTAAATAAAGGTCTCAATCAACATTGGAAAGAAAGACATTAGGGGGAAAGAAGGCATGAGAATCGATGTATGGGAAAGCGATGATATACCAATCGTGATGAACGACGAAGAAGATGTGAAGATTCGAGTATTGGGGACTCAATGCACAGAATCCCACAAACAGCTGATAATGATTGACGTCCCTAGAAATAGGAGCTGTCTGTTTCATTGCTTAGTACTACTATATGGATTGGCAGAATCAACAGACAAACTTAGAAAAGTGCTACGTGAGTCAAAATGGATAAATAAATGTAAAGACCCAAAAGAAGTAAAAACTCAATAACAACCATGAACTCGGTGACGGGGAATGCGCGTTTATATTCTCACAACAGTATGAAGCAAACATATGCATACACCTACAAGTGGCACCCGAAAAGACAGTATACCAACACTTTATGGGGGGGGGGAAAGATGTGAAATTCCAGCACGTACACCTTGGAAGCCAACACTATCAGGCCCTCATAGAAAAAGCCAGTAACAACTACTTACCTAAAAATAATAATAATAATAACAACGACGATCCTGATAACCAGGAACCTTAAAATAACCCAGAAAAAAATCTTGAAGGAGACAGCGACGAACAATCGGTGAACAAACAAGACGGAGAAAATGGTGAAGAGAACACATGTGATACGGAGACTGGTAAAGAATACGGAGAAGTTCGAGATGTAGGATTTTTGGTATTAATATTTTGTTTTTAAAAAAGTTGAGACTCAGAGCTCATAGATGTTTTTTTTAATTTCAATATTTTATCATTGATTGGAATGACAGCATGGAATTGCAAAGTGCCTGGTATTAATTTTGCTTTATCAAATCGAGATTTGAGTTTAATTTTACATTTTTCATACGACTTTTTACTCAAATAAAAAACTTTTGTTTCCTTGCAATAGTTCTTTGCCCAGTCGTACAAGTTTTCTGCTGTTTAAATTCGGTTATTAGAGGAAACTTTAAGAATTGCACGTCTTGCACCTCTCTTCAAGTTGGCTTCAATACCGTCACACGCTCCCTTTCCATGAGCAGTAGCAAAAAAATGCCATTCACAACAAATTTTAAAATCTTTTTTGTGGAAAAGTATGTTTCTAAAGTTGTTCTTATTTTTGAAATGTTGACTGGCCCCATCAGTTATGTAAAAAATTTTCTTTACTACAAACTTGGATTTCAAATAATTTATTGTAACTTTTTGATACTCATCTACAGCAATTGTATCATGATTTAGGTTATCGGAAATAACAGCAATACTTATGTGTTTTAGCTCGTCTTTTTCTTTATAATAAATTACAACTGTAAAAATAAAAGCTTGGTTATTCTTCCAATAAAAAGATTGGGTTGAATTATGTATAACAAACGCATAATTTTCCAAAAAATCATAAGTTACAATAAATTCTCCACTTTTAGAATTTTTTTTTCAGTTGATTCATAAAAAGTAATTGTTTATAATATAAATAAATAAAAATATGCAAGGCAGTTATAATAAATTTAGAACTAAAGTACGCTTCATGTTCAGACGGGGTTTTTTATTTTACCTGAAAATCGTATGAAAAATCAAAGATTCTATTTTAATTATACAATACATTATTAAGTACTAACGTATAAGCATACTTCATTGTTTAATAAATAATTAAATGTTACACAACTAATAATATTAGTTAATTAAAGTCGAGTGCGGCGCGGCGCCGGCCTTTGGCGTACGTTCAGACGGCCGAACGTCTACTCTTTGGTATTGTTTTACTCGAATTTTTCAGTGAGAGTACGCTGTGCGAAAAGACGTTTTCAATGTAAAAAAACCTTAGCTCTTTATCTAGCCTATCGAAAAAAACTATTAAAAATGCCTTTTTCGAGATATAGCATATTTTATGTTTTTTTTTTCAGTAAAAATGAAATTTTTTCGGAAAACTAACTACACTATCGAAAAGCTAACTGAAAAATACATCGAAAATGATATTTGCGACAATTTTTTTAGGATAGGAATAAGGCCGAGAAAATGAGCTAAAAACAGTGACTTTTAGCGCTCGCGTGGTAGGCCTGAGACGTTTTGCGTGAAACACCTCATATGGAGATAAAAGTTATAAAGCTAGTATACTAATATAGTATTTTATAGGAAGATAGGATAAACAAAAACATACATGTATAAATATATTGGGAAAAGCGTTATTTTTCATTAATTCGCGACCCTTGGACGAGCCACGAGAGAACAAAAAATAATACGATAAGTAAACATAAAATACCGAATAACTGCTAACCAACAGACATTCAGACAATCAACACCTCCCTTTCTAAAGAAACAATATTGATAACATATGTACAAAAATTTGCTTTTTCCCTCATCACAGACCTCAGACGCACGCGCAAAGTAAAGGCGAAAAAAAAAACGAAGAGAAGAGTACACGTATGTCAAATTTTTCTGGCTGTACAACACCCAACTTACAGGAAAATGAGTAAAAGGATAAATAATAAGGTATTATGTTTTGCAACCCTTAACAAGAAAGGCATTGTCAAAAAAGAGAGACATTGTTTATAATGAGAAAATTATATGTTTACACTCGGAACTATAGGAAAAAATATAATAATAATAATAATAATGATAATAAACAAATGAAACATAAATGAACAGAACAAAAAAGACATGAAAAAAAAACAATTAAAAGAAAAACATTATTTACAATACAATTTAAAACCAGTGAACAGTGGGTACTTGGGAACCCAAGTAAGGAGTTCTACTTCTATATAATTATATGACAAACAATATATCTAGATAATAATAATAAATATAAATAAATATATGTATATAACTGTACAGTCTTGTACTGCAAAGCCGTCATGTTGTTTGTATTGTATTTTGCAATTAAAGATACATTGTTTATAATCGTTCAGTTATTAAATGTTAAAATAATTATTGAAACCATACCCAACTAACGTAAATATACTATTCCCAACGATAATTGCATCACCCTCATACACAGTATTGTTTCATGACATATATGTGAATATATATATATATATATTTTTTTTTATATATTATAGTGCTTTACGTCCGGCTCCTATAAGGGGCACTACACAGGGCACTTAGCACTTTAGAGAAGGAAGGGAAGAGGGATGGGAGGCCTCCCATTACTGGGAGGGGGGTAGGGGAAAATTAGGCAATTATGCTGCGAGGAGGTCTCCTAAACCCTCCTCGACGAGCATTGCGTGGTGAAAAAGCACATGTGAAAATTCACAGAGATACTTGCCCGAAAATGTCGCACTGGCCGGGAATTGAACCACGGTCTCCCACGTGCCAATCCACGACCTAGCCGACTGAGCCACCGCGCGCTCATATATATATATATATATATATATATATATATATATATATATATATATATATATATATGTATATCTTCCTATATTATATAGTTAACTCAGTGGGGCATTCCACACAAACCCCCCACCACCCCCCGCCGACCCCCATTTGCCCCCACCGACCCCCCACAGCCCCCCACGCATTTTTTCATGGCCCCCCACCGACCCCCCACAAAATCATATGTATAGTATAGAAGTAAAGTATGTCTTTATTCAAGCCAAGGGGTACAATCACGTATGGCTTCATGGGATAATAACAATGTATGTTTTAATATTTAATCAAATAGTTACAGATTAGTGCACAATACTGTAATCAGCTGAACTTAAATACAATCAATTGCATCTCGATTTATTGGATCCCTTGGTTTCTTTGTAGGCATAAAGTTTTTGGTGGGCTGACTTTTTTTGTTAGCATTTTGTGACGTTGCATTTTGCGAGCCCTGTCAATGTGTTAAAGTCTATCACCACATTCCTACCAAATCACATGGAAATATTGTATAGTTTTTTTTCTCAAATCATCCCACATCCCCCCACCTACGCCCCACGGCCCTCCCACCAACCCCCACGAATTTTTTCATGGCCCTCACCGTCTCCCCACACTACTTTTAGGGAATCTGACCGTGATCATACCGTCTTTACCTATCTTTAGACAAAACTGTCTTATCGCCATAATTTATTTCATCGTCAAGAAGAAATTTAAAGTCATATAACTCATTCATAGGGGGTTGTTGCGCAAAACATCATTATTTATACAACTAAGTACGTTTAAAAACCAATTTATATGGAGTTAACAATATTTTGAAACCAAATAATATATACACATATATTGGGGCGCATTATTATTATATCATAATCACTTATATAATCCTTTAATACACAATTCTTTTTTTTACGTACATAAATTTAAGTTTAATTTAGAGTATCATTAATAAAAACAATGAAAGTTTCGCATCACTTTATGGGTCATCTTATGAAGTCTGATTAAACCACGAAGACTTACGTCCATTTCTATTCTGTTTTAAATTAACGCTGAAATTAGTGCAATAGATAAACACGATATACATTCATAATATGTATTATTGATTAATAAATTTTACCTATACATAAAGAAATAATAATTAAATCATGTTGTGAATATAAGATACATTATTATATTCGAAAATTTCTTTTCAAACTATATTTTCAATCTCTAAACTGTTTTCTCTATCGACTTGAACAAAAATTCCATTTTTATTTTTGCATCTTGATAAAGCCACGTATAATTGACCATGAGAAAATGAAGGTTTTTTCAAGTATAATCCCACATTATCAAAACTTTCACCTTGAGACTTCATTTATAGTCATACCAAATGTTACAACTAATGGGTATTGTTTTCTATATAAAATAAAAGGTAATGATGAAGTATTTCCAGTATTTAATGTAATTCTTGGAATGAAAACTTTACTACCAATTTTTTCTCCCGTTACTATTTTGTCCTCTACGTTATACTTCAGTAATAAAGTAATTCGCAATCGTGTACCGTTACATAATCCGTCTGATGTACTCAAATTTCGAATTAACATTACTATTGAACCTATTTTTAATTTAAGTTCATGAGGTGGAAAGCCTTGATAAATGTTGTTTAACATCTTTACGGGAAAATTTATACAAATATTATCATCTGATTTATCAACACCTTTATAGGTTGCAGTATCGATGCTGTAATCAGTTTTAGTTTCCCCATGTAGTTTACTTAAAATCTTATTGTTTAAAAAAAAAAGTATATTCATTATGTGAAGTTAGTATCACGTTATTGTCAAAACAGTTGCTGTAATCACCAAATATTGTAGTACAGACATCATCTGTTATCCAGGATTTAGAAATGTTAAATGTTTCTATGTCCCCTTCTCCAATTCTTAACAATAATTTTGAAAATTTGTCATTACTAGAACGGATATTATTTTGTAATCTTAAAATTTTAAAGAAGTTTTATATAAATGATGATTTAATAGTTTTTTCTATTATTATAGTCTTATTACCGTTTTTTATAACTGGAAGAATTTCTCGAAAATCTACTCTTAATACTATTAATTTATCACCAAAGCAAAGTTTTGTATTACACAAGTCTCTTAACGTTCTATCAACGATTTCTAGAGCTTTTTTAAGAATCATAGAAGCCTCGTCCCACATTATTAAATCAACTTCCCTTAATTTTTTTTTCACTTTCAAATTCTAAAAATACACTTTCAATATTATCTAAGTCTAGAGGTAAACGAAAAGTTCTATGACTGGTCATACTTTTTGGTAGTAATACAGATGCAATTCCTGTCCAAGCCATTGACAAAATATTTTTACCTCTAGAAATAAAGTAATAAATGAGTGTCTTATGTAAGTAGGTTTTTCCGGATCTACCAGGACCATCTATGAAATATACTTTTTCATCTAGTTCACAAATAGTTTTAAAAATTTTTCTTTGATCTTCATTTAAATTTGTGTACATTATATCGAACATTTTTTTACTGAAAGATATTTCCTCAATATTGCAATTATTTACATAGTTGCTAATGGTTGGTGTCGGTGAACTAAAAGACTCACATGATTTACCTTCCGATACCAAAATTTGATTGATATGTAGAAGAGCACAATTATTATTATCATTATTGAAGTCTTCCGTAAAATATTTTTTATATTCATTCCATTTTTGATCTCCTTGAATGTTTTCTGAAATCAAAAACCAAGCAAAAAATTGTCTTAACTGGTATGGAAACATAATTGTTATGGCTTCTTTTGAAATATTTAAACCTAAAGATAGTGTAAATAAACGTCTCCAAGTTTAATTCTATATTTCGAGTGTTGTATTTTATTCGCCAAGTCACCTGCTCAATTCCATACTGCTAATAGGGTATAGGCCCTAAATGTTAGCGTGGGTGTGAAATTTGCTCGATCACGTCTTGTTTTTCTCTCTTTCTTCTTCTTTCCGCTCTGCGCTTGAGCTCATCGCGCGTTCCCTGTGTGCTTTCCTCTTATCTTTTTTACGTGAAAACGTAATAGCGGATGCAACCGGGAGCTCTGTGTTGGGTAGCGAGCACTGTGAGACGGAAGAGCCTGGCAGTCCTCTCACTCCGACTACCACCGAAACGGCAGAGGGACAACCCCAGGAGGCAGCAGAGCAGAGTCAGCATGGAGGTACAGCAGCCGAATCACCTCGAAACGTGGACGTCGGCCCTACTCTCGAGGCTTCGAACGGAGCAACAAGAAAGGTCGACATTAAGAAGAGAGTGAGCAGCAGTAAGTACTAGAAATAGATATTGTTTTGAACACTCGGTAATTACGTGAAGTGTTGTTGTCGTTAACTCACGTTCATTTACAGTTTCCCTTAAAAGATTGATCTCTTGCCTTAAGATGGAGCAAGACAGCTCACTTAAAATTGCATGATTGAGGTTCCCTTGCTTAGAAGGCTTTCCTTTGTTTTTACGGAGATTCACGGAACTCGAGAGAGCCGGCACGCGTTTGTTTATGTGAGGGAAGGGCCCGCATCGTGACAAAGGAAGCGCGTTTCTCGATAAACCTGCCAGTCATCGCCAAGGGGGACGCCTCGAGGCGAGGAGGGGATGCGCTCCTTGGTTATGGCTTGCGTTCGGCCGAACTGAGTGTGCGCGTCCTCTCACGCTATGGCTGGTGGTGTGCGTCGTAGTAAATGCTGTTAATCGTCCATTTTAGTTCTCTCTCTCTATGCATGTCACACATGATGCTAGCACCATTTTCCCTCGCATTTACTCACGCTTGATCTCCGTGCCACTTCCACAAGAAAACCAATAGCCTAACGCGCACGCAAACATAATATAAAATACTTTTGCCTATTTATTCCCCGTTAATTTTAGGTAAAAATGCCATCAATATGCTAAATGATGCATATAAAAAGATTGAAGACGATCTAGTGGAACTAGACGAGGTGGTCGTAACTCGTAAAAACAACCGGGCTATATTTTCCGTAAATAATGAAACTGCTGCATACATGAGAGGAGATGTACATCACAATCAAGATATGTTAGACCTGTTTAACTTGATTGAAAAATGTGCTGGGCAAATTCGACCTCGTCCCTAAACAACGCATCCAAAGGAAAGGCCCTAAAGATAGAAAGATAAATTTGATTGATACCTCATCTAAAGATAAAAATAAAGGCTCTAAAGATAGAAAAATAAATTTGATTGATACCTTATCCAAACATAAGAATAAAGACTTGAAAGATAGAAAAGTAAATTTGATTGATACCTGGTCTAAAGATAAGAATAAAGACTTGAAAGATATAAAAATTAATTTGATTGATACCTTATCTAAAGATAAGAATAAAGATTCAAGAGATAGAAAAATAAATTTGAGTAATACCTCATCTAAAGATAAGAATAAAGATTTGAAAGATAGAAAGAAAAATTTTACTGATACTTCAATTCATTACAAGGTTAAAGATTTGAAAAGCAAAAATTTAGATTCGATTGATAGCCAATTTAAAGACTTGCAAAACAGGAAAGATAACCTAAAGAAAGAGCTAGATAGCTTACATAAGGAAATGGCGCATGCAAATCATGAACTTAAGAAAGAACTAATGAAAAAAACCGGTCAAAGTATCAAACCTAAAGAAATTATAAACTCACGAAACGAAATTTCAGAAGCCTCAAAGAAAGACATTGAGGAGATCAGGAAGCTGATAAAACAGGAGAGGCATCAGCAGAGGTCCTGGATGTCGATGAGGTTCGAGGTTGTTGCCTCACAACATAAGAAGGCCCTGGAAAAGGAAAGAGAAGAAAATAGGAGGGCTTAAGAGACGATTCGAGCTGAGTTTGAGCAGAGTCTAGCCACTCAACAAAGAAAGATAGAGGCTCTTGAGTGGGAACTGGCCAGGAGTCAAATACAAGAGGTAAATAAATTTACTACATCTACTCTGGGACCTAAATTATGTAAACGACTGATTAATCTAAACTCTGACTCCATTGTTAATTCGCTAATGTTTGAACGCGCCGTGCCTAATGATAGTCCAAAGATAGAAGTCATTAATAAAGATAGCCTAGGGTGTTTGAATTATTTTCTCACTAATGCAACAAAACAAGAATTATTCTTAAAACAATTGCAGTAAGAACTAAAAGGTAAAGAATTGCTTCACACAATTGATTCAAAACTGGAAGCCACTATGAATACTACTCAAGAAAAAATGGAAGAAGATAAAGAACAGGCCCTAAACGTAATACTAGGTAGGTTGTCCCTAGATTACCAAAATGAAGTATATCACATTACTGATCCATCAACAACGATACAAAAAATTAAAGATATGAAAAGGGGTGACAAAAATAAGCGTACATCAAATACGTAACAAAATACATTCCGTTAGATTTGACCCCAAAAAAGCAAAGTGCTACTAAATTTTGTGAATTTTTTGATGGACTAGTAAGAGATTTTGAATTAGTTAGTAAAACTAACAGTTTCCCCGAATATGAGAATAGAGATAGTTTCTATCATGCGATTATCGATGGAGTACCGGACGTAAAAATAGCCGATTTTAACAGGCTGTTTGAAAGCGAGGATGGCTTATCTTTTAAGTACGTAAGACAATATTTCCTGAAACAGAAGACAGAAGGGTCACTTCCACGACCAAGAACGGGTGCTGGAGTAAGCCAAGGTGGGGCGAACGCTGGACCGAGTCGAGGTGGGACCGGTGCTGGGCCAAGCCGAGGTGGGGCAGGCTCTCGACCAGCCACCAACGTAACTGCTGCTAACGCGGCCACCGCCAGCACTCTATGCTACGAGTGCAATGATAAAGGGCACTATTCGAGGGACTGCCCAAAAAAAGGGCGGAACCTCAGGCGGTGCTACACCTGCCAACGGTTCGTGCAGAACCTGCGAGAGCACATGGGGAGGTGCAGAGGTCATTCTAACAAAAATAACGATTGGGATTTTAAACGCAACACTGGTGGTGGTAACAATAAGAATAATTTTAAAGATAGTAATAAACGGAAACCTGAAAAACAGCATACAAATCATAACAACAAGAAAGCCAAGGTCGATAACAAGAAACAAGGCGAAGAAGGTAAAAATAATGTAGAAATACCTAGGTCTAATGCATGCAGTGGTTTGTTTGCTGTTCACCCCGAAACTTTGCTCTCTACGCGCACGGAAGGAACACGAGATAACGGTTGCAAGAAAATTGAGTTCGTAGCAGATTCAGGCGCCACAGAACACTTTGCTGATTCTAAACTCTTTTTCAAAAATTTTAATGACTGTAAAAAAAAATTGATTAAATGCGCGAACAAAGATTCCTCCGTGGACTTGAGAGCGGAGGGAGAAGGGTGCATTTTGGGTAAAAAAAATCAAAACAAGATAGTCCTAGATAGAGTTGTATGCGATAAGGCACTCGCTGGAAACTTGCTGTCACTTCGCCGTTTTGCTGAAAGGGGCATGAGTATATACCTCGATAATACAAAGCTAGATATATTTAATTCGCGTTCTAATGAGATTATAATTTCTGGTGTCTACAATGGCCAGAGCACAAGTAATAATGAGAAGTGCAAAGAAATTATAGACTGCTTAATGGGAGAAAATCCCCTGAAAGCAAAGACTGAGAGGATTCAGCAAGTCAGCACTAATGATAGGAGCTGCCCTGGAATCTCAAATAATGAATCGGGAAGAGCTAGTCCACACAGCTCTCATCAAAGTGAGTTTAAGAAAACAGTTAAAGATAGAAAAATCAATAATTGTGATGACCTTATGATTGGTGAGTTTCCAGAAGCTCAAAGCTCATTTACTGAAAAGTACAGAACATTTGAAAGAAATAACAGAGCCATGCTCTGGCTTGTAAGATTCGGACATGTCTCAGCAGAATATCTCAAGGCACTACAAAAAAAATATACAGACAATAAAGATTTGAATAAAGCCATCTTCGATAGCTTCATTACAACATGCGAGGTGTGCCAAGTCGCTAAAATCAAGAGATTGCCTTTCAGTACTAAAAGAGATGAGGCAACCAAACCACTTGAGATAGTTCATGCTGATACAATGTGACCGATTAGCCCAGCTACTTATCCTAAAGGATATAAATTTATAATCGTCTACACGGATGACTACTCAAGATTGACTATGGCATACCCAGTGAAGACAAAATGTGAAGCAGGACGTTGTTTGGACAATTTTGTGACAAGAGCACGAAATCTGTTGGGTTTTGATGCAAAGATATGCTATCTTTGAACCGATCAAGGCACGGAGTTTACAGGAGGCCAAACGGTAGAAATTCTCCAGAGGTTGGGAGCAGAACTTTAGTTGGCCTAGTCCAGACACCCCTCAGCACAATGGAGTCTCAGAATGAATTAATCGTACCTTGCAAAACAAGGTGCGAGCCTACATGTACGACTCCGGACTTAGGGAGAACATGTGGGACTTAGCCCTGGGCAGTGCAGTATATGCCTACAATCGGACACCTTACCGGTCTAACGATATGATAGCCCCTTCAGGAAAGTTTGCGCCCAATCTAAAGATAGACATAACCCAAATCAGAAGATTTGGCTGCGTCGCTTTTATCAAGACACAAAGGAACACTGGAACCAAATTCGGTCCACAAGCGATACGAGTCGTGCTGGTTGGTTATACCCCCACTGGCTATTCTTTCTTAAGACCTGAAGATGGAAAACTTTATGACAGTCGAGACGTGAAATTCCAAGAAAGACTCGTGTTCAGAGATATCTGGGGAAAGGACAAAATAGCAAACTGGGGAAACCACAAGACAGATATTAAACAAGATGAATGGTTCGTTAAGTTTGATAAGACTAGCCCTAAAGAGTCATTGGAAACGGAGGGAGAACCAGTAGTCAAGAGAAAGCGCGGTCGGCCCAAGAAAGTTGGAGATCTTGGTCAAGAAAGCCCTAAGCAACCCACTAGAATAAATGATACGAGCTTTGCAGGAGCCATCAACACAAACATGTTGAATAAACTGCTTCAATCGAAGGGCGATGTTGACTGTTTGATCGCAGAAGTCAAAGATGTTATGTCACATGCCCTGATTGCTGGACTGAACAAAGATCCCGCAAACTACAAAGAAGCTGTCGCATCTCCGGATCGCGATAAATGGCTCAGAGAAATTGATAAAGAACTGGAATAAATGCGGGAAAACCAAGTGTAGAAACTTGTAGAAAGACCAACTGTGAATGCTAAAGGTGGCAAGCCCAATATCATCGACTCTAGGTGGGTTTTGAAGAGAAAAATAGATAAAGATGGAAACACGAAGTTCAAAGCGAGGTTGGTGATTCGTGGCTTTAAAGATAGGAACAAGTACGATCTGCAAGAAACCTATGATCCGGTATCTGGGCTAGCCCTGGTAAGATCAGTTATATCAATAATAAAAAAATACAATCTGGAAACTTGCCAACTTGATGTCAAGACAGCTTTCTTAAATGGTTCTATCAAAGAAGAGATATACATAGAGATTCCTGAAGGCCTGCTTGATGGTGACAGTTTCAAGAAAGCTCAGGTTTGTAAATTGGAAAAAGCCCTTTATGGACTTAAGATCAGCCCAAAAAGATGGAATGAGCGGTTTCGCGAGACTGCATCTAAATTGGAACTACGGTCACATACGACTGAGCCCTGTCTCTATACGTGGAGAGAAGCCGATAACTTTCTAGTCCTGATCCTATACGTGGATGATATGATGATAGCCAGCAATTGTGTAGGCAAAATGAATGAAATTAAGACTGGTCTGCAATCTGAGTTTGAGATGTCAGATCTTGGCGAGGTTGGCACATTTCTAGGCATCAAAGTGGAAAGAGATAGAAAACTTCATACAATTTCATTAACACAAACACCATACATAGATAAAATGTTAGAGAAATTTGGATTTAACGAGTCAAAACCCCAAAGAACACCAATGGTGACAAATCAAGTTTTGAATCGGCAAAGAAAAGATAGAGAAGAGTCTGAAGATGCTGGAGAGTTTAGCACAACGATAACGAGAGAAAATGTGCCATACAGAGAAGCAGTCAGTAGCCTGCTGTATTTAGCCAACATAATTAGACCAGACATTTCATACTCGGTGAATGTACTGAGTAGACATCAAATCGACCAAACCGAAAATGATTGGAAAATGGTCAAACGGGTATTTTGATATTTACAACACACAAGAACCCTAGGATTAACTTACAGAGGCTGTAAAGATGGATTAGAAGCCTATTTAGATGTTAGTTTGGCAGAGTGAAAGGCTCAATAACAACAGATGGATATCTCCTAAGGCTGTATGGGGATACAGCTGCTTGGAAAACAAGAAAGCAGAATTATGATGCTACTTCAACCTGCAAAGCAGAATATGTGGCAATGTGCGACGCAAGTCAAGAATTGATTGGACTAGAGCACTCTATAAGTATTATGTTGTCTCGCACTTTATTACCCGCGGATCTATGGTGTGACAACAAAGCCGCTGGAGCAAGTGCTAAGATAGATGGTGGCAAAAGACTGAGACACATGACCGAGATAAAGGCTCACTACGTTAAGGAATGTGTATCCAGAGGAAAAATAATTGTTAAATGGATTCCATCCAAGGAACAACTAGCAAATATCTTTACAAAACCCCTGCCATTTGAACTGCATGAAAGACTAACGAAAGAAATTCGGAATGTTAATAAGCGTAAAATGCATGATAGTTAAATTTGAACTTGAGATAGTAAAATTAGTAAATTGATAATAGATAAATAATGATGGTGGATAGATGATTAATGTATTATCTGTGTATGTTTTAGCTCGTCGGAATCAATCACAATGAGTGACCCAGAAGCCCACGTGCTCCACATCATTGGCTGATTAAAATTCATTCATATTCAGTGTTAATGTTCAAATATATCTTTTCTTTTCATTTTAATAAATTCAGATACAAACGGGAGGGAGTGTTGGATGTTTTGTTGGCGCTTGTAACTGAATTATTACCCATGCGCAACAGCAAGAAGACGAGACGCAGTGACGCTGCACTTCGGCGTCAAGTAACTACGGTTTTGTTCACTCTCGCGCAGTCAGCCAGTCTGTTAACACACGCATACTCTGTCTTCGCATTTCCTTTACAGTTTATCCTACCTTTTCTGTTCGTTTAGCTACTGTAATTAAGATAGTAAGGTGTTAAGATAGTTAAACCTAAAGATAGTGTAAATAAACGTGTCCAAGTTTAATTCTATATTTCAAGTGTTTTATTTTATTCGCCAAGTCACCTGCTCAATCCCAGACTGCTAATATATATATATATAATTTAATGTCTTTTTGAATAGTAAATAAATTTTGTGGTGCATTTTTCATAATTGCACATTATACAAATAAAGTCTTATTTTTAAAATATCATGAAATATAGCGTGATAATTGATTTTAATAAAAATTAAGTTTAAATAAAAATAAGTTTCTTTATAAATGATTCTAAATTTTTTTAAATTTCTTTTAAGAGGAAAAATCGATATTTCATATTTTTTTAGGTAGAATATTTTATTGTTCTTTTTGTACTTTCAAAACTGAATCTTTTAAAAGTCGTATTAGTCATCGTAAATACCATTAGCATATTAATAAATATTTTTACTGTGGATATTTAACGCGCAAAAAATTTTTTCAAACTTGCTCAATGTTAAGTACATACTCAATACGAAGTCATCGAATAATACAGGCGAAAAAAAATTTCAGTAATAGTGCTACAAACACTGAAGCTGAACTTGTGTGTACTGTTGATTTGTGTAAAAAACAATTTGATTCTTTCAAGTATTTAATACAGCTCATAAAGTCTCATCTACATTAAAAGCAGCAAATTGAATGTCTATACAGTAAATGTCTTAAAAAATATTCAATATTATCGTCATTCACTAGTCATTTATCGAAAATACACAAAAATTGCACTATACCAAATGAAATTTTAGAAGAGAATATAATTAAAAAATCGATAAATGAGCACGAGGTTTTACATGAAGTAGATTTTTTACACGAACCAGAGCTCTTTGTAGAAAACGAATTTGTTTCTAAAATACAAACTGATGATTTGTGTCAAGATGATATCTTTATTAATAATGTCGCACAATTATACTTGAAATTAGAAAGTACTTATTTAATTCCAGAAACTCATATTCAATATATTTTCTCTGCATCCTTAGATATTCACGAACAGGGCGAAAAAATTACTTCCGATGCGTTAAAATCAAGCTTAGAAGCAGAAAATCTTGCCGAAGAACAAATTCAAAAAATACTAAAAATAGTTCATGAAAATTATCCTATTAATCGTTGTAAAGAGATATTAGGTTCTAATTATAAGCGAAAATTGTACTTCAAAAAAAAATTTGATTACGTGAACCCTCAATGTATAATGATTGATAATAAGAAGAAAACCCATTTTTCTTATGTACCAATTTTAGAAACTTTAAAAAGTATTTTTAGAGATAAATCTTTACAACATGAATTAAAATTCCATATCGAATTTAAAGATAGTCCTATTTTAGAAGATATCGCTGATGGAACTTTACTAAAAAATAATAAATTTTTTCAAGAAAATATGAAAGGTATTCCAGTAATCTTATTTCAAGATTCATTCAAACTCGTCAATCCTATCGGATCAGCAAAAACCAAATATAAAATATTAGCTGTATATATGACGATAGTAAACATTCCAGACTATTTAAGAACTCATGTAAATAGCATAAAATTAGTTGCTTTGTGTAAGGAGAAAGAATTTGACCACGATGTCGTCCATGGTAAAATTGTTTATGACTTAAAAATCCTCAAAACGGATGGTATTACGATTAATGACAACGTAATTAAAAGTTCACTAATCGCAATTTGTGGCGATAATTTAGGAAGCCATTCACTTGGAGGCTTCAACGAAAATTTTTCGTCCGCACAGTATTTTTGTCGTTTTTGCCTTGTAACTCGGAACGATTTTTTTTCTAAGACAGGTTTTTACAATTCTTATGAAAACTGAACAGTAGTATCATATAAAAGAGCACTAATAAATGATGTTGCCAGTGAAGGAATAAAATTTAATTCCAAATTCAAACAATTAGAAAATTTTCATGTTTGTTTGCCAGGTTTACCACCATGTCTGGAACATGACTTATTTAAAGGAATCATAGTTTATGACTTAAAAATATTCATTTATTATTTCATTGCAAAAAAATGGTTTACTTTAGATAAACTGAATGTTATAATACTTAATTTTGATTATTCTTCAGAAAATAAAAAAGATCAACCAGTGAAAATTTCGAAAAATAGTAAAAAAATTTTAGGAGGAGCTTTTCAAATTTGGAATGTACTTAAATTATTTCCACTATTTATTAGTGATAAAATTAAAGATTACAATGACAAAGTTTGGTTAGCATTATTACTATTGACAGAAATAACAGAATACGTTTGTGCGCAAAAAATTCATAAACGAACGTTACCTTACCTTGAAAATATCATCTTTGAATATTTATCAATGAGAAGTTTATTGTTTCCTACAATT
Source organism: Copidosoma floridanum (assembly GCF_036245765.1). NCBI lineage: Eukaryota > Metazoa > Arthropoda > Insecta > Hymenoptera > Encyrtidae > Copidosoma > Copidosoma floridanum. Next base: position 21,598,183 of record NW_028321907.1, read on the forward strand.
CTATTATGACCAAAACATCATTATTTGACTCACTATCCAGAATTAATAGAGAAATTTGGTGCTTTAATTAAAGTTTGGACTTTAAGGTTCGAAAGTAAGCACCAATATTTCAAAAACTTTATAAGACACATCCTCAATTTCAAAAATGTCACGAAGTCATTGAGTGAAAAGTATGAACTTTATCAAAGTTTAATACGTCTTGGATAAGATACTAGATTGGAAACTAACGTGCGTTACCTTAGTGATTTTGAAATGAGTTTATATGATGAAAAAATTATAAAAGCAATTCGAAAATGTATAAGTTCAACGAATCTCAAAAATATCCAACAATGCGAAAAAGTTATTTTCAAGGGTACAGAGTACAAAAAAGGAAATGGTCTAGTCATTCGCACAAATGATTTTCGAGATGATGTTGCAATTGACAAAATTTGCCTATTTCTTCTTGATGAGACTACTATTTGTATTTTACTCGAAATTTTAAGTACAGAATTCGTACCTTATTTATCAGCCTATAGGATAAATCAGATTTTATCCTATGAATGTTGTAAATTAACTGAACTTATTAATTTCAAACCACTCCATATTTATCGCTTAAAAAATATCCACTGCATTAAACCATCATACGCATTTGTTTAACAATAATAGTAATAGTTATGAGAGATAAATTTTTCCAAATAAGATAAAGAATATTAAAATCAGTACGTTTTTTCTAAATTATTCAAATAAATATCAAAATTACTTAGAATCTTTTCAACTAAAGTCACTTCAATGTTATTTTAATCATAAGATCAAGAATTTTGTATTGTCCTGAATAACGTATAATTTTATTTTTTTCACTAATGAATTTTATTTCTTTTTTATTTAGAATGCCAATATTTAAAATTGAGGTTTGGGGACAAAGGAAGCTGGTTAAAGCAGACAGCATCAATGAAATTATATCCAAAGCAAAAGATAAACTAAATCTGAATACTGACGTTGAATACAAGGTAAATTACTGCTTTACATAAATTCGCAATATTGAATTATTATATTAATTAATATTCATTCCTCACAGATTGGGTTAGAACAAGATGGTACTGAAATAGATGATGATGAAATATTAATGGATTATGCGAATCAAAGTAAAGATGCACTTGTTTTATTAATTATTGAAGAGAATTCTACTTGGGACAGTATAAAAAATCAAGGAAACACTAAAAGTTTACATACCAATGTACTTAGTTTTTAATTTTTTCAAAATTTTGTTGTAATAAAACTTATTATTCCAGATACGAATAGTAACATTACTCAGTTGGCGGCTGTATCGTCAAGAGAAAAAGGTACAAGCAAAGGAATTGATTTGGAAAAAAACCCTAAGAAAAAAAATACCACAGAGAATTTTCGACACGTGTGAAAAAGGTGAAAAGTTAAATCCTAGCGATAGGTGGTTGTCAGTATCTACTCTTGCAACTTATTTAATTGAAGATTTAAAAGATAGTTCAAGCAAAAAAGTGAAAGATATCGCGACATTGCTGTGTAAAACGTATATAAATACTTTTTCTTCAAAAGCTGGCAATGAAGATTGGGGTGATGGAAATTACACTTTACAATTATCTATATACAACGCTTGTTTATATCGAAAAGGCTTGCAAGGTGGCGAAGAAAAAATAAAGAAAAAAAATAAACGAACTCACAATCAAATCGGTAGCGATGATAAAGACGAGAAGAAGCGGAACAGATTAGAAGAAAACTTGATTCATATGGATGTGTCGAATATGAACCAAATTTAAGTGCTGGAGAAACTACAGATACTCAAGAAGAAAAAAGGAAAATCCTAGTAGAGTGTTTTAAAAATGAAGAAAGAAAATAGGAAGAAAAAAGGTTGCTTAAGGACACGTTTCCATTAGTTAGAGCTCTATTAAATGAAAAAACGCGAGATCTCAGTAAAATTTTCGAAGAGTGGCCGTCTTTGAAAAAACCGTCGATGCTTATAGAACCCAGTACAAAATTGTTCGGAAAAAACGTGTTCAAATTATGGGAAGCTGCACTACTGTCGAAATGTAAATATATTCGACGCTACTTTAACTATGATACAAAAAAAACTCATCATGATGAACATAAAGTAATGGAAAACGAGTATAAAGCTGCTTGTAAACTTTGAAGAGATAAGATACCTAAAATACTTGCGGTTTTTCCCATGCTAATAAATCATTTCAATGAAAAAACTAAATATTTATATGCTATAATTGATGTTAGTAAATCAAGCACATTTCTAATTTCTTTTTTTTCATAGCTAATAGGAAATTTAACAAATATTTTTGTTACAGCCCTCAATCACTGATGACAATTTGAAAAATTATATCGAATCTGATTATCCTATAATAATAATAAGAGGTAAATATTTACTGATTTAAACATGTACTTTAAATATAATTATTTTAGAAGTATATTAATAAATACAAAATTTTTAGGATCATCATTATACTATGAAAGTGCGATTATTGATGTTATGCTAGAAAAAAAATTGCAATTCGTTGCACTGATGCTATCAGCGGTGTTCTGATTAGTTACTACGACTATGACTTTTCTTAGTTACTACATATTTGGTTACTGTTATTCACCTGAAATTGGAAGAACTTGAGAATTCATACAGAGGTAAACAATTTATAAACAATACGTAAAAAACATTCATTATTTTATTAAAATTAGTATGTATTTTTTAGATTCTTACTATCGATCAACCCTGTAAGTGGAACCAAAAGAGAAAAAGATAAAAAGCGTGCTAAGTCTTACGATCCAGCAGTATTCAAATTAGCAAAAGCCTTAACAAGTTTTTCTAATGAGTTTTAAGTAAATGAAAATGAAGTTTAAAAAAAATTTGATTTGTTCAATAAAAGTAATGCAATAAATATAAAATTGTTACAAAAGCAAAAAATTAATAAAATTTATGCTTTTTTAAATATTTCATGAGAATTTTTTCATACAACCCTATCATTGTTTATTACGTATAAAGAAGCCTAAAATCGATAAAATAGAATTTAAAAAAAAATCATAAAAATGTACTGTCTGTAAATTTTACGTCATCTTGAAGTATTTCGATTAGGTCTTTGAAAATTTATTCAATAATTTATCTATAATTTTTTAACATAATTAAAATATTAACCAAATAGAGATTTAATGCATTTATATTAAAAATGATCTATTATGTAATGAAATATTTTTATACATTTTTTGAAAACTAAAAATTTACTAAAATGTTCATGTTTGAAAAAATTTTTTTTGAAAATCATAAAAAAATTTATAAATTTTATGAAAATAATTTTTTATTACTTTTATAAAAAATCGTAATTTTTTAGACATTATAAACTTATATCAGTTCATAAATTTTGATGATTATAACATTAATTTTTACAGAGTTTATCATAAATACTTCATTAACCATACATTTATTATAATACTATTGCATTAAAGTTTCACTTATATATTATTTTTATTCAATAGCTGTTTATAAAAAATTGATAACGAATTACTTATTTTTAATGATTTTCATTAAAAATAATATTTTTTAGACACTAAAATATTATTTCAGTTAATAAATTTTCAGGACTATAACATTAATTTTCAAAGAGTTTATCATAAAAACTTCATTAACCAAAACATTAATTACACTAATAGTGCATTAAAATTCCACTTGTGCAATATTTTTATTCAATAGCTGTTCATTTAAATTTATGACAATTTATTTACTATTTATGATTTTTATGAAAAAAAACTTCTTCAGGCATTGAAATCTTAATTCAGTTAAGAAATTTGAGCCATTATTACATTAATTTTCAAACAGTTTATTATTAATACTTCATTAACTAATTTCAAAATTAATGCATTGAAATTCCACTTTTACATTAAGTTTCATTCAATAGCTGTTCATAAAGTTTGCTTCCAGCATTTTTTGATTAAATTTCATTAAGAAATTTTTACAGTGGCAGATTACTTTCGCCCTATTTAAGCGTTTTTTATCTACTAGAGGAACTCGACTACCGAGGTATACACAAAAGTATCGATCTCCCAGTCGAAACCGTAAAAGTTATTTACCATACATTTATTCAGATTTCGAAATAATGGTCACTACCTTGGCTTGTCTACTTAATTTGCTTCGATGCTTGATCACCTTTGTCCAGGTAACGCCGTTTAACGGGTCCTAGACAAGAGGTAACTGGTGACGTAGTTGGGAACTCTCTTGACTAGGTAACACCATTGAACGGGTCCTAGCCGAAGGAAGGACTGCTCTTCAGGGATTATTTAGGCCCTTTTATCCCCTTGATCTATTATTTGTATAAAAGGTTTTCCATTTTTTGGTTGGACAAACGCGCTCTAGCGTTTACTTAGCGTACCATCTGCACGTTACGCACGTGGCGTCCAAATTTGAATTTTAATGTGTAAAGTAATGACAAGTGTTAAAAAAGACAAAATTTATAAAATAAAATTATATATATATACATTGACATAAATAAGTTCATTTCAAATTTGTACCCTTTCACTTCAGATATTAAGAACCACGCAAAAAAATAAAAAATTTCTCAATAGGCTTAGCGGCATAAAGTTACATACTTCTTCAAAAATATTATTAATTTGGGAATCGTATTCCCCTAAACCTGCAGTAGTAGCAGCATCTTTAAATGTACTATAAAGTATTTCGTTAACTATTCTTAACATTTCAGAAGATTCTGCTCCATTGGTGTGATTTAAAATTAGTTTAAATGAAAAATGCTCCAAGTTCTAAGGAGGCACTATGTTAAGTCGACTTATTGTTAAATTATTTCAAACTTTTTCTTGATTCATCCAAGTTTTTATTACTAAGTAAAAATATTAATATTCTAATATATTAATGTTACGAATTTGTTGTTCGAAATTCGTGCAAAGATCTCTGAATAACAAAAATTAAATTTTGTTAACGTGAAAAAATATTCTCACCTGCTTCAAGTCTCTATGATAATAAACTAAAACAACTATTAAAACGATAATGGTTTTGGATAGTTTGTTCGATATTACAGTAATCTTTTTTCTTCTGCATTATTTCTGCATAATTCAAGGTTAAGTTTGTAACATGAAACCTACATCTCTTATAAACAATTCGAATAATCTTGCTTAAAGTTTTATATACATATGTAGACACAAACGTAAACACAGGACTTATAAACAAAGAAGCGGGTCTTCTTTCTAGCATACGAGTCAGCGAGCAAAATGGAATAAGTGCTGAAGAGATACGTGGAGCTTAAACAGAAAAAACAAATACTTACGCTACTGATGTAATAAGGCATCCCAGAGAAACCAGAGTGGCTGACTTCCGTTGCATTGTGTTACGAATATAAAGGGCTAAAAAACCCTGGGATAAGAGACTTACGTAATAAACAGCTACGTGACAGAATAAAAGATATGAGAGAAGAACTTGAAAAAATAAAGGAAGCTGCGTTTATGGTAACGGTGCCACCACTAACTGATAATTACACAAATTGGGCCGATTTTGATGCAAATGTGGATAGACTACGGGGTGATATAGAATATACCTTGACTCAATATAGAGAAGATATGCGCTCTACACACAACCATAACCACCTACGAAGACCGCAGAACGCGCAACAAAACATTCTGCCTATGCTCAGCCATATTACGGGCATCATTTCGCACTTCGACGGAGATGCGGGCAACCTACCGCTGTTCGAGAAAATACCCTTGCGAATAGACTGAAAGGAAAAGCAGCAGAACATTTTGCTCCAAAATTAACGCAGTTTAAAACAGTTGAAGAGTTCATTAGAGAGCTCTCAAATAGATACTGCAGCATTAACAACACCAACTTGTTCATAGCAAAATGAAAAATAATAACACAACAAGACAGTGAAGTAATAGATCACCATGATGGACAAGTACAACAATTGTATAATAAATTAACGATGTTGTACGATTCAAACCCATACTTTCCCCCAATTCAAAAACAGATGCTGAAAGCAAACTTGAAGTCCGAAGCAGTAAAACAATTTATATATGAATTACTTCCAACTATTAGTTAGGGAATGGCAAGTTCTAACCTGGGAATACGAGGGGAAGCGATCATAGAGGCATTAAAAATCGAGAGCGACCTTAGTTTACGGCACGCAATACCAGTAAGTGCACTGCCCGCATACAATAAGGCATCAAACGAGTGGGGGCTACTAGTCAACCTGGCAAGAAAAGGAGAAAAAACAACAGAAATTACCAATGGGGCACAAAGAGCAGCAGCAGCAAATGAAAAACACTGTATGTACTGCGACGACCAAACCGGGCATCCAGTCAAGGAATGACGAAAACTACTAGCAGTAATAAACGACAGAAAGGCTTCAAGAGATAACGAAAGAGAACTAAAGGGAAATCGCAATCATTGTCGAAACCGGAACACTATGCGAGAGACTGCCACTCATGCAAGCAAGACAGGGAGGAAGAAGAGAGATGGAAACGAGGGGCATAACCAATCCATAAATAATACTTATACTAACAGAAACGCCTATAGAAATGGGGGTGAAAATGATAATTTTCATAATAATAATTATAATAATTATCACAGGGGCTATAACGATGGCTCAATGGAGCATTCTATCAGGAATAATGATTACAATGACAGGAATAATAATTACAATAACAGGAATAATAATTACAATAAAAGGAATGATGATTACAATAATAGATATAATAATTCCAAGGACCGGAATAATAATAACAATGACAGGAATAAAAATTATAACCCTAGAGATAATAACTATTACGGCGGCCACGGCCACGGTGACTCGTATTATAATTACAGCAGAAATACATTCGACCGTTATGGAAACGGCTACAAAAATCAAGATACAAAGGATGGATATAACAGGGATTTAGCTGGGAACGGGTCACCACAAGATAGGAGCCCACAGCAGCGAGAAAACGGTGTATACGCCCCTAACAGTAGAAGAGACCCACCCGCTGCTTTAAACTTGCAAGATGTTCGACGTCGTCCCCAAACGTCGAACATGAATTAGAGAAAGAGATGGAAAGAAGCGTGTCCGGTGAAGGAGAATGTATGAGAGAGAGGCCGCAGAAGGTGGAGCAAAAAATAGTGGAGACAGAAACTCACATCAACAGCCCAAGTACTTATGCAGTGCAAGAAAAAATAGAACATAATAGTGCAGAGTGCGAAGATACTCCTACACAATGGGGGGGGAGGGAGGAGGTAGACGCACGAAGAAAGGCAAAAGAGCCCGAAAAAAAAGTTATTGGATAAAGGCGCCAGACACACATGTAGAGAATGACGAATCTAAGCTTTCAGAGTATGACGAAGAAATAGAGAAGCTTCCCAAAATAACTATAAAACTCATGGGAACAGAACATATGCCACCATCAGTCCAGTTATGGGGACTACAGTTAAAGAATGGAGAGGCGACTTTTTATGCAGATACAGGTGCAGAGATTTCGATTATAAAAGAAAATTTTCTTAGCACAGACATGCTCATTGACAGTAGGTATCAAGTAGCTATTATCAGCGTGACTCACGGAGCACGCAAAACATTCGGCACAGAACAGGCCCAGTAGTACGGATTAGAGTACACATTACATGTCGTCCCCTACAACTTTCCAACTGACACGGAAGGAATCATAGGGTGGGATACTTTTAAGCGAAACCGGGGCCAGATAAGTGCCACCGAGAACAAGATTAGATTAAATGACGTTGATATACCACTGTTGAAGCCAGAGTGTTTTAAAATACCTGCAAAATTGAGACAAATAATTTACGTGCGAATAATAAAAAGCAGAAATAAATCAGAAAATGTCTGGATACCCCTCCAAAAAATGGGGGAAGGAACATTGTTCCGAAATCTTATAGCCAGAAATATAAACGGAAAAAAGTCGCAGAATGTACTAATATGAGTGACGAGATAAAATACGTGCCTGTTCTGGAAGTAGAGCTGCTGGATTACAAAGAAATTTCCCGGGAGCACTCAGAAGACGTTGAAGGGGACAATGTCGGAAGCTTAGGGGAAGCAGTGATGAGGTTATTTAATTAAAGAGAAAGTTATGATAGAGAAAAAACGGAAAATTTTGTGAAAGATAAATAGGAGCTAGAGAAACAAAAACGAGTGGACAAGATAATGCAATTTGTAGACACAGCCGGTTGCAACGATGGAGAAATAGAACATGTGAGAAGACTGATCGAGTCAAACCCTTCTGTATTTGGCCTTGACGGAGAACCTCTGAAAGCAACGCATCTTGTCAAACACCGAATAAAGACGACAACAGATAAACCAATAGTTGTAAAGAGGTACAGATACCCACCGTCGATCAGAGACCAAATGAAGAAAGAACTAGAGAAAATGCTAGAGCAGGGGATAGTAAAACCATCTACCTCCCCGTACAGCTCAAACACTTGGATAGGAGCAAAATAACCGGGGCCAAACAACGAAGAAAGAGTGAGGGTCATCACAGATTTTCGTGTGCTTAACGAAGTCACGGTGGGATCGTGCTATCCATTACCATTTCAAAGTGATATTTTAGAAAACCTAGCATCTGCGCTACATTACAGTAGTCGATCTCAAGTCAGGATTTTTTCAAATTGAAGTGCACGAAGGTGACGAGCACAAAATGGCATTTTCGGGGCTGGACGGTCATTACCAATATAAAAGAAAAACTATGGGGTGTAAAGACTCGCTGAACACACTTTTAAGGGCAATCGCGCTAGCACTCGCAGGCTTGCAAGGTCATGAGGCCGAAGTTTATCTTGATGACATAATTGTTTTTGCAACCAATCATAAAGAGCATGGGGAGCGATTAATAAAATTATTGAAACGGTTGGCAGACGCAAACTTGACAACCGAACCCAAGAAGTGTCAATTTTTAAAGAGGGAAGCAAAGGTGTTGGGCCATGTCGTGGGTAATGGACGAATAAAGACCGATCCCCAGAAGATCAAAGCAGCCAAAAAATATCCACGTCCTACAAAAGCAAAAAAGGTTAAACAATTTTTGGGATTTTCCAGATTTTATAGACGATTCATAAAAAGCTATGCGAAGATCACCCGACCCCTATCTATGCTATTAAAGAAGGGCACAAAATTTACGTGGAGTGACAACGAAGAAAACACATTCAGAACTTTTATCGAAAAACTGTGTAGCCGACCAGTGCTCGTTGCCTCAGACTTGGAAAAACCCTTTATCGTCACGACAGACGCATCAGATTGCGCGATTGGAGCGATCCTTAGTCAGGGAGAGATCGGAAAAGATGGACTGTGTGAGTACGCGTCTCGCTGCCTTGAAGGGAGTGAACTTCTCTACCCGACATACGACAAAGAGTTATTGGCGATCGTATTTGCAAAGGAGCAATTTGGACCATATTTATACGGGCGCCAATTTACGGTGATTACAGACCACGAGCCGCTGAAGCACTTTCACTCATTTAAAACACCAGACATTCGTTTTAACAGGCTTAAAACAGAACTGAGAGGATATGATTTCGAAGTTATATGCCGCCTGGGCGTAAACAACGGACCACCAGACGCATTATCGCAGACCCCAATACTAAAAGAGGAGGCAATGAATTCCGAACGGCCACGCCAAGAGCTATACCAGCTAGCAGACGAACAAGAGAATGAAGAACCGGCTGATAGCAATGGACCTCCGGCGCGCATATTTAAAATATGGGCAACTGTAAGGAAGAGAATCCAAGGTAGGCCGAAGAAAATAAAAGTCCATTGTACCGATTCAGAAGACTCGAACGTCATCATAGAGAATAAGAAATGATATGGTGGCAAAAATAGTAAAAAAGGTTCAGATATGAGCCCAGAAGGCCAAGAAAACAGCAATGCGGACTCTGGATCAGAGGAGCCTAACGAAAAGAATTTGCCGCTGCCACAAGCAATAAAGCATCGAAACGAGTTGGAAGTGCGGGGAGTTGCAGAGAAAGGAGGATTAATTTCGCAGGGGCCAGCAGACGGAAAATTAGGCTACATTAAGAAAGAGCCAGGCTTTTAAAAGGGGATAACTACTACAAGCAGACCAGCAATATTAGAACAAAAAGAGAAATTACGGAAAGCACGTAAACGACAACTTGAGACTTTGCACAGACACAAACTATGTTTTTCAGCCACGCAACTAACGACAAACTCGTCAAAGAAATAATAATAGCAAATTGTGACACACCATTACCTAGCGTTGCAACTAAAAATCAAGAGTAAATTACTGAAGAGCAAAGAACTGATATAAGAAAAAAAGAAGAAAGCACAAAACAAGCGAAGAAATTTTCAACAGACGAACGAGAAGAGCCAAATATTGGAGGGAAGGTTCGATAAATTGCGGGCTCTAGTTGTGATCGACATTAAAAAGCAAGATGTAGAAGGCAGACCAGAAATGAGGATAGATATGTAGGAGCCTAGCGAGATATTAATGACAGACAAAGCAGCGCTAGGCACAAGAGATGAAGTAAACAAAAACACACATAACGAGGGGAGTATGGCTCAGTCAGAAAAAAATGAGAACACGGTACGAAACGAATGCGATGAGCAGCTAGAAAAAGTTGCACCCCCAGATAAATGGCTCGAATATTTAAAAGACGAAACGCTAAGAGAAACTTGTGAATGCACACAACCTGGTAGTACTCTGACAAAAATATCGGAAATATCATCCGACCCACCTGGAAACTGTTTGTTTCACAGTCTTATATGGTTGTACGAACTCTACATCTCAGCTACTGAGTTACGGACGATTCTGCGCAATTCTAATTTATTAAAAAAATGCAAAGAGCCGTAGGAAACAAAGGAAATTTTGGAGACACAAACAATGTATGGAAACAGCGATTGTGCTTATCTGTTCTCTCAAGAATTTAAGAAAAATATTTGTGTACATTTTGCACTGACCAATGGAAATTATATTTACACTCATTACATTGCTACGACAGACGGTGAATTTGACCATTTACATCTAGAATGCGTAGGTGAAAATGCACATTATACGCCTCTTATACAAGTTTCTAGTGCAATAAATACAGAACTTGAGTCAAGGGTAGAGATCCCACAAAAAGACCGTAGCAGTATGGGTCCAAACTAGACAAGAGAGTAGACAGAGGCAAGCGAGGGAAGGAGGACAAAAGTCATTCAGAAAAGGAGCAAGACACTTCCGAGAGTGCAGCGGATACAAGTAAGCATACGGAAAAACAGGGAGAGAACAGACAGCAAACAAGCAGCGACGATGACAGCAATGAAAGTACAGAAGAGGGAGAAGGAGAGCAAACCAACAAGTTGAATAACGCGCTATGCGAAACAGAGAGCGAGGACGAAGCCAACACAGTCATACACTCACCATCGATGGAAAAAAATAGAGTGTGCAGAACACGCCTACCAACGGCAAGGCCACCATGGACACCAAAAGAGGGGGAAGATCCATCCCTATTACAAAAACTGAATAGGATTGAGGGTCACCCATTTAAGTACTTAGACGATCTAGCGTTTATGACAATAACATAGGTGGTACCCAACCCAGAGGTCATAGATGCGCGGCACGAGAGAGGATGTATTAATCCGACACGTATGAATAACGAAGAAAGAGGTGTAGGAAAAGCCAAAATGACAAAGGCAAGGAGAATAAAAATTATGCACATGTATGTAAAAGAGCACTTTGAAGAAACGGCGCTTAAATCAAACATTAAAAAGTGTATTAAGGCCCTTAAAGAGGTAGTAGTAGCAAATGAAATAAAAACGATTGGAATTATTAGGGATCTAGCGATTCTCAATCTAACCCAGTGGGGATACTTTGTCGATACCTTTGAGGAAATATTTAAAGATATTAGACTAGTAGCAGTATTCTACACGAACACTCTAGTAATCCCACCAGCAGATCAAAGATTTAAAATCATTAGAGAATACCACGAAGCAGCAATAGGTGGGCATAGGGGAATGGATAAGACATACAACAGAATCGCAAAAGACTACTATTGGAGAAACATGCACCCAGATGTAAAACAAGTCATCCTGAGATGTACATCATGCCAGACAAAAAAACTCGTCCGAATTAAAACGAAGCAAGCCATGCTCATCACCGACACACCAAGTAGACCGTTCGAAAAAATCTCTATAGACTTCTACGGGCCCATTAGTAAACCCTCAGCAAATCAGTAAACACATATTTTATCTATACAAGACTGGCTAACAAAAATGTATAGTTTTCGCACCTATGAAGAGAGCAACAGCCGAAGAAACATTAAGAGCGATAACAAATAAGTTTAAAGCGTACTTTGGGCTGCTAGAACATTTATTATCAGACCAAGGTACACACTTTATGAATAAAAGCATGGACAAATTTGTAAGCTTGTTTAAAATAGACAAAATGGGCGGCACAGCGTTCCACCCACAAACAAACGGTGCCATCTAAAGAATGCACCATACTCTTACGGAATATATCAAGGCACATGTAGAACAAAATGATTACTGGGATGAACATTTACCTATGTGCATGCACTCATACAATACCACGGACCATCAGAGTACGGGATACTCATCGCACGAATTAGTTTTAGGACAAAGAACTAGAACACCGCCTAGTATCAGACTACCACCTAAGGGCCAAACTTTGGATAAACATTTCAAAGAGTTTTTTGAGACCCTGACAGAAATGAGAACTATCGCAGCAATGAACCAAGTTCAGGCTAAATACAGATCAAAGTATTACTATGACCACGAACTGAATACAAGATATTTCTTAGAGGGAGAAATGGTTTATGTGCTGAAAGAGCCATCAAAAGGCAAATATGATTCGCAATACGAGGGCCGTATAAAATAACAGGAATTAATTACATCAACAAAAATGTCAAATTACAGAGAGGTGACGAAATAAGAGTATCCCACGTAGACAAAATCAAAAAAGCATGTATGGTCAAGGCACCGCCAGAGAATGCAAACAGGGTAAGGGACACAAAGAGATAGACTTGAACACTCGACTTCGCTTAAAATTTTTGCAGCCCCCGGACACGCCGCGAACTATTGATATACATATATTAGACTTAGACATGCAAGCTCACAGGAAAAAATATAATGGGGAGGTAAGCATGAACGAAGAATTAATAACATCAATTAATAGTAGAATTTGCATTACATAAATTGGAAAAAAAAAACAAAGTGAAGGAGAGGCGCGTGTAGCACTCCCTAACGAGAAGACATACTCCAATAAGCGTAGAATTAATTCATAGGACAAATGTACACATTATAGATGGCACAACAGAAAAAATTATGTATACATATAGGCTGAGATAAACACGTAAATTTAAATAAATATATGCCAGAAGTACGTAAAAATTAATGTTAAATTAGCAAACGAAAAAGTATGAACAAATAAAATTTTTTTTGTAGCCTATTGACATCATTGTTAAACAAGAAAAACTTATTTTAGCAATTATTGTTAGGTAGAGAGGAGCATGGAGGAATGAAAGTAAAACAAATTAAGTAACCGCAGGAAAAAATTTAGTCTTTAACAGGCCCACGAGCTCACGTCGAGTACGAGAGGTTGAACCTCATTTTCTTCGTCCCTTCCGTCATCCTCCATCAGTAACAATCCTACTCCTGTCGTCATGATACGCTGACAATCAGAACGCCTGAAACGACACACACAGTCGTCATGAAATATCGAATCGACTGCCACGTCCAAGGCAACGAACAGACTGTTCGTCAAACCGTCCACCTCAAAGTCAGCATGATTTTGCAAAAACTACATGGACAAGTACTTAATCGTTCACATAAGGGAGACTAAAAATAATGTACCCAGATCACCGCTCGACTATCGAAAGGAACAATCGACCACACCCAGTGTGCGGCAGTGTTTCTAAGAACTTGGCCATCGAAAGACAACGTTACCAGGCCACCCTCATTCAAACAGGGTTGTCGATACTGAAGAGAAGGCATACGAATCTACAACCCGCATGCTTAACTGAAAAAAATAAAAGACGCTTGCAATCACATAAGATGTTACTTAAATAACGACATTGCGCAACAGTGTACGCGAGCTGTTTCTGCTTTTGCAGGAAGGAAAAAAAAAATTGCATCCATAAGGACCACACACGCAGATTCTACTGGCAAAAAAAAAAAAAGAAAAAAATTATGTTGTGATACGAGTAGAGTTGAAGCTCAGCTTTGAGAACTCAGTCAGCCGCGCAATCATCTTAGAAAGTACACTTTCTCTAGACATTGGAGAGGTAAAATAAAAGCTTTGTTGTTATAAGAAAATAAAAAAAAAAACAAAATAGCAAAAAAGCAGCGAACTAAGTCAGCAAATACGTCTACGGCGTCGAGAGTGGAAGTCGACAAAAAAAATACACTTATAAATCCTTTCCTAAATTTGACCACATAAGAAAAGAGAGAGGAGGAGTATGAGGGAAACATTATATAAAAAAATGTATGGATGAAAAATACTTGAAATATGTACGATACAGGTCAAAACTTAAATGTGGAATACACCGCCAGAAAATGATTTTTTTTTATTCATACCTCCAAGCTTGTCTCCACCAAAAAAAATACAAGTGAAATATAAGGCAACCAATCGTCATACCATCTTACTCCACAGTGTTCTTAAATATTTTATATGACCCCACAGGCAAAATAGGGTGCATAATATTATATCCGACTATTTACAAACTCAATAAGCGACTTATAGGCAAACGTGGAGTCAATGCAAAATAAAGGATAACGTAATGAAACATATTTGAGAATTTTTTGTAACTAATAGAAAAATACTCACATTGACAAAAACACTAAAATAAATAACTATTATTGTACAAAAGTAAAGAAAGAGAATTAAAAGATATATGTTTATTATCGCAGCTCAACGCCGATAAAGGAATAAAAGGGGACAAGTTACGGGAGCTTATGGGTATAATATTAAAAAGAGACAGACTACAAAAACTCGGCAATAATGAGCACGGGGCTGAAGGAAACTCAGGGACAGGCACAAAGCTAAGGGATATAGTCCAACGCTTGCGCGAACTTTTGCAAACACAAGGACAGTTATCCAGTTGGAATGAATATGCATGGGTAGTAGCAGAGATAACGCTGGGCATGGCGGCCGGGTCGTTCGGATTCTTAAAATGGGGGCTCCTTGATACTAAAACTTGCTAGAATGTTCGCAGGTAGACAACGCAGAGGCAACCCGGAGAGAGACAGAACGACGGAACTGCGACAATAAGTTCCTTAGCGCCTCAGCCAACATCCATCGAAATACAGAGGACTCCGAGACACCTATTCATCGTCCCAGTAGTCATCACGGTGACATACTCCAAGGGCTGGGGGCCCATATAAAACATACAACGCAACAAAGCGATGAAAAAAAAAGAAAAAAAAAAAATTAAGAAACATTAAATAATAACAAATAATATGTATATGACAAAAATATTATAATGCTAATAATGACAATATAATAAGAACAGTGTTGTTATAATAACATAAACCATCCGGTAGTAGTAATATTACAAGAATAATAACAATAGTAATAGTAATAACAAAAAAGGATAAGCGCCAGGAGACGCTTGACTTTATCGGGGGGCGCAGTCCGTAGGACGTAGATAATAAAGAATTTTTCGTTCCCTTAATACTTGAAATGAGAAATTTATATGAATTTCTTTTATTTAAAATAAAAAACAGTTAATACATGTAGTTAAAATTATAAAGTAAACAGTTCACGTAAAATAACAATGTATATTAAATGTAAAGTAGTTCTAAGCAAATGCCCAATTTGCGGCAACTTCATCACTCGTCTCTCTCTCCGGGTCACCTCTGCGTTGTCTACCTGCGAACATTCTAGCAAGTTTGAGTATCAAGGGGCCCCCATTTTAAGAATCCAAACGACCCGGCCGCCATGCCCAGCGTTATCTCTGCTACTACCCATGCATATTCTTTCCAATTGGATAACTGTCCTTGTGTTTGCAAAAGTTCGCGCAAGCGTTGGACTATATCCCTTAGCTTTGTGCCTGTCCCTGAGTTTCCTTCAGCCCCGTGCTCCTTATTGCCGAGTTTTTGTAGTCCGTCTCTTTCTATTATCATACCCATAAGCTCCCGTAACTTGTCCCCTTTTATTCTTTTATCGGCGTTGAGCTGCGATAATAAACGTATATTTTTTAATTCTCTTTCTTTACTTTTGTATAATAATAGTAATTTATTTTAGTTTTTTTGTCAATGTGAGTATTTTTCTCTTAGTTACAAAAAATTCTCAATCGTAAATATGTTTCATTACGTTATCCTTTATTTCGCATTGATTCTACGTTCGCCTATAAGTCGCTTATTGAGTTTTTGAATAGTCGGATATAATATTATGCGCCCTATTTTGCCTGTGGGGTCATATAAAATATTTAAGAACACTGTGTAGTCAGATAGTTTGACGATTGGTTGCCTTATATTTCACTTGTATTTTTTTTTGGTGGAGACAAGCTTGGAGGTATGATTAAAAAAAACTCATTTTCTGGCGGTGTATTCCACATTTAAGTTTTGACTTGTTGTGACAAGGTAAAACTGGTGCTGCTAGTTTTCCCTGCGACCCTGCAACGCCTCCTTTCTCTGCTCAAATTCAAGCATGCTTAGCTGTCTTTGTCTAATTAATTGTTGTCTTGGGGGCCCGTGCAAGCCGGATGTGACAACGAAGACGCCAAGCCGGATTGGTGGAAACGACGGTGGCTGCAGCGGAAGAAGGAGAGAAAGGCGCGAAAAGTCAGCAGAGTGCAGTGGAAGTCAGGGAGAGGGCTGTCCCGAGAGCTTGGGAGGGGGGCCAGTCTTGCTCGAACCTTGCAGCGAGGTAGTCGAAACGAGAGCGTATCGCGAGTTTTTCTTTTTTTTGAGTATAGAGCGCGTTCGATATTGTGGAGTGGAGAGAACGAAGGTACGAAAGTGTTGGAGAATCGAGGTGCAAGAGTTGAAACGCGAGCCGAAGACAGAGGCCAGGGTCAGCATCGAGAGGAGTCAGCTAGGGGAGGTCGAGCGAGCCAGCCAAGGAAGTTAAGAGAGTGAGAGCCGGACGGTGGACGAGGGCTGACCCGAGAGAGAGAGAGAGAGAGAGAGAGGAGAGAGATCCATTCCGAGGCCGAGGGTCAAGGAGC